>NC_057862.1:659290627-659628363 GCF_019393635.1 Dromiciops gliroides | reverse complement strand
GTGACAGAGCTCCCATTAGATAGTCTCAAATTTCTCAGAAAAATAGATAGGTACATAGACTTTGGGCCTCGCCAGAGAGCAAGCTGCCTAGTACCCGCAAATCCATTTCTGAAAAACCCTGAAATTCATACTAGATTGAATGAAGAAATCCAATGAGAAATCATAGTAGGGGACTTCTTCCACCCTAGAACCTCACAAAAAGTCAGGGAGGAGGGCAGCTAGGTGGCACAGTGGATAAAGCACTGTCCTTGGATTCAGGAGGACCTGAGTTCAAATCCAGCCTCAGACACTTGACACTAGCTGTGTGACCCAGGGTAAGTCACTTAACCCTCATTGCCCCGCTCCCCCCAAAATTTAAAAATAAAGGCTGGTTTCTCTTCCTTCCTTCCTTCCTTCCTTCCTTCCTTCCTTCCTTCCTTCCTTCCTTCCTTCCTTCCTTCCTTCCTCTCTCCCTTCCTCCTTTCCCCACCTTTTTCTATCCTTTCTTTTCCTTCCTTCTTTCCTTCCTCTTCCATTCCTTTATCTTTTTGGGGGTGGGGGTGGGGCAATGAGGGTTAAGTGACTTGCCCAAGGTCACACAGCTAGTAAGTGTCAAGTGTCTGAGGCCGGATTTGAACTCAGGTCCTCCTGAATCCAGAGTCAGTGCTTTATCCACTGTGCCACCTAGCTGCCCCCTCTTTTATCTTTTAATAGTTTAAGTCAAAACCTGGCTCTCAATAACTAACTTTTCACTTATAAAGTTAATAACTCACTCAATTTCTTTATGAAAGCAATAGTCCTTTTCAAAATAATATCTGAGTCTGGGGGCAGCTAGATGGCATAGTGGATAAAGGACTGGCCCTGGATTCAGGAGGACCTGAGTTCACATCTGGCCTCAGACACTTGACACTTACTAGCTGTGTGACCCTGAGCAAGCGACTTAACCCTCATTGCCCCATTAAAAAAAAGGAGGGGAAAGATATCTGAGTCTCTAAATGTTCACATGATTTCTCTCTTAATAAAAAAAATTTCCTTTCTTCAGGTATAAAACCATCATATGCCAAATAGTTCAGAGACCACATTGCTCTGCAGCTCAAAATTCCCAACACAGTGCTCCAACCAATTTTGTGCCCTTGAAATTGTACTTTTTATTCTTTCATTTACCTAGTTTGGGCATATATAAAAGTCCATCCTCTTTTCTTTCAAGCCATCAAACTGTTCACATGCTCACAAGACAATGACTTTCATCATTCAGTAAATGATGTGAATCTTTGTACTTATATCATAGTTCACCTTCTGTCCAATACCACTCAAATCCATCTTAAAGAAGTGTTTCCTCATATACGTATTTTAATGGATTTGACTAAACTGAAGTTCTTTCCTGATTCTTTCAGGCATCCAAATGTGCATCTGTGACAACAGAAATATCTTCTAATCTTTCACCAGTTTATTTGACTCTTTTCCTTTACACAAAAGTTCTTTTATGCCTTTTCTGTACTAAACTACTGAAAAAAGGAAGAACACATTACAAATTCTTCACAGAGGAATTTAGGAAGTGGGGATGGATGAAACCCAGGCCACCATAAGAAGACAGTGGGATAGGCTCAGACCATCTGGAGGAGAAATGGGATGGCTTCTTTGTTTCCTCTTTGATTCTAATATAGATGGGGAAAGGGGGTCAGGTTAATACCTGGCTCCATGGTGCCCTCATAATTCCTCTTGTCTCCTGGGGAGCCCCTGCTAGCATCCAAGATGGTCTGGTAAAATCAATATCCTGCTAGGTTGCTGCATAGATTAGGTTAAGGGGCGTCCCTGGTCTGAACCCAATGCCTTGTGTGTATTTCTGAAGACTTCCTTGATATTAAAGTTATTGAGGATTGCCAAGTAACCACTGCAGTTTAAGGGAATTCAGCCTTTGTCTCTGTCAGTATATTACTAGTCACTTCTGGAAACTACATAAGGCTGAGACTTCTTTGTTATCTCTCATGTGACTTACATGAGGCATTCTTGATCTCCAAGAAATCTGGCTGGAGAGAACATAATACTCTTCAGCTATCCACTCTTCTTCTTCTTCTTCTTCTTCTTTTTTTTTTACGGGGCAATGTGACTTGCCCAGGGTCACACAGCTAGTAAGTATCAAGTGTCCGAGGCCGGATTTGAACTCAGGTACTCCTGAATCCAGGGCCCTTATCCACTGTGCCACCTAGCCACCCCCAAGCTATCCACTCTTCTAATCCCTAACCCTCGCCAAGTGACTTGGGAGAAGTCAGGTAAGCCTGGGCTGGTGCCATGGTTTGCATGGTCTTTTCTGCATTTTCTTGGCCAGATTCCAAGTCTCTGGGCAGTGATAAAGAAGCTAAGGCTCAGAAAGGAAAAGGGTTATGTCCAATATTTGACCAACAAGAATGATGGAGATGGAAGAGTGGGAAAGACCTTGAACTTGGAGTAAGAGAACTGGAATGGGGATTCAGGTTTGGTTCTGCCCCCAACACATTGGGTGACCTTGGGACTGTCCCTTACCTTCTCTGGGCTTCAGTTGCCTCCTCTTTAAAATAAGGAGAATGGGCTGAATTATCATAAGAGCCTCTTGCAGGTCTAGAACCTATGACCCTTGTGGTTTGGGGGAGAAGGAAGCCTGGCTCTAGATCCCATGATAGAAAGTGACAGAACCCAAGTTAGGACCCAGATCTCTAGTGTCACAGTTGTTCCCCCTTCCCATGTCCCCGTTTCTTCTTCCCACTCTTCATAGAGCCAAGACAGCACCTCCCCTCTCTTTCCTGCACCCAAAGTAGAAACTTCTTGGGGTGAGAAGCAGCAACCTGTAGGATCTAAATCCAGACCAAGCAGGAACAGGGTGGAACTGGGGAACCTCATGGTGCTGAGTGTCAGGGGCTTGGGCTTTCTCCAGCCTCCTTGTTTTCCCCTGAACGAGCCTTACTCAGCTGCTCAGCTGTGGGAGTTGGATATTATTTACCCTTGGCCAGTCATCCTTGTACTGCAGACTCCATGGAGTCCCCACACAGTTCCTGCTCCCAGAGGGCAGAAGGAAGGACAAGGTGATTTCTAAGGTCTAAAATTGTTCTTGATTCCCAGAAACCAATGGCAGGCCAAACTGGTTTTGTTCAGATGAAAGGGAGAGGGCAAGAGGGCCCTTGAACCCCAGAAGAAGCTGGCCTTCTCAGCCACAGGTTCAAGGGCACCAGTCAGCCACTTGGAAGGGAGCAATGACTTGTCCCAGAAAGGCCTTGAAGGAAGGGAAGTTTCCTTCCTCCTCCCCTTTGCCCTTTATATATCCATGTTCAGGGAGCTCACTAGATTGGCCCCTTCTGCCCCAGAGGCTCCCCAGCCTCATGCCCCAGGGAGGAGCAGAGGTAACCACAGCTGTCAGAAGGATTAGACTGAGGATTGAGATGGGTGATTTGAGAGACATCAGCAAAGCTTCTTGATCGAGGTTCCAGAGTCTCTTTCAGGTCTCAAATCTCATGATGCTAGGGCTGATCCTAATGGATGCTCCTCCCTGTTCCCAGGCCACCCCTGGGGACTCACTGACCTTTAGCTTCTCAGAAGTGGCAGAAGCCTTAGAGGTGACCTAACCAATCACAGAGGGGCAATTGGAAGTTGGTGTGTGTGTGTGTGTGTGTGTGTGTGTGTGTGTGTATGTGTGTGTGTGTGTGAGAGAGAGACAGAGAGACAGAGAGACAGAGAGACAGAGAGACAGAGAGAGATGTGATCTGCCTGAGGTCCCAAGGGGAGTAACAAGAGACGCAGCTTCACTCCCAGTCCTCTGAATGGGTCTCAGCCTCAGTCCCAAAGGTTTGCTAAGTTTGTCAGCACTCAGTTGAGACAAAATTTGAACCCAGGTATAAACAGAGGATTTAGACCTGTAAGAAACCTTGGAGGACATTTTGTGCAAATGACCCATTTTACAGATGAGGAAATAGAGCCAGGGAGGTTAAAAAAGTGACTTGCTCAAGGTCATACCTGAATGAGGAGCAGAACTGTCTAATCTCACCTCCAGATCATGCCAAGATTCCCTCTACAGACCCTCTTAATGGAGAGCATCCCGTCTCCATGACAGGCTATCGGTGAGTGTCACTTGCAGCCCAAATCTGGTGGGGTTTCTAGGATTAAAGGAGCTGAGGGAATGACTCTTCTTTTGGACTCCTCCCTTGCCACAGCTTGCTCTTCGTTAGACTTCCAGGGAAGGGTTGCTGGGAGGAATTTCTCCAGCCCTCCCCTAAGCCCCCAGAAGTAAAAAGGCTTTGCAGTAGAGATACATGGAAACCTTGAGCTTGCTCAGGGGAGCTTGAGGCTACGGGTGCTTGAACCTCAAGTTCCTAACTGCTTTCTCTTACCTTTCTATCCACAGGACAGTCAAGGGCAAGCCTGAGAAATGGAAGTTCCCAGACTTGGTGGTTATGTCTTGGCTCAAGAGCTGCTGCCTTTCAGATTCGGAATTGTATCACTTGAGGGAGAAGTTCCCAGCATGCTTCTTAGAGGACAAGGGGATGAAGAGGAGAATCCTGTAGCTGAAGAGCAAATGTCAGGCCATGGCTGGCCAGGAGATGTGCACCTTGGCAAGGTTTCCAAGTGGGCTCTGGCAGAGCAACTCTGCAAAGAATTAGACAGGGGACAAGGCCAACCCGAGGCTGGGATGCACAAAGGACCTCAGCCAGCTGGACATCAGATCATTTTCTGTCCCAACAGGAGGGAAATGGTGTGCCTCCTCCCTGCCCCTCCTCCCTCGCCCTCCACCATCCTGGGAGAAGTCCCATTGCCCTTTCCTTCTTCTTCATTGGCCAACACAGAATTGAGATTCAGGGCTTCTTTTTTATATGATTTATTCACAGGACAATGAGCACATCAGTCTAGGAAAAACATAATTGTTAAAGCACTCGAGAAAGCTAGTGTGGAAGAGGGGAAAGAACATTGGCTTGGGAATGAGAAGACTTGGGTTCGTGTGTTCCTCTGACCCTTACTGTGTGGCCTTGGTCATATCACATAACCATGTGGGGGCCATACTTTCTCTTGGGTAACATGAAGTACGTGGGGGGTGAGTAGGGAGTGGCAAAAATGCCCAGTTCTACAATCTTAGGGTGCTATGTCTGGCCCTATTGGAAGCTCCTGCATGATCCCTTCCCTTCCATTTGGCCCTCATCCACCAGGTTCAGTCTGTCCCCTGCAGCTTGGGAAGAAGAGGGGATATTGGTCCGCAGTGGCTCTTTAATGCTCTGTCCTTTACCATACACCATAGTGACACTGGGCAGCTAGGTAGAGCAGTGAATGAGCTCCAGACCTGGAGTCAGGAAGACCTGAGTTCAAATCCAGCCTCAGACAATGCCTACCTGTGGGAGCCTGGGGAAGTCACTTAACCCTGATTGCCTCACTTTCCTCAGCTGTCAAATGAGCAGGGGAAGGAAATGGCAAACCAGTCCAGTGTCTCTGACAAGAAAACCCAAATGGGGTCATGCAGAGGCAGACACAACTGAAATGAATCCACACCAACAAAGAGTCCCCAGGGCTGGGTCTTTGGGCCCCCTCATGATTTCTTAGACTTGAGCCCATTTGTTTACATGTCTTCAGCCTCCCTTGGCCCCAAAAGAGAACAGCTCTTTTTCCCTGGAAAATGATTGACCTTGTGCCCCATTCCTCCTCCAATTCCAGGCTGGTTTTCAGTCATACTGGAGAGAGGCTCACAAATGTAGGCATGAAGGGACCTTGAACACCCTCAAGTCCCACCCCTTAATCGCCAGATGAGCAAAGCCAAGCTAATAAAAGGGGAAGGAAGGCCCTTACCCATGGTCACACTTCTAAGAAATATCAGGAGATGAGGGGCTGGAGTTAAAGGTTCTGCACTGACTTCCTGGGGGACCTTGTGTATAAGATCAAACTTCCTAACAATGAGGGCCATCCAAGAATGGGATGGCTGCCCTCAGAAGGGAGTGAGCTCCCCATCACTGGAGGCCTTCCTGTGGAGGCTGCAGGATGCTTGCAATGGGGTATTGGGGAGGAGATCCTGGAGAAGTAGACTTGGGGTCAGATGACCCCTGAGGTGGCCTCTAGCTCTGAGATGCTGCTATTCTGGGAAGCAGGGAGATTCTGGAAGCTTTGCAGAGGGAGGAATCTGCTTAAATTAGCAGAGTAAAAGCTTCACTATTAAGCCCAACCAGCATTACTCACATCGTTTCCTATGGAAGAAAGAAAAGAGTCAAGACTTCTCATCTCCAGACTTCCTCCTCCCACCCCTTATGTCCAGCCTTATGTCCCCCTCCTCTGGAGCAGGGACTGAACGTCCCCGGGAACATGGACATCTACACATGCCGCCTACTCATTCTGCGTTCTCGCCTCTGTGCCTTTGCTAACACTGTAGATCATGTCATTCCCCCTCCCTCCCACCCTTGGCCTCAAGAAACACCCATGGCTCCCAATCAGCTTCAGGATCCAATATCAAATCCTTTGTTTGACATTCAAAGCCCTTCCTGACCTACTGCCTAGAAGCTCCTCTCCAGTCTTCTCACCCCTTGCACTCCCCCATGGGTTCTTTGATCCAGAGCCAATGGTCCCTTGGCTCTTTCTCACACAAAACCATCCATCTCCCAACTCTGGCTCTCCCCCATGCCTAGAATGATCCCCTTCCTCACCTGTCTCTCCTGCTGCCCTTTAAATCCCAGATGAACCCCCACCTTTTATAGGCAGCCTTTCCCCATGACACCCATGACAGTGCTTCCCTCTGTTGACTCTAATACATAGCATGTTTATATGTAGTTGTGAATAAAACATCTCCCCATTAGACTGTGAGCTTCTGGAGGGCAGGCTAAGAACTTGCCTTTTGCCCTTTTTGCCTTCTTCATCCTTAGCATGGGTCCTGGCATGCACTAGCCATGCTGTAAATGTTTATGGGCTCACTGATACTTTCCCTCTTTCCTAGAATGGACTTCCTCACTCCCTGCCTCCATCCTCTCTCTGGCTGCTGACATCCTTCCCCTCCTTCAAGCACCAGCTTGAAGTGTCACCTGCTCTAGAAACCTGATTGGATTTCACACAGACATAGACCCACAGAAGGAACTAAGCTAGCCCTCCTGGGTGACAGCTCCCAACCCTGGCTTTGTTTGCACTTAGAGGCATTCATCTTATTCTGATCAGTATTAGACTTGATGGCAAAGGAGGAGAGATTGTTCATGGGGAGCCATCTGGTCCCCCACAGTGGTTATCATCACACATTCTGAAATGTTAATATATTAACAAAATGTTCACACCCAGTGAGCCCCTTAGGAAATCCACAGAGGTGTTCAGAAAGGACACCACTGTCTCCTCTGCAAATTGGCCCCATCCCTGCAGGCCTTTGCAAAGCTAAGCTTGGCAGCCAGTCCAAGCTGAGTCAGCACTGGCCTTGAGACAGAATCAACTGGTCAGAGAAAGATCAATGTTCCCATGTCTGTGTATCTGAGCCCTTTCTGAGAACATGAGTTTGTTCATGATCTCCAGCTGGTTTAGGGAAGAGGCTGCCCTTGGTAGTTCCCAAAGCAGCTGTTGTCCTCTGTCTACACAGTGGCCAGGAGCTAATTGGGGTCACAACCCAATTGAAAGCCTGATGGCTTGACTCAAAGCCAGGTGCTCTTTCCATTAACCCACCCTACTGCTTCTCCAATTCCTAGGACTCACCAAATGCCTTGCAGGATACTATGCAAGCGTGTTGAGACTGGAAGTGGTTAAGGGTGTCACTGCATGGGTTGTAGTTATAGAATAAGCAGGCCTTGTTTTCAGCGCTGTAGTAGAATCTCATCATGTAGTGGTAACATGGCTTAATTAATTTAGGTTCTGTACATGGGTCTGAAAAGAGATTGGAGAGTTGGGGAATCAAGGAAAGAGTTGGAGGGTAACCTTGGCCTCCCTCTCTCTATCACCATCCATCCCCACCCATCACCAATGCTGACCATTTTATCTAGAAGAGTTGCCCTCTCCTGGCAATGCAGAATCCCAGGTATCAAGTCTAGCTGGGTGCCCTTGTGGTCACTGTCTGTGACCCCAAAGTTCCATTGCTAGCCTTGGCCCAGGATGACCCAGTGAAAGAGCTGGAGCCAGGATGGGAGTGTCTTCCTCCTTCTCATCTGAGCCCCTTCCCACCATATCTGCTTCCTCAGCTGAGAGCACAAGATCCAGGAGACCCTGAAGGTCCTGAATGCTGGACATGGAGCAGTGAGGGGCAGTGCTCTCAGCTGGGGCCATGAGCAGAAGCAGGCATCCTGGGGCACTGCCTAAAACAGAGTGCCTTTCCCTCTTTTCCTTGCAATTCCTCCCTCTCTTTGCAAGCCAACTCAAGGGCCACCTCTTCTGTAAAGCCTTCTCTGGTTCTGGGACCATCTTCTCTCTTGGTTCTTAGGCTGCATTTTGCATTGGCTGAATTCACAGCAAATGTTTATTATGGGGTTGTTTGTGTTTTTACCCAATGGACTGTAGATTGTAAGCTCCATGAGGACAGGCACTTACCTAAATTTCCTGTCACTTCTAGTGCTCATCCCAGCTCTCTGGGTCTAGTAGGTGCTCAATAAATACTTGTTGGCTGGCAGAAGGAAGGAAGGAAGGAAGGAAGGAAGGAAGGGAGGGAGGAAGGAAGGAAGGAAGAGAAGGAATGAAGGAAAGATTGTTGCCTACTTTTTTTGGGGTTTATGCATCTCCTTGCACAGCTGAAATCGCAACAATTCTTTTGTTCCTTACAATCCTTGTGTCTTTTGCATTCATTTTTTTCTCTGCGAATACATGTCACCTTGATTCGGGGACACTTCCCTAGGGGAAAGCACAGCATGACTCCTTCTGTTATCACCTTCTCTTCCCCTTCCCCACCTTCCCCTTCCCTCTCCCATGCTATACTTGCTCCCGTAGCAAACTCTTTGGGGAAATCTTCTGAGCTTTAACTGAGTGGGGGGTGCTAATCTCTCTTCCCATCTGGCTTTGCTCCCTCCTATAGTCCTCCCTTCACCCCCTGCCCCCAGACTTAGGAGTGTCCTCCAGGGGAGGGTTCCTTCTCCGTCACCTACTTCCACTCCAGCTCATATGAACAGTCCACAGCCAATTGTGGTCCTGACTGAGGATGATCAGCAACAGCTGCAGCATCAAGAGGCATCCTCGAGAGCCCATGGTGCTGAGGACTGGCAGGAGTCAGTGCGCTTCTCTCCCACAGCCCCACCCACCTCACTGGCCTGGCTGTCTGCCTGCTTGGCTGCTTCTTAATCTGGCCCACCCCTAGCGCCTGACTCCCCAGCCAGTCTCCAGCCTGCTTATCCATGCCTAACTCTCCGTGGGCTGTGTCAGTTCCTCAGAGCCACCCCCTATCCCAACCTCCCTGAAGAGTCAGACTTGGCAGTCCTTCATATTCCCTCAGTCTGTGGCTAGGCATCAAAGGGGTTGCTCTAATCTGGGTCAGACCAGGAGCAGGAGGGCAGGGGGCCTCTTGGACCCCTTATTTCCTTGGCTCCTGGGGCACCAACATACTCCATTCCTTCCCACCTCCCATCTGGTGCTCATTGGGGCAGCTAGGTGGTGCAGTGCATAGAACACTGGCCCTAGGGTCTAGAAGACCTCAGTTCAAATCTCACCTCAGAACCTTACTAGATGTGTGACCCTGGGAAAAATCACTTAACCCCAATTGCCTTAAACATCCAGGGTCATCTCCTGTCATCCTGATATATGTCTTGCCCCTAGACCCAGATGGCTCTGGAAGACAGTGTGAGGCTGGTGACTTTGCACAGCCCTCCCTCCAATTAAATCCCATTTACTGCAAGTTCTGACATCACTGTGATATCATGGTCCTCTTCCAGTATGAAGCACAAATAGTGACCATCAACAGTGTTTGCTCATTCCTTTCCCTTCCCTTCCCTTCCCTGTCTTATCCACTCAAATACTTTATTGAGTTCCTGCCATTTTCTTTTTTTTTTTTTTGCACGGCAATGGGGGTTAAGTGACTTGCCCAGGGTCACACAGCTAGTAAGTGTCAAGTGTCTGATGCCGGATTTGAACTCAGGTGCTCCTGAATCCAGGGCCGGTGCTCTATCCACTGCGCCACCTAGCCACCCATTGCCATTTTCTTTTACTTTTCTTTTAGATTTCATCCCTCTTTGTTACCTCTCCTTGATAGTAGGAACTTGGGCCCTAGTGGCTGGTACTCAGCATGAATAGATGAAAAAATGATACAAAATTTATGGGGCCCTCAGATGTGCCAGGTACTATGCTAAGCACTGGAAATCCAAATAAAAGCAAGCTCTCAAGGAGCTGATATTCTTTTTATTATTATTGTTATTTTCATTAACACTTTTTTTCAATGCATTCATGTTTAAAATTTTATTTTATTTTGTTTTCGATTCAGTGAACAGAACAAGCACTTCCATAAGACATTATAGTAAAAAAGATGATTATACGGGAAACTGCAAACCTACCATGTACATTGTACTATTTCCTCCAAATATACAACAAAGTTATTGTGGAAATTTATTTTTCCCCTCCCCCCCTGATATGACTCTTATTAAACACAAATAGGTGTGTGTGCGTAGATATAATTATAGATACATACACACAGACATACACATATATGTGTGTGTATGTATGTAAAATTATTCTCCACATACTTCTATTTATTAGTTCTTGTTCTTGATGCAGAAGGTGTCCTTCTTTGTATGGCCTTTATTTTTTAATTTGTGTATTTATAATAGTCAAAATGACTTAGGTGTTCAAAGTCATTCTCTAAACAATATTGCTATTACTGCACACAATCTTCTTTTCATTCTCCTCACTTCCCTCTTCATCATTTCATACCAGTCTTTCTATACCTTTCTAAGATAAGTGAGCTCCTCTTTTCTTATAGCATTGTAGTACTCCATCACAAATATACATCACAAGTTGTTCAGCCATTCCCCAATTGATGGGGATCCCTGCAATTTCCACTTGTTTCCTGCAATACAGAGCTGCTTATCAACATTCCATTTGCATTCAAAGTTATAATTACTGTTTGTGAATTTCCCTCCAACTTGTTTTTTTTTCTTTTTTCTGTTTTTTTGCAGGCAGTGGGGGTTAAATGACTTGCCCAGGGTCACACAGCTAGTAAGTGTCAAGTGTCTGAGGTCAGACTTGAACTCAGGTACTCCTGAATCCAGGGCCAGTGCTTTAACCACCGCGCCATCTAGCTGCCCCCCTCCAACTTGTTTTTACTATTTTCTTTCTTAGTCTCTCCTTTTACCTTCTCTTCTTCCCCCACCTTCCAACCACCCACTTTATCGACCCCTCCAAATATCCCCTCTTACCCCAATTCTCCCCAAATCCCAATCCCACTCTGGATAAAAGGATATGCACAGTTCTATAGCCCTTTGGGCATAGGTCGACATTGTTCTCCTGAATGGTTGGATCTTTTCACAACCTCACCAACAGGGCATTAGTGCCCCAGCTTTCCCACATGCCCTCCTACATGTCAGAATAATTCTTATATTGTCTCTCTTTGGTCTCTCCTCCTGATAAGTTGTTTTTCTTTTTCTTTTTTCTTTTCTTTTCTTTTTTTTTTTTAGTGAGGCAATTGGGGTTAAGTGACTTGCCCAGGTCACACAGCTAGTAAGTGTTAAGGGTCTGAGGCCAGATTTGAACTCAGGTACTCCTGACTCCAGGGCCGGTGCTCTATCCACTGTGCCACCTAGCTGCCCCGATAAGTTGTTTTTCTAATGAGATGTTTCAGATTCTCTTCTATTTGTTCTAGTTTTATTATTTCTTGGTGTCTTATAACATCATTTGAGATCTCTTGCCCAATTCTAGTTTTCAAAGAGTTATTTTCTTACTTAAGATTTTGGACCACTTTTTCCAAATGGTTAACTTTCTTTTCATAATCTTATTAAATTGATTGTATTTTCCCCCTAATTTTTCTCAATATTTCTTAATTGATTTAAAATTACTTTTAAAGTTTTTCAAGAACTCTTTTTGGGCACATGACCATTGGATGTTGCTTTTTGTGGTGGGAGGGGCTTTTATTTAACCTCACTATCTTCCTCTGAATATGAACCCAGACCTTCTTTTACACCAAAGTAGCTATCTATGGCCAGGTTCTTTTCCCTTAGCTTATTATAATCAGGTTTTATTCCTGAGTTGTGGATAATGTTGCCCTATGCCTCAGATCCTCCTTACTGTTATTTTCTGAATTCTGTCTCAGAGCTCAACCTCAGGGACTCCTTTCCTCCCCATAGCCACAGTTAGGGTGCCCAGCCACACTGTCCTGAAAATGTTCTCGCTCTCTGCAGTACTGTACTCACCAAGTTTGTACTCACTCTTCCTTGACCATAGCCATAAGCTGGGATCACCTCCAGTCAGCACTGCTTGGCCAGCCTTCTGCAGATAGTGGGGGTCCTTCAGTCTTCCCCCACTCAGCCATCTTCTATTCTTTGTGAGGTAAAAGTTCATGAGGTGAAAATTCCTGAAGTGGTGATGTGAAAGTTTAGAAAATGAAATTTCTTGAGGCCTAGTGCACTTCCCAGTGGAGCTTCTCCCTGGACCTATTGTTTGTTGATTCAGTGGTGTCAGGTTGACCTGGAAGTATCAAGACAAATCTCAGCCCCTGGAGACCTGTCTTTTCTCAGGTCCTCTAAAGTTATCCCAACAAGAGAACTGCTTTACCCCTTTATTTTTGTTTCTCTATGTTCATTTCATGGTGATTTTCTGTCTGTGGAGGAAATCCCGAGGGCGTGGAAATTTCTGACCTACTCAGCCATCTTTCCACAATGCCCCTTGCTTTCTCCATAATTCAGTGAATGTTGGCAATTTGGTCTCTAGTTCCTCAGCCTGCTCTTCTGGTAATTCTCACTTCACATATTGCTGAAGCCTAGCTTGCAGAATCTGAAGCATAACCTTGTGGGTGTGTGAAATAAGGGCATTTTTTTTTTTGGTAATTCAGACATTCCTTGGATCACTGTTCTTTAGGATTAGGATGTAAACTTATCTTTTCCAGTCCAGTGGCTACTGTTGAGTTTTCCAAATTTGCTGGCATATTGAGTGCCATGTTTTGTTTTGTTTTGTTTTGTTTTTTGCAGGCAATGGGGGTTAAGTGACTTGCCCAGGGACACAGAGCTAGTACGTGTCAAATGTCTGAGGCCGGATTTGAACTCAGGTACTCCTGAATTCAGGGCCGGTGCTTTAACCACTGCACCATCTACCTGCCCCTGAGTGCCATGTTTTTTAACAGCACCATCTTCTGGGTTTTAAATAGTTCACTTGGAATCCCATCATCATCACCAGCCTTATTGTTAGCAGTGCTTCCTGTGAGAATTGGAGTGGCACCCCCTGATGGAGAGATATTGTAGAGAAGCTCTGCCATGAGGAGAACATAGGTGAGGACAATCCATGTGATGTTAGTGTCCAGAACTGAACTTTTCAAGGATTCTGAAGGTCAGCCCGGCATCTGGAAGTTACTTCTGTAGAACCATCTGTGTAGCTTGTCAACCAGAGCTACCAGCTGTAACGATTGGAATGCTGCCACCTGCTGGAGACTTACTGTAGGAAAGCTCTGCCTTGAAGAGAAGGTACCTGAGGACAAGACATATGGCTTTTCTTTGGCGTCAGGAAGTGACATTGGCTTATGGGAGGAAGAAGGGGCGAGGCTGGTGCTCTCGCTCTTTTTTCGTCAGGACTGTGGTGGAGAGCAGAGCTAAAGATGAGCTCTCCCTTTGATAGACAGCTGAAACTAGACCTTTCTCCCTCTCTTCACCCAATTGTTATTCTCCTTAATAAATGCTTAAAAGTCTAAACTATTGCTAAAGCTTATCATTTATTGACCACCACTCATTACATATTTTAGACAGACTAGCTGGAATTTTAGCCCCTGACACAGCTTGGAGCTGTGTGTGGGGATGGCCCTCTTTCCTGTTAGAGAGGAGGTTTCTGGGAGGAGGAAGGAAGGGTTGGGGGCTTTTGGGTTCCTGACCTCAGTTTGGAGAGGTTGGATGATGGGGTCTCTTAGAAATAGTTAGATCTATTACCTTTCTCTCTCTCTGCTCACCTACCTCTGATTGCTCTTTAATAAAGTCTTAAAAGTCTAAACTCTTGCTAAAGCTTCTAATTTGAGGCAACCACTCAGTAGATTTTAGATATCATAGCTAGAATTGTAGCTTCCTTATAGATGGCGATATTACATTCCCATGGGACCATTTGACTTCATTCTATAGATGCCTGGCTCTAGATCAGTAACCAAAGCATGGTGGCTATCAGTGGTATTAAGATCTCTCTTGCAATTCCAAAGAACTCATGATAGAAAATGTTCTTCACATCCAGAAAAAAGAACCGTGGATTCTGAATGTAGATTAAACCATACTGTATCTACTTTTTGGCTGTTTTTCTTTTCTTTTTTGATGTTTTTCTCCTTTTGTTCTGATTCTTCTTTCACTACATGACTAATGCAGAAATATGCTTAATGTGATTGTACATATATAACTCATATCAGATTGCTTTCTGTCTTGGGGTGGTGGAGGAAAGGGAGGGAGGGAGAAAAAATGTGGAACTAAAAATCTTATGAAAACAAATGTTGAAAACTATCTATACATATAACTGGAAAATAATAAAATACTTTTGTGATTAAAAAAAGATCTTTTTTGTATAGCTCTTCTGTGTATTCTTGCCACCTCTTCTTAAATTCTTCTGCATCTATGAAGTGCCTACCATTTCTGCATTTTATCATGACCATTTTTGCATGAAACATCCCCTTCATATCTCTAATTTCTTGAAGAGTTCTCTTATCTTTCCCATTCTGTTGTTTTCTATTTCTTTGCTTTACTCATTTAAGAAAAACTTCTCTCTCCTTTCTACTCTTCCTTCTTCCTGAATGCTTTGTACACCTAAAGCAGCACAAAAATATTAGCTATTACTATTAATAACATATCTGCCTCCAGATAGCTTCTCATCATCATCCCCAATTCTCCACTCTAGGGATACAACATAACATATCTTATCCCTCTTCCCCATCTCAGTGCTTCAACTGAAGACAGTGATTAAGGTCCTCCTAAATATTCTCTTCCCCAGACTAATCATTTTAATTTGGGATTATGGGATCATAGCTCTAGAGCTGGAAGAGATGAGTGATGTTATCCAGTCTTTACAGATTAGGGGACTGAGGCCAAAGAGATTAAGTGTCTTGCCCCAAGATCACAGGCAGGAAATTTCAGAGCCAGGATTTGACCCTAGAACCTGTCCACAGATCACAGTGATTCCCCTAGAGTCACTCTAGCAAGAAATTCTATAAGTTAGAAGGGAGCAGAAGAAAACTTTTAATTCTAACAGTTCCTTACTATTTCCTTTTTAATACACAATATCCCTTATTCCTCTATCTAATAATTGCCACTAGCTCCTCCCTGGCCCCAATTTTACTGGGCTGGCCAAAAGTGAATGGAATGTTGATAGAAGCTCTGTATTGCAGGAAACAAGTGGAAATTGCAGGGATCCCCATCAGTTGGGGAATGGCTGAACAACTTGTGGTGTACAGTTCTGATGAAGTACTACTTTGCGATAAGAAATGAGGAGCTCACTGATCTTAGAAAGGTATAGAAAGACTGGTATGAAACAAAGAGGGAAGTGAGGAGAATGAAAAGAAGATTGTGTGCAGTAATAGCAATATTGTTTAGAGAATGACTTTGAACACCTAAGTCATTTTGACTATTATAAATACACAAATTAAAAAATAAAAGCCATACAAAGAGGGACACCATCTGCATCCAGAGTAAGAATTGATAAATAGAAGAATGTGAAGAACAATTTTACATACTGTGAGAAGATGGGTAGTTGTCTCCTCTCAAAGTGGATATAACAGTCAGCCATATGTCTCCTGACCTGTTTGTAGGACAAAGATCTCGGATCCCCTTCTTCCCCTCAGGGTAGCAAGTCACATGGTTCAAGGAGCCCTGGTCTCAATAAGGTCCACTCCAGAGTTGTGTCCATATAAGGAAGTATGAGGTCCATTCCTGAGGTATGCTCATACAAGGAAGAGGGGTGGGAATACTGCATTCCAATTAGCTAGTTTTTGTGCTTACATTGTAACCCTTGAGCAGTCAGACCAATGATGACAAAGGGGAGGGTGCATTTGCATTAGGGACTAGGGTATAAAACAGGGCCTGTGAGCCCCATTTCTTTCTTTCTTTCTTTCTTTCTTTCTTTCTTTCCTTCTTTCTTTCTTTCTTTCTTTCTTTCTTTCTTTCTTTCTTTCTTTCTTTCTTTCTTTCTTTCTTTCTTTCTTTCTTTCTTTCTTTCTTTCTTTCTTTCTTTCTTTCTTTCTTTTTTTTTGGTGAGGCTATTGGGGTTAAGTGACTTGCCCAGGGTCACACAGCTAGTAAGTGTGAAGTGTCTGAGGCCGGATTTGAACTCAGGTCCTCCTGAATCCAGGGCCGGTGCTTTATCCACTGTGCCATCTAGCTGCCCCCCCAGCCCCCTTTCTGAGCACCCATTAGCTGCACACTAGGGTGCCTCTTCACAAGAAGGAAATCAAAGAGCTTTTCTCACTTCCCTGCTGAGTTCCTGAGGATTATTGAGAAGAGGATTGATTTTGCCTCACACATACACACACACACACACACATATGCGTATATGTGTATGTATCTATGTCTATATCTATATCTATGCACACACACCTATTTGTGTCTAATAAGAGTCATATCTGGAGGGGAGAAGAAAAAAAGAAATTTCCACGATAACTTTGTCGTATATTTGGAGGGAATAGTAAGATGTACATGGTAGGTTTGCAGTTTGATGTATAACCATCTTTTTTACTACAGTGTCTTATGGAAGTGCTTGTTCTGTTCCCTGAATTGAAAATAAAATAAAACAATATTTTAAACATGAATGCATTGAAAAAAGTGTTAATGAAAATAATAATAACAACAAAGAATATCATATTCTTGAGAGCAGGGACTATCTTGCTTGCTTTTATTTGGATTTCCAGTGCTTAGCATAGTACCTGGCACATCTGAGTGCCTCATCAATTTTGTATCATTTATTCATGCTAAGAGTACCCGCTCCTAGGGCCCAAGTTCCTACTATCAAGGTGAGGTAACAAGGAGGGATGAAATCTAAAAGAAAAATGGCAGGAACTCAATAAAGTATTTGAGTGGATAAGACAGGGAAGGGAAGGGAAGGAAAGGAAAAAAGGGAAGGGAAGGGAAGGGAAGGGAAGGGAAGGGAAGGGAAGGGAAGGGAAGGGAAGGGAAGGGAAGGGAAGGGAAGGGAAGGGAAGGGAAGGGAAGGGAAGGGAAGGGAAGGGAAGGGAAGGGAAGGGAAGGGAAGGGAAGGGAAGGGAAGGGAAGGGAAGGGAAGGGAAGGGAAGGGAAGGGAAGGGAAGGGAAGGGAAGGGAAGGGAAGGGAAGGGAAGGGAAGGGAAGGGAAGGGAAGGGAAGGGAAGGGAAGGGAAGGGAAGGGAAGGGAAGGGAAGGGAAGGGAAGGGAAGGGAAGGGAAGGGAAGGGAAGGGAAGGGAAGGGAAGGGAAGGGAAGGGAAGGGAAGGGAAGGGAAGGGAAGGGAAGGGAAGGGAAGGGAAGGGAAGGGAAGGGAAGGGAAGGGAAGGGAAGGGAAGGGAAGGGAAGGGAAGGGAAGGGAAGGGAAGGGAAGGGAAAGGAAGGCTTGCCCTTCCTTTTCTTTGGAGTCTTCTCCACTCAAAGATTGAATGACCGAATGACAAAAGGGCTTTCAAATAATGAGAGCAGAGCCATCCAAATTAATTGTCAGCTAACTCAGGAAGTAGAGAGATTCTTGTCACAGAGAGTGTTAGAGCTGAGGTGGGACCTGTCAGTGATGATGGGGAGAGGATTCATGCCTGGGCTGAGAGGCTGGGATAGACAGAAGCTAAGCCCTTTTTCAGGAGTGAAATTTGAAAACTCTTGTGGCCAAAGATTTAATTCCTGGGACTCAGCAAACATCTATTAAGGACTTACTATGTTCAGAGGATGGAACAAGTCAAAACAATAGGAAGGCAATCAGGGGAATGCTTCCTGGAAGAGGTGATGTTTGGCATGGGCTCAGCAAGGGGAAGGGGGAGCTGTTTCAAGCAAAGGGAAGAGAATGAGGAAAAGCTGTTGATGGTCAGGGTTTGTGCTTCATGCTGGAAGAGGACCATGATATCACAGTGATGTCATGACTTGCAGCAAATGGGATTTAATTGGAGAGAGGGCTGTGCAAAGTCACCAGCCTCACACTGTCTTCCAGAGCCATCTGGGTCTAGGGGCAAGGCATATATCAGGATGACAGGAGATGACCCTGGATGTTTAAGGCAATTGGGGTTAAGTGATTTTTCCCAGGGTCACACATCTAGTAAGGTTCTGAGGCGAGATGTGAATTGAGGTCTTCTGGACTCCAGGGCCAGTGTTCTATGCACTGCACCACCTAGCTGCCCCAATGAGCACCAGAAGGGAGGTGGGAATGAATGAAGTATGTTGGTGCCCCAGGAGCCAAGGAAATAAGGGGTCCAAGAGGCCCCCTGCCCTCCTGCTCCTGGTCTGACCCAGATTAGAGCAACCCCTTTGATGCCTAGCCACAGACTGAGGGAATATGAAGGACTGCCAAGTCTGACTCTTCAGGGAGGTTGGGATAGGGGGTGGCTCTGAGGAGCTGACACAGCCCACGGAGAGTTAGGCATGGATAAGCAGGCTGGAGACTGGCTGGGGAGTCAGGCGCTAGGGGTGGGCCAGATTAAGAAGCAGCCAAGCAGGCAGACAGCCAGGCCAGTGAGGTGGGTGGGGCTGTGGGAGAGAAGCGCACTGACTCCTGCCAGTCCTCAGCACCATGGGCTCTCGAGGATGCCTCTTGATGCTGCAGCTGTTGCTGATCATCCTCAGTCAGGACCACAATTGGCTGTGGACTGTTCATATGAGCTGGAGTGGAAGTAGGTGACGGAGAAGGAACCCTCCCCTGGAGGACACTCCTAAGTCTGGGGGCAGGGGGTGAAGGGAGGACTATAGGAGGGAGCAAAGCCAGATGGGAAGAGAGATTAGCACCCCCCACTCAGTTAAAGCTCAGAAGATTTCCCCAAAGAGTTTGCTACGGGAGCAAGTATAGCATGGGAGAGGGAAGGGAAAGGTGGGGAAGGGGAAGAGAGGGTGATAACAGAAGGAGTCATGCTGTGCTTTCCCCTAGGGAGGTGTCCTGGAATCAGAGCGATATGTATTTACAGAGAGGACAATGAATGCAAAAGACACAGAGATTGTGAGGAACAAAAGAAATGTTGCTATTTCAGCTGTGCAAGGAGATGCATAAACCCCAACGAAAGTAGGCAACAATCTTTCCTTTGTTCCTTCATTCCTTCGTTCCTTCCTTCCTCCCTCCCTTCCTTCCTTCCTTCCTTCTGCCAGCCAACAAGCATTTATTGAGCACCTACTAGGCCCAGAGAGCTGGGATGAGCACTAGAAGTGACAGGAAATTTAGGTAAGTGCCTGTCCTCATGGAGCTTACAATCTACAGTCCATTGGGTAAAAATACAAACAGCCCCATAATAAACATTTGCTGTGAATTCAGCCAATGCAAAATGCAGCCTAAGAACCAAGAGAGAAGATGGTCCCAGAACCAGAGAAGGCTTTACAGAAGAGGTGGCCCTTGAGTTGGCTTTCAAAGAGAGGGAGGAATTGCAAGGAAAAGAGGGAAAGGCACTCTGTTTTAGGCAATGCCCCAGGATGCCTGCTTCTGCTCATGGCCCCAGCTGAGAGCACTGCCCCTCACTGCTCCATGTCCAGCATTCAGGACCTTCAGGGTCTCCTGGATCTTGTGCTCTCAGCTGAGGAAGCAGATATGGTGGGAAGGGGCTCAGATGAGAAGGAGGAAGACACTCCCATCCTGGCTCCAGCTCTTTCACTGGGCCAAGGCTAGCAATGGAACTTTGGGGTCACAGACAGTAACCACAAGGGCACCCAGCTAGACTTGATACCTGGGATTCTGCATTGCCAAGAGAGGGCAACTCTTCTAGATAAAATGGTCAGCATTGGTGATGGGTGGGGATGGATGGTGATAGGGAGAGGGAGGCCAAGGTTACCCTCCAACTCTTTCCTTGATTCCCCAACTCTCCAATGTCTTTTCAGACCCATGTACAGAACCTAAATTAATTAAGCCATGTTACCACTCTGTGACCCGATTCTACTACAACATTGAACACAAGGACTGCTTAATCTATGAATACAACCCATGCAGTGACACCCTCAACCACTTCCAGTCTCAACACACTTGCAGAGTAGCCTGCAAGGCATTTGGTGAGTCCAAGAAATTGGAGAGGCAGTGGTGTGGGTTAATGGTAAGAGCCCCAGGCTTTGAGTCAAGGCATCAGGCTTTCAATTGGGTTGTGACCCCAATTAGCTCCTGGCCACTGTGTAGACAGAGGACAGCAGCTGCTTTGGGAACTACCAAGGGCAGCCTCTTCCCTAAACCAGCTGGAGATCATGAACAAACTCATGTTCTCAGAAAGGGCTCAGATACACAGACATGGGAACATTGTTCTTTCTCTGACCAGTTGATTCTGTCTCAAGGCCAGTGCTGACTCAGATTGGACTGTCTGCCAAGCTTAGCTTTGCAAAGGCCTGCAGGGATGGGGCCAATTTGCAGAGGAGACAGTGGTGTCCTTTATGAACACCTCTGTGGATTTCCTAAGGGGCTCACTGGGTGTGAACATTTTGTTAATGTATTAACATTTCAGAATGTGTGATGATAACCACTGTGGGGGACCAGATGGCTCCCCATGAACAAACTCCTCCTTTGCCATCAAGTCTAATACTGATCAGAATAAGATGAATGCCTCTAAGTGCAAACAAAGCCAGGGTTGGGAGCTGTCACCCAGGAGGGCTAGCTTAGTTCCTTCTGTGGGTCTATGTCTGTGTGAAATCCAATCAGGTTTCTAGAGCAGGTGACACTTTAGCTGGTGCTTGAAGGAGGGGAAGGATGTCAGCAGCCAGAGAGAGGATGGAGGCAGGGAGTGAGGAAGTCCATTCTAGGAAAGAGGGAAAGTATCAGTCAGCCCACAAACATTTACAGCATGGCTAGTGCATGCCAGGACCCATGCTAAGGATGAAGAAGGCAAAAAGGGCAAAAGGCAAGTTCTTGGCCTGCCCTCCAGAAGCTCACAGTCTAATGGGGAGATGTTTTATTCACAACTACATATAAACATGCTATGTATTAGAGTCAACAGAGGGAAGCACTGTCATGGGTGTCATGGGGAAAGGCTGCCTATAAAAGGTGGGGGTTCATCTGGGATTTAAAGGGCAGCAGGAGAGACAGGTGAGGAAGGGGATCATTCTAGGCATGGGGGAGAGCCAGAGTTGGGAGATGGATGGTTTTGTGTGAGAAAGAGCCAAGGGCCATTGGCTCTGGATCAAAGAACCCATGGGGGAGTGCAAGGGGTGAGAAGACTGGAGAGGAGCTTCTAGACAGTAGGTCAGGAAGGGCTTTGAATGTCAAACAAAGGATTTGATATTGGATCCTGAAGCTGATTGGGAACCATGGATGTTTCTTGAGGCCAAGGGTGGGAGGGAGGGGGAATGACATGATCTGCAGTGTTAGCAAAGGCACAGAGGCGAGAACGCAGAATGAGTAGGTGGCATGTGTAGATGTCCATGTTCCCAGGGACGTTCAGTTCCTGCTCCAGAGGAGGGGGACATAAGGCTGGACATAAGGGGTGGGAGGAGGAAGTCTGGACTCTCTTCTTTCTTCCATAGGAAACGATATGAGTGATGCTGGTTGGGCTTAATAGTGAAGCCTTTACTCTGCTATTTTAAGCAGATTCCTCCCTCTGCAAAGCTTCCAGAATCTCCCTGCTTCCCAGAATAGCAGCATCTCAGAGCTAGAGGCCACCTCAGGGGTCATCTGGCCCCAAGTCTACTTCTCCAGGATCTCCTCCCCAATACCCCATTGCAAGCATCCTGCAGCCTCCACAGGAAGGCCTCCAGTGATGGGGAGCTCACTCCCTTCTGAGGGCAGCCATCCCATTCTTGGATAGCCCTCATTGTTAGGAAGTTTGATCTTATACACAAGGTCCCCCAGGAAGTCAGTGCAGAACCTTTAACTCCAGCCCCTCATCTCCTGATATTTCTTAGATGTGTGACCATGGGTAAGGGCCTTCCTTCCCCTTTTATTAGCTTGGCTTTGCTCATCTGGCGATTAAGGGGTGGGACTTGAGGGTGTTCAAGGTCCCTTCATGCCTACATTTGTGAGCCTCTCTCCAGTATGACTGAAAACCAGCCTGGAATTGGAGGAGGAATGGGGCACAAGGTCAATCATTTTCCAGGGAAAAAGAGCTGTTCTCTTTATGTGATATGACCAAGGCCACACAGTAAGGGTCAGAGGAACACACGAACCCAAGTCTTCTCATTCCCAAGCCAATGTTCTTTCCCCTCTTCCACACTAGCTTTCTCGAGTGCTTTAACAATTATGTTTTTCCTAGACTGATGTGCTCATTTTCCTGTGAATAAATCATATAAAAAAGAAGCCCTGAATCTCAATTCTGTGTTGGCCAATGAAGAAGAAGGAAAGGGACAATGGGACTTCTCCCAGGATGGTGGAGGGCGAGGGAGGAGGGGCAGGGAGGAGGCACACTATTTCCCTCCTGTTGGGACAGAAAATGATCTGATGTCCAGCTGGCTGAGGTCCTTTGTGCATCCCAGCCTTGGGTTGGCCTTGTCCCCTGTCTAATTCTTTGCAGAGTTGCTCTGCCAGAGCCCACTTGGAAACCTTGCCAAGGTGCACATCTCCTGGCCAGCCATGGCCTGACATTTGCTCTTCAGCTACAGGATTCTCCTCTTCATCCCCTTGTCCTCTAAGAAGCATGCTGGGAACTTCTCCCTCAAGTGATACAATTCCAAATCTGAAAGGCAGCAGCTCTTGAGCCAAGACATAACCACCAAGTCTGGGAACTTCCATTTTTCAGGCTTGCCCTTGACTGTCCTGTGGATAGAAAGGTAAGAGAAAGCAGTTAGGGACTTGAGGTTCAAGCACCCCTAGCCTCAAGCTCCCCTGGGCAAGCTCAATCTTTCCATGTATCTCTACTGCAAAGCCTCTTTACTGCTGGGGGCTTGGGGGAGGGCTGGAGAAATTCCTCCCAGCAACCCTTCCCTGGAAGTTTAATGAAGAGCAAGCTGTGGCAAGGGAGGAGTCCAAAAGAAGAGTCATTCCCTCAGCTCCTTTAATCCTAGAAAGCCTACCAGATTTGGGCTGCAAGTGACACTCACTGATAGCCTGTTATGGAGAGGGAATGCTCTCCATTAAGAGGGTCTGTAGAGGGAAGTTTGGCATGATCTGGAGGTGAGACTAGACAGTTCTGCTCCTCATTAAGGTATGACCTTGAGCAAGTCACTTTTTTAACCTCCCTGACTCTATTTCCTCATCTGTACAATGGGTCATTTGCTCAGCTCTCCACTAGGCAAGGGGATGTTTTCAGATGTTCTGGGAAAGTAGGAAGAGTCATCTACCTCATTTTCTCCAATAGCCAGTCGTACCACCCATGGATGTAGAGGGCCATGAATCTTCAAATAGATGAGCCAACCTAGCTGAAACAGCAGAACCCTCTGAGCAGGACCAGAAGGTAACATTGCCAGGCAAGCCAAACCTTCCCGGCCACCGCCACCTTGATCCTGCCTCCCTTCAGACTCTGATCGAAACAGCTCAGCACCATGAACCTATGACCCCGGGAATTCTATGTTTCCAGGCCAGTGTCCACAGCCACCATC
Organism: Dromiciops gliroides; assembly: GCF_019393635.1. NCBI lineage: Eukaryota > Metazoa > Chordata > Mammalia > Microbiotheria > Microbiotheriidae > Dromiciops > Dromiciops gliroides. Next base: position 659,604,692 of record NC_057862.1, on the reverse strand, counting down.
TTGGGAAACAACTGTTGTGGAGATGGGGCTCCAGGTGCTGCACTCTATGGACAATGGGACCTCTTCAATTGACTTGTAACTGGATTCTTCCATACAGGTTGTGTTCTCCATTAGAATGTAAGCTTCCTGAGAGTAGGGATGGTCTTTTCTACTTGTATTCCAAGCAATTAGCACAGTGCTCGGCACACAGTGAGTGGTTAATAAATGGTTTATTTATTTATTCATTCGCTTATTCAGATAGGTGCCTGACCATGGGTGAGAAGGGACCCTTCCCTCAGAGACAATCACCAGCAACCTCAAAGTTTCACTGGGGATGGATTAATTACAACAGGGTTTTCTATATTTGTCCAGTGCCTTACATGTCTTCCTACAGATCTCCTGGGTCTGAAAGTTGTTGTCGTTTCCCTCACAGCCCCCATAGATGAATTTGGCACAGTCTTTGATTTTATTGTCATATGCCCAGCGCTTCATGGAAGCTAGGCAAGGTCCAGGTTTTGCAGGCAGCTTACATATGACTGAGGAGAGACCATCCCAGACCAGGGAGTTAGCCAAGGGGGCAAAATAACAATGGCCTCTCCCTTCCCTTCTCACCCTCCCCAGTGTACATGGCCCTTGTCTGTATTACTTCAGGGAAGAGCCTCACAATGGTAAATAAGCTTCCTGGGACCTGGATTTGTGGCCTCACCCTTCCACCATCTTGCTGAGTAAGTATCTTTGCCAATCAATTCCTTAACACCTCAAGGCAAAGATGAATAAATGAATGGTTAGCCTGGGCGGTTATAGAGGTCACCTTGTGAATCACAGAATCTCAATGCCAGTCTAAGGCCCAGAGAGGGGAAATGTCTTTTGTAATATCACACAGTCAGTCATGGAAAGAGTTGGAAATGGGACCCATATATCCTGACTGGTTAATGTTTTTCCATTACACCCATTGCCTTAAATGATGGCGATTGGATTTGTTGTATCAGTTCCCTAGACCGAAAGATGGTTAATGACTAAGTCTTTAGTGGACTGAAGATGTAACAAGAGCAGGGATGGGCCAGGGATGGGCTTCCTCATGGGGCTCTCAAGCTGTGGTCTGCACCTTTGGAGAAGTTCATGCATTTCCTTCCGCAGCTGAACAAGCAGCACTTCTGAGGGGCTGGACAGTTGCTGTCTTCATTGCAAACATCATTCTCCTTGTAGATACAATGAACCTTGATCTTGGGGCAGCTCCCTGGAGGACAACTCAGTTTTAAATGCCTTGACAGGCAATGATCATTTTCCTTTTTCTTCTATGTCTGCCTTTCCCCTCTATGCCTTCCCTCACCTTACACATAGTAGGTGTTTATAAATGTTTGTTGAGATGTCAAACTGAATTAGATATGGCCCAAGGATTTCATTTTACAGGGGAATAGCTGGGCCCAGAGGTGGGAAGGGTTTTACCCAAAGTAACACTGACAGAAAGTGTCAGAGGTAGATTTTGAACCCAAGTCTTTTGATTCCCCACCCAATTTCAGAAGTCAGATCTGAAGATTGCCTTCAGTGTCCTCTTCCTATGGGCCTTATCCCACCCCACCCCATCCTACGAGTTATTCAATCCTGATGGATGTTCCAACATGCCATCTAGATGGTAACATGGGTTTCCTATTTTTAAAGTTATGAACTTAAGGGTAGGGTTTGGAAAGAAAAAGATTCTGGAAAGGAGCAGAGTCACATTAAAACACAGCATTCATGAGAATTAGTGGGGAGGGGGGAAAGGGAAGCTGAGGGAAATGGGGAAGAAGCAAAAGGGGATGTGGGAAGAGCCATCACCAAGAGGGATGGGAGGGAGATTGTGGGAACTTTGGACACAGACTTTGGAGTTGGAGCAGAATTTAGAGTTCTGAAGTTGGGGGGGGGGTCTCTAAACTTGTTTTTTTGTTTACTGTTTTGTTAATTATTTCAATACAATTAGTCCATGATTTATTGTATGCATTTGTAAACCTTATTAGCTGAGAAGAGCTACAGAGGCTTCACCAGACTGTCAGAGAGGTTCATGACACACAAAAGGTCAAAGAATCCTAGATTAGATCATTTCTAAGCTCCTTCTAGCTCCAAACCCTATGATCCCATGAAACAGTCCTCAAAGCAATCTTGTTGACTTCTCATGGTTCCTCTCCCCCTTGGCCAGGTCTGTCCTTTTAAACAAAGACAACACTACCTTACCCAAAACCTCTTTCCCAAGGGGGCCCTCTTGTCTTCTACCCCCTACCCCCTGCCCCCCCTCTCTGTCTAAGGGTAAGGGTAGGGCCTCCTGTAGGAATACCTACTGTTATTCAAGCCTGCAGGAATGATCTGGGGCCACAGGGTCTCCACACACACTGAGAGCAGAAATAGGAAAAGGAGGAAGATCAGGGCACGCATGATGCCTAGGAGTCGGGGCACCTTCTCAGGAATGGTCTCTCCAGCCTGACCGCCTTTCCTCTTATCCTTGTGTGTAAATCTCCCTTGGTCCAGGCAGGCTCGAGAACTGTGGGAACTGAACTATGTTCAGCTCTTTGTGGTTTCCCCAGCTCAAGATGCCAGGTGCCCCCACACAGGTGTGGACCTGGGGGCTTGAGGCCAAATTCATCCATAGCCCCTGGTGGGCGGTGGCGCCAGTTGAAAGGATATGGAGATGACATGAGCTGCCCCGGATTTGAACTCTCCCTGGGTTTTAAAAGGATTTAGAATGATCATTTTTAAATTTTTCTGTGATCATTCTATTTGGAAGTGTGGTGAAACCTCAGAATAATGTATGTGGTTTTCTTTTTAATGGCATAAAATAAAATACACAAGGAAACCAATGATAGTGAAATAGTTATCAAAATATTTTTAAAACCAATTCACAGACCCTAGGTTAAGAACTCCTGAGAGAAACTAAAATCAGCAACAGTATGCAAATTCATTCTATTTCCAAAATCTGTCAGGGTAACTGGATACTGGTGGACCAAGGGAATCAAGCAATCATTTAATCAGTAAACATTATTAAGCATCTACTCTGCTAGGGGGTAGCTGAGTGTCACCATAGTGCATAGAGCGCTAGGCTTGGAACCAGAAAGACTCATCTTCCTGAGTTCAAATCTGATCTCAGACACTTTCTAGCTGTGTGACCCTGGGCAAGTCACTTCACCCTGTTGGCCTCAGTTTCCTCATCTATAAAATGAGCTGGAGAAGGAAATGGCAAACCACTCAAGTATCTCTGCCAAGAAAATCCCAAAGAGCGTCATGAAGAGTTGGACACAACTGAACGCCACCACCAAAAGATACATATGAGTCAAAGTGTGACATGGAAGTATATAAAAAGGATAGCACGGTATTAGGATGCATTGAAATGCATATTATCCAGGAATAGGGAGTCGATGGATGGACTTGATCTACTCTGTCCTGGCCAGACCACATACTGAGTATTGTATTGAGTACTGGATGCCCCATTTTATGGAAGACATTGACATATTTAGAGCAAGTCCAGAAGACAGATGTTGGAATGATTAGGGGGGCTAGAAACCCTGCCATCACAGGATCACTTGAAGGGAGTGGGGACATCGATCCTGAAGAAGACAAGATTTAAGGGGGAATGCGATCACTCTCCTCAAGTATTTAAGAGGCTTTAGAAGAACAAATAGGCTGCATGTCAGAAGACAGAACTAAGGGAAATGAGAAAAAGATGCAGAGAAGAAACTTCCCCTCAGTGTAAGGAGAACTTACAACAAGATCTATCCCTAAGGTGAAGGGGCTGCTTCATGAGTAGGTTCCCCCTCGCTGCATGTTGTTTTCAATCAGAAGGCAGTTGACAGCTTGCTGGTAATTTAATATAAAGGATTCTTGGTCAGTTATGGGTTGGAACAGGAGGCCCCTGAGATCCCTTCCAATGTTGAGAATCTGGCATTCAGTGAACTCAAAGGGTTACCCTCTGGTATCTAGGGAAGTGATGTGGTCATTCTGCTGAGGTGGAACAAGCAAGTAGAACTGTTGGGTACTCTTACCCTCCCCCTGCTAACTTTTATTTGGGCTGGACCACTCCTCAGCTTGGGCATGACTTTCTCTTCAACCACTGCTTTTGCCCCTCTCTTCTGGAAGTGGGTTCTCTCTCAAGACCAGTTGAGGAAGATGGCAGAGACCCTGCCCAGTGCCAGCCCAGCGAGTTGCAATAGCCTTAACTACCTCTAACTCATTGTCTAGGAGAAGCCCAATAGAAGCATTCTCTATGTCTCTGGAAGGTGTAAAAAGGAGTCGATAGCTCCCTTTTACAGCTTTGAGCCCATAGTCAAATATAAGGCAGTGGCAAAACACCGCAGTTTAAAATCTATCTCTCCCCCACTCCAGGGACACAGCCCTCAATCACTTCCTCCCATTGCATTCTCAGTAATACAAAAATGACCCGTGCAACTGGTGCTTATCTGATTCCAATCTACCTTGGTGGCCTTATCAACCAATATGGTCCTTTCCTGTACTTTCTGTTGTAGTTAAACTATCAAGAAATACACTCAGTGTCCCCCCACTTCCATCCCTTTTCTGGTGCTCTTCCCTATACCTGGCATTCTGAATTTCCCCTCTCCTTAGATGTAAGAAGGATGCTCTGATAGAGATCTTTTTTTTTTTTAGTGAGGCAATTGGGGTTAAGTGACTTGCCCAGGGTCACACAGCTAGTAAGTGTCTGAGGCCAGATTTGAACTCAGGTACTCCTGACTCCAGGGCCAGTGCTCTATCCACTGCACCACCTAGCTGCCCTTCTGATAGAGATCTTAATGGTTCCCTAGTATGAACCAGGACCTCCAAGGACCTCATAAAGACACTGATCATAAGAAGAGAATTGGGGAGTGTGGTGTGATGAAAACAACCTTTACCTAAATCATCTTCTTTCTAGCCTTGCTTCTTCTGAACTGGGGCTGCTGACTGCCCCACCCTCTCTCCTTTCCAGGAGATAGATGCCCAACTTGCTTCCACTGCCCTTTGTCCTAGGGTCTAGCTTCTCAATACTCCAGGTAGAAAGAAAGAAAGAACCCTTGCTTTTTAAATAGGATAATGGAAAGACTGCAAGGCTTGGAGTCAACAGAACTGGATTTGAATCTGGACCATGACATATTTACACACTGTCTGACCCTGGGCAATTTACTTGATCTTTCAGAAGTTCTATTTCCTCATCTATAAGGTAGGCATAATATTTATATTACCTATCTTACATTGTAGGAAAAATGTAAACCTTAATGCATTATAAAAACAAGGATTATTGTTGCATTGTTATTGTTATTAGACACAAGGCTATACTTACAGGCTGACCAAACAAGGGGTTCTGGGAAATCCCTTAGTCCTGGTAAAATCTTAGAAACTTAGATTTTTTTTCACTCTCTTGGTTAGAAAAGACTTCAGATTTATTTAGCCCAGCATTTTACCCTTAAGGACTCTTTCTTGGATATCTCATTAACTTCCATGGGGCCAATCATCATGTAATAATAACAACAATAATAATGATACAACAATTGATGATAATAATTATTATTATGGCATTTACATAGTGGTAACTTGGGTATACCCAATTCTCCTAACATGGAGATGTCATTGAGGGAGCTTTTGAGCATGCCCAATTTGCCCAATGTGGAGCCCACTGTGTTCCCCAGCACGGGTGTAGGGATCGCCTTCTTTGATCCATTGCCTATATCTTTAACACTGTTAGGCCTGAGCCATTCACTTTATTTTCCACAATGTTTTCTTTCTGCCTCTTTCCTTTCTGCTGTGTCCAGAGGGGGCAGATTCTATTTTACCTACACTTTTTTTAACCCTTGGCTCTGAGAAATGGACCTGGGAGTGCTTGTTTCTGTTCTATGTCCGCCTGTTGCTTGTCTTCTTCAGCTTTAGGTGCTAGAGGTGATTGCCACTGGACTAGGAGTTCAAGCCATGATGACAACTTTGGAACCAAGTTTGCTGGTAGGATGGTGTAGCCAGTCAGCCTGATGTGGAAGCCATGAGCATCCAGGATGCCTGGGACCGGAACCTGAGAAGGGTTTTAGACATGGAACTGAAACTGTGCTCTATGGGAACTGAGCTGTTAACCTAATGCCCTTCCCTTCCCCAGAGACTGAGGTGGTGCAAGGGGGAAGGAAGGAAGGAAGTTTTCCCATGTGTTGGGGGGAGTAAATTTATATATTTGGGATGATGCCTTCTGAATTTCATTCATTTTCCCATTCCTTCCCTCATTTTTCAGTCGTGACTGACTCTTCATAACTCTATTTGGGATTTTCTTGGCAAAGATATTATGATGGGGGCGGGCAGCTAGGTGGCACAGTGGATAAAGCACCAGCCCTGGATTCAGGAGGATCTGAGTTCAAATCCGGCCTCAGACACTTGACACTTATTAGCTGTGTGACCATGGGCAAATCACTTAACCCCCATTGCTCCGCAAAAAAAAAAAAAAAAAAAAAAAAGATACTAGGATGGTGTGCCATTTCCTTTTCCAGCTCATTTTATAGGTGAGGAAACTGAGGCAAGCAGAGTGAAATGATTTGTCCAAGCTAATATAGCTAATAAGTGTCTGAGGCTGGATTTGAACTCAGGAAGGTGAGTCTTCTTGACTCCAGGCCTAGTGTTTTATCCACTGCAGTCACCTAGCTGCCATTTTGAAGTAAATATTTCTGTGTAGAAACTAATTTATTAGTGGCTAAATGGAATTAGGGTACAGGGGACCACCCCTGCACTTGGAGGAATACCATTGGTAGGGGCTGAAGCCAGTAGCAGAGAGCTGAGATACCCCTAACCCCCTTAATGGAACCGGAAAACCCTGGGGGGAAAGTACAATCGAACACATCCAATGACCTTCAGGCAAGGAGGGTCATAGTAGTTTGTGTTTACATAGTACTTTAAAATTTATAAAGCATTTTAGACATATTATACCATGTTAGCCAGACATCAATTCTGGGAGATGGTCCTGTTTTTGTCTCCTTTTTAAAGGTGAGGAAACTGAAGCAGAGGTTAAGTGACTTGCCTAGAGTCACACTGCTGATAAGGCTTTGATGCTGTACTTGAATTCGGGGTCAGGTCTTCTTGAATCCAGCTCCAACATTCTAACCACTGAGCCAGATGCCACCCAAATCTACAAATCTAGTCCCCATCTCTTCAGATCCAGCGATGCATCAGTGACTGCCCCACTGTCCTACGAACATCTCAAACTCAACATTCTCCCAAACATAAATATTATTCCTCATCTCCTACCCCATCCTGATTTAAGGAGTTATCCTTAAATCTCCCCTCTCCTCACTCTCCATGTCCATTCAGATGCAGAGTTTTGTGGATGACACCTCCATGACATCTTCCACATCTGTCCCTTTTTCTCTATGCACCCCCACAAACCCCTTAATTCAGAGCTGCATCAGGTTTTGGAAAGCAAGAGGTAATACAGTGGATAGAATATTAGGCTTAAAGTCAGGAAGACCCAAGTTCAAATCTGACTTTAGACACTTTCTAGTTGGGTGACCTCGGGCAAATCACCTCTGTTGGCCTCGGTGCCCTCAACTGTAAAATGGGCATAATAACATTGCCTAGATACTTAGTACAGAGTGTGGCACACAGAAGGTATTTAATAAATTTTTTTTCCCTCCCTTCTCCCTCCCTTTTTCCCTGCTGTTTCCTTCCTTCCTTCCTTCCTTCCTTCCTTCCTTCCTTCCTTCCTTCCTTCCTTCCTTCCTTCCTTCCTTCCTTCCTTCCTTCCTTCCTTCCTTCCTTCCTTCTTTCTTTCTTTCTTTCTTTCTTTCTTTCTTTCTTTCTTTCTTTCTTTCTTTCTTTCTTTCTTGTGAGGCAATTGGAGTTAAGTGACTTTCCCAGGGTCACACAGCTGGTAATGCCAAGTGTCTGAGGCTGGATTTGAACTCAGGTCCTCCTGATTCCAGGGCTGGTGCTCTATCCACTGCACCCCCTAGTTGCCCTGATCCTTTGTTTTCTAAAATGTTTTCCTGGTGACACATTTCTCCCCTCCCCCCATTTTTCTTCAGTCTCTTGTTGATTAGATGTCACAAACTGTGCTCATATTCACCCCACACCTCTCCATTACCTTCTCTGTGATACTCATTTCTATTTTTAGAGACTGCAGTGTCCTGAATCTTGCAGCTTCACAATGCCAAAGAATGATTGATTTCTTTAAAGGTCTTTCTTCTTGGGAGAAGTTGGGAGTCATTAAAGGAGCTTTGCAATTTCCGGAGGCAATGCAGCCATATATCCTGTTTGATTCTGGGCACTTCAACTCATTCCTTTGTCCTATCTGTCCCCAATCCACCTGGTAATAGACTAATTCTCTAGGTCATGCATCCAATTACAGAAACATCATCTAGGCAATAAACATTCTGTGTCCACTTGTCTTTTCCTGTGTGGATGGTCAGGCTAAACTCTTTTGATTGGTTCAGAATCTCTTTCAGATGATTCAATAATACTTTGTAAGAAGCTTGGTAGAATCTTCCTCCTTTGAATGATTGTTACATTGCTATTCCTAAGCAAAGTACAAACTCCTCTATTTGGCTCTTAAGTTCCCCAACCCATCTTTCCAAGATGCTTATCCACTATTCCTGCTCCCACACTCTCCACTTTATCTAAAATTGGCCTCTTTGTTGTTCCTCATCAACTATTTGCCATCTCATTCCCCTGTACCTTTCTGTACACAGCCTGTATTCCCCATGCCTGGAATGTTCTCCCATGCTCACTTCCAAATCTTGGAATTCCTCCCTCGATTCAGGACTCTGCTCAAGTCCACTTTCATGAAGCCTTTCCTAATCTGCCAAACTATCTTTTATATACAGGGTGTCCTAAAATAAATCTTGAAACAACTCTAAGACTTTTGGGACATCCTGCATTTTGTTGGGGGTCCTTTCTCCCCCAGTAAAATTCAGACTCCTTGGAAACAGGGACTAGTTTCATTCATTCATTCATCCACCCATTCATTCATCCATCCATTCATTCATCCATTTATTTGTTCATTTGGTTGCTTGTTTTTTGTCTTTGAATCTTCAGTGCATATATCAGTGATTGGCACAGAGCAGGTGCTTAATAAACATGTGCTGACTAACTGATCCCTTTATATGGACCCCTTCAGTGGATGGAATCTTTCTCTTACTTCCTTCTAGAGAAGCCTGTTCCACTACAGAGCAGTCATACTTATTAGAAAGCTCTTTCTTATATTTCACCTATTTATTCATCTATCTATCTATTCATTCATTTATCTATTTATCTATCTATCTAATTATTTATTTTTAGCCTTTCCTTATATTGAGACAAAACCCAATGCTTAGCACAATGCCTGGCATACAGTAGGCACTAAATAAATAAATGCCAGTAGGTGTTTAATACATATAAATAATAAATAAATGAAGTACTGAACATACAAATAAACAAATGCCTGTATGTCCTTAATAAATAAAAATAATAAATAAGAAAGCAAATTAATAAGCAAATGAAGAAGTGAACATACAAATGAATGAATGAATGAGTGAATGCTGGTTGACTGACTGACATCCCTGTAAGTTTTATCTATTGTGCTTAATACTCTTCTTTGGGCCTATTCAGAACAAGTCAACTTCTGAACACCATGTCTCCAGAGGTTTTAAGAGTGTATCGTGTATTGTACTTCCCTGGATACCTCCTCTTCTTCAGTCTAGACATCTCCAGAGACCCAGGAAAACTATCCTCCATATATCTCCATTGCTTAAACAAGTTCCTGACATATTGTAGGTTCTAAATAAATGCTTGTTGACCTAGACAAAGTTGGGAGAGTCATTCCAGTACAGGTAAGCTCAATATTTTAATGTGAGGAAGAGGAAGAATGAATACAAAGGGTCCCCACTGGGATGAGGCTGGAAGCAAGGACCAAGGGAAAATATTGGCAGGTAAAGTGGGATGGTATAGGTTGGGGGTGGTCTTGAGGTGACAGGATAAAGAGCTCAAGGTTCTCAAAACTTTCTGGTATCCAAGGATGGACTGTTGGTTCAAGGCTCCTCATCAATGATCTGGAAAATAGGTAGTGATATGATCTTCCATGGAACAATCTAGCTCAGCCTGGACCTAAGTCTGATTCCCTCCCACCCTCTCACCCTCCCCCCCCACACACACAAAGGAACAAGGGTCATGTATCCCTGGGATCTGGGAGTTGAATGCCTTAAATTGCAGTTCATTATGAAAATTAGCAAGTGGGGATGGGGGAGGCTAAGGGCATAACATAAAGACAGTAGGGTGGCTTTATGCTCTCATGAAAATAGAAGGGATGGGGGTAGCTAGGTGGTGCAGAGGATAAAGCACCCGCCCTGGAGTCAGGAGTACCTGAGTTCAAATCTGGCTTCAGACGCTTGACACTTACTAGCTGTGTGACCCTGGGAAAGTCACTTAACCCCAACTGCCTCACAAAAAAAAAAAAAAGAAAATAGAAGGGATGGACTGGCTGCCTTCTTCCCAGTTCCACAGGGATATAGAGATTATGGGCATCTGAGTTGCTCCTGAACTGGAATTGATATTAGTCCCTACATCTTCCCCCTTTTGGGCCTCTGTCACCCCTCTTACCAGTGTCAATGCCAAGAATTGGGTTAGGGTTGGGAGGGTCCCACAGACTTACTCAAAGCTTTGCAGATCCCCCAGCAAATTTCCTGAGTCTGAAAGTTGTTGTTGTTTCCAAAACAGCCACCGTAGGTGAATTGCTGGCAGGTCTGGCTTGTGGAGTTGTACCACCAGTGGAGTAATGACATGCCACAGGGGCCTTTTTCCATGGGCAATTTACATAAGGCTGAAGGGAAACACCCCCCACCCCAGCCCCAGCCAAGGAAATAGTTGATATGGGTCCAGGCCTCAGTGGTCTCCATTACTCCTCATCACCCACCACTCTTCCTGGATATCCTGAATGGGGAAAGAGACCTGGCCCCAGGTGTTCAATGACCCAGATGCTAGTCTTGGCTTCCCCCTTAATTTTCTGTACATCATTTATCAAGTCATTCAGACTCTGTGACTGAGATCCAGAGAGCTAGAGTTACATGTCCAATATCATACAGCAAAGAACTGAGGTTGGAACCCAGTTACCCTACTCATTTCAGGGATCTTTCCATGATTCCCAAAGCTATGAAATGGATCAGATACAATTGTCAAAGTGAGATAAAAATAGGTCAAGGCCACCCCTTCTAAGGGCCAGGTGGTACTATGCTCAGAAATGTGATGGGGAGGTAGACTGTGAGCAGAGGGCTGGGGGCATCTGAAGGGGCTCTTGGCAGTACCTTCAGAGGGGTTGTAGCACTTCTTCCCACAGCCAAGCATGCAGCATTTCTCATTATATTCACAGTGGCTGTCTTTGGTGCAATAGTTCCTCTCTTTGAAGGTACATTTGAGCTTGATGTGGGGACATTTCTCTGGGGGAAGAGATTGTGAAAAGAGTGACTATTTCCTTCTTATGGATAGGCATTGAGTGGGCATGGATAGACATGCTCCATTGCTTAGCTGTAGGTGAGGATACCTATTATTTTAGGGAAAATGAATGTATATGTATACATGTGTGTATGCGTGTGTATGTTCAAGAGAGAGAAAGTCCATGGCTTGTGGTGGATGGATGGCCAGATTCTTTGACTTCTGCAGTGGGCCTGCCAGATAGAATAAGGGAAGGGCTCAGGTCTTCCTGAGGATGCAGCTGCTATTGACTTTGTGAAGCAAACTTACCCACATGCTCAAGAGATATTGATGAAACACTTATCCTTTACAAAGCATACCTGATTTAGAAGGAAATGGATAGATTCAATGCTGGGGGATTTAAGGATTTCAGGGTAGCTAAATTTGGAGATCCAAGGCTTGTGGATGATCAGAGACTGACCTTCAGAAGGCTTAGAAGTAGGTGGAATCTAGGCATCTAGGTGGGGCAGGGGATAAAGCCCCATCCCCGGATTCAGGAGGACCTGAGTTCAAATCCAGCCTCAGACACTTGACACTTACTAGCTGTGTGACCCTGGGCAAGTCACTTAACCCTCATTGCCCCCCCAAAAAGTAGGTGGGATCATAGAGCAGAGACAGGAGTGACTGTATGGGGTCAGCTAATCCAAGTCTTTATTTTATAGATGAGGAAAGTGAGATCTCAAGAAATGAGGAGACCTTCCCAAAGTTACACAGGGAAGCAGAAAAACTGGGATTTGAATACAAATTTCCCAATTCTAACATCCTGTAGATTCCTTCCCAGCTCCCATATCTTCAATGGCTCCCTATTACCTCTATAGTATGAAGTCTAAGCCTGTTTTCCCAGAAGTCAAGGCTTCCCTCTTCCCTAGTGTCACTCTACCATTCCACAGAACTCCCCTCTGTAAGTGCCTGGTACATAACCAAAGTGGATTGCCATCTGCCTTCTCTTTCCCTCAAACAGAATACATCCTCTGCTCTCCTGCCCTTGTGCCTTTTCTCAGGCTGTTTCTTTTGCCTAGAATGTCCTTCCTCATCTTATCCACCTGTTGAGTTCCTACCCTTTCTCTAAAGACTAACTCAAATGCCACCTCCTTCAGAAAGCCTTCTCTGGGACCTTGTATAGCACTTTGCCCCCTTTCCACAGGGTCCAGCACATAGCAAGCACGTAACATATGCTTGTTGACCTGACTCTCTAGTATACCCATTATATGTTTTCTTCTCATGTATTATTGTAAAATAACTAACAAATTTAGCTATTTAAGTTTGTGGCTCAACCTCTTGAGTAGGGCTCCATGAGAGCAAAAATCATGCCTTACCTTAACCTTGTACCTCCCCCAGCACCTGGGACAGCGCTCTGGAAGCAGTTGGCTTGTAACAAATACTGGCTTAATTAATTATTATTTTTATTATTATTTTGCAGGGCAATGGGGGTTAGGTGACTTGCCCAGGGTTGCACAGCTAATAAGTGGCAAGTGTCTGAGGCCAGATTTGAACTCAGGTCCTTCTGAATCCAGGGCTGGTGCTCTATCCATTGAGTCATCTAGCTGTCCCCTGAATCAAAATGAATTGAATTAATACAAAGTGGATTAGGGAGGAAGGGGGCTAGTGTCCTCAACCTGCTTTTTCCACTTGTCCATTTCTGATCCAAACCTAAGAGCCCTCAATGCAGTCAGTGAAAGAAAGCCTCCTGAGTCTCCCTCCACTTTACCCTTTGGGCCCTGATAAAGCAGGAGAGAGCAGCCAGATCATGTCCCCTGGCTCCCCTCACCTTGGGTCTTAACTCTCAGGGCAGATTCCAGGAGCCCAGCAAGGCAGTATGGCAGTGGTCTGGGCACCTTTCTGAGGCTAAGTTGCAGAAAAGGAGCTGACTTGCATGGGTAGAGGGGAGGTCCTTACCCTGGGAGTTCCCTATACCAATAAAATCACAGGTTTGGTTTCTATCTCTATGGGGAAGGAAGGGTTGGGACAGAGATTAGTTTGGTCTCCTGATATAAAATGAAAAAAAGACAGAGATGAATCCTCTGTTCCAGAGAAGTCAGATTTCCCCACCCTAATCCCTCATCCCTATTCAGTCAGGGAGAGAGGAGGGAGAGGCGAACTCCCCTTGGAAATGAAGTTGGGGCCAAGGGAACAGCTACCCTTCACCACCTTCTATCCCTCACCCTTGTCTTTCCTCCCTCTGCCCTTCCCTCCTGCCTCTTCTTGGCCAGGGCCAAGGACAGGCTTCCCCCGGGCTCCCTTTGGAACACCTACTTCTCTTGAAGGCACCCTGGGTGATCAGCATCAGAAACAAGAAGAAATTGAGGAACCTCATGGAGCTGAGGGCCTGGGGGCCAGAGCCAGGGAACCTCACAGGTGATGCAGCCTCTTAAGTTGGATCCTCTGACTGCTTTCTTAGGAAGGCAGATGGCCCTGAAGTCTGGCTCTCTGGACTGGGAGGGCTGGAAGCTGTCCAGCACCATTCGATGACTTCCAATCTCCTATAAGTACACAAAGTACCTATGTATGTCACAGGATCCTGACCAGGCTGGAAACCACAGCACCTTTCTCATTTCACATTTCCCCTGGTTAAAGTTTTGCCTCAACTTAAAATAAGAGGACGAGTTTCATCCTCCAACTTAAAAAAATATTTTATTGATGCCTTTTGTTTTTACATCCGTCATTTCAGCATCACAGGCTACTCTTCCTTCCTCCTCACTTCTCCCTTCTCCATGGAAACTTCCCTTCTTACAAAGAAAAATTAAATCTCTAATATAAGATACAAACACAAAACAAGCAAACACATTCTGGGCTGTTTAGTTAACACAGTGCTAGGTGCTTGGTAGTGTGGGATCCTGAGGTTGAAGTAAAATAAAGGAAGATTTATATTAGACATGATTCCTGTCCTAAAGGAGGTAGCAATGTAGACAGGGGATGAAAAACAAACTCTGATATATAATATGACACAATGGAAAGGAACAAGAATGGGAAAAGGAGGGGGTAGGGTGTGTCAGTACAAACCAAGTGAGGTTCCAGGGAAGGTCCTTGCCTACCAAGGGGAGTGGGGGAAGCTTCATGAAAGAAAGAACATCCAAGCTGGGCTTCCAAGAATGGATAGGGTTTTTTTTTTGTAAAATAAAAATTTATTAGGAGATAAGAATAATGGCTGGGCAACAGATTTCATTGGTCTCACTGGAGTAAGAGAAGACATGGTCTCTTGTATCTTTACAAAACAAAGAGGAGGGAAGGGCATTACAAAGAACTGGGAGGGAAATGCAAGGAGGGGATTTTGGAGTAATGGGGCATCAGTAAGATATGCAGCACCCATCCATATCTTTCATATCATCTTGCAGACCTTGGTATTGCTTATCAGCATACCAGAGCCATGCTTGGCAACACCTATTCCTGAGGTGGGAGACACCCTTGGGAAAGCTGGGATTCCTTGGGAATTGGGATCTTTAAGTTTCTTGGAGTCCTACTGTGTACCAACATTCCCCCTCTCCTTATTTCTGGGGAGAAAGGGGCAAAGGTCCATATTCTGTAGCTTCTTCAATGCCAAAAAATGGGGTGTAGAGATGTCCCTGTCAATTAAGGAGAAAGGGAGCAAAAGGTCTCATGGGCACAGTCCAAGGATCACAGGGGCATCACTGTGGCTTCAGTGAAAGCTTTAATAATGGATAAGATTTCAACAGGGAAAGGAGGGGAGGGAGGGCATCCTTTCTATGGGGAATGTGGAATAACAACACTGAAGAAAGGCATTAGGGCAGAGTTCAGGGCTTGGGAATAGACAGACCACTGTGGCTGGAGTGGAGATCACATAGAAGAGAATAGCAATAGGCAAAAAGGCTAAAGAGCAATGTGGTGGCATCCAAGATGTTCGTGCTGCCCTCGAGGTTAGAAAATGAGAGGGATTCCTGGAAGGGTACTGAGATCTCCATCATGATAGGTCATCATGGAGGGAGATTGTGGAGAACCTTCAATGTCTAAAATTTACTCAGCAGGCAATAGGAAATCACTTTATATTTCTGAGCAGAAGACTGACTTCCCTTATCATTTTGTTTTCACTTCAACCTTCAACCTCATTGAACGTTTGTGCTCTGTTCCCTGGAACCCATTCAGGGTATATGCTTGTCCATTGCCTTATCTTGCCTAGATCCAGGCCTTCACCTCATCTCACAACCTTCTCTAGACCATGTTACCATGTGAGTGGACCCTTCCCTTGGAGTCAACTTTCTGGCACCCCTTTACATGTTGTCTCCCATTAGAGCATAAACTTCTTGAAATCAGGGACTGTCTTGCTTATTTTTTTAATATCCCCAAAACTTAGCACAGTGTCATCCATATAGCATATTAAATTCATGCACTCTCTCTCTCTCTCATATCTATTTGACTGTCCATCCATCTACCTGTCTATCTGTAAATCCATCCATCCACCCATTCACCCATCCACCCATCTACCCATCCACCCATCCACCCATCCATCCATCTATCTATCTATCTATCTATCTATCTATCTATCTATCTATCTATCTATCTATCTATCTATCTATCTATCTATCTTTTTGGGGGAGGTGGGGCAATGAGGGTTAAGTGACTTGTCCAGGGTCATACAGCTAGTAAGTGTCAAGTGTCTAAGGCTGGATTTGAATTCAGGTACTCTGGAATCCAGGGTTGGTGCTTTATCCACTGTGCCACCTAGCTGCCCCATATCTATCATCTATCTATCTATCTATCTATCTATCTATCTATCTATCTATCTATCTATCTATCTATCTATCTATCTATCATATCTGTTCATCTCTCTATCCAACTGCCTTCCTACCTATGTCTTCATCTATCTGTCAGAGAAACAGAAATCTGGCAGAAATCTTTCTTCATGCAACTTTACTCCTGTGGTGAAAATTTCTAAGTCTGACAAAGGAAAGACACAGCAAAAGTCTCCAGGCCATAGAATATAGATTTATTGAGAGTGGGCCTATCTCACAATAAAGCCGGCCAGTCAGGGGTGGGACCTGAAAGACCTCGAGCTAAGGACTCCACAGGGTTTTATACCCCTACAGGGCTTAAATGCTTATATACTATATTAATTTTAGAAAGTCTAATTTTAAATCATCTTAGGAAATATTTAAACTGCCTACTTGACAAAGTCATCATCATTTTCCAATAATCTTATCAGTCTTCTTTCAGCAACAGGGTCATGACCCTGATGCATGACCCCTTCATTGAATATATGGTCATACCTTTAATGCATGACCCTTCAGTCAAGCATATCACTCATGATTTCTAAAATACCATATTGCTGACTATAATATCCTATTGCTGCCTTGACTATAATATCATCTGATATTACTGATTGCTTAATATTGGAAAATATCATCTGACATTGTTAAATACTTATTGTATTTACTAATACAATAAAACAAGATATCTAAATATAATAAATCACAATTTTTAGTTAATATGCTGATTATTATCATAATTAAATCCCTTTAAGTCTCTTGTAACTAAGGGGTGGGGAAAATCTCACACCTCATTCTTTCAAATACTATGTTCAGAGGCTGAGCAGAATTGTTCTAAATTCCTTTCTAACATTTGACATCAGTGATCATGTCCTCCCCAAGTCTTCTCTTCTTCAAACTAAAAATTCCCAGTTCTTCTGATTGAACCATCTTATGCCATCATTGCCAACCCTCTCGCCATCCTAGTTACTCTTCTCTGAATGTGTTTCAATCTATCAATGTCTTTCCTAAAATACCCTACCCTGAAGTAACCACAACACTCTAGGCTAGGTCTGAGAAGGGCAGGGTATTGCCAGATCAGCTCATCAATCAATCTGGGCATTAAACCTTTCATATGTTGGAGGGTTGGGTGTTGCTTATTTTTTGACCATCATGTTCTACCATTCAGCTTAGTATGAGGGCACCTTGGGCTTTCACTGAGACTGACCATTTATTCATTCATTCATTCATCTTATTTATTCATTCATTTACCTATCCATTAATTTATTTATTCATCTATCCCTCTATCCACCCATCCATCCATCCATCTATCATCTATCTATCTATCTATCTATCTATCTATCTATCTATCTATCTATCTATCTATCTATCTATCTATCTATCTATCCATCCATCCAGGTTTCTCCATCTTGCCCAGGCAGAGACTACTTATAGGTCCAGTCTCGCTGCTGATACTGGAGCTGGCTTACCCCCCCCCCCAGGGCAGCCTAGTGTGCCCCTCCCCCTCAACCAAGAGGCTGACCTTATTGTTGTCAGATTTAGTCAAGACACTTTATTGACTTTAGCTCTGAGCTCAAGGAATTCATGAACCTTTGTTTTCCTAGGAGCAGGGATTACAGGCATGTACCACCACACCTGGTTTACGAGGTCTCATTTTTTTTTTAATTAGCTTTAAAAAAAAGCAAAATAAGGTGAAATAAGGAAAAATACAATGGGAAAGGTAAAAATGTCTAGGAAAAACTCTCCCTTCCTTGTGTCTGTCCCTTCCCTGGAGTGAGCCACTGTGTAATCCAGAGTCCCCCTTTTTCCTGGGAATAACAAGGTTTCTCTTCAATAGTCTCTTCAGGCAACTGGTTGCACAGTGGATAGAGCAGGGCTTAGAATCAGGAAGATCTAAGTTCAAATATGGTCTCAGACATTTACTGGCTGTGTGATCCTGGTCAAGTCACTTTATGGCTGTTTGCCTCAGTTTCCTCAACTGTAAAATGGGCTAATAATAGCACCTGCTTCTCAGGGTTGCTGTGAAGATCAAATGAAATCATATTTGTGAAAAAGCCCTTAGCACAGTGCCTGGCATATATTAGGTACTTAATAAAGACATTCTTTCCCTACACCTCAGCTTCTTGCTGGCCCCATTGAAGATAAGCCCCCCCTGGGGCCAGCTGGGGGGGGGGACTATGGGAACTGGAATCTGAACAACTTCCAGTTGTCTTGAGGTGGGGGAAGGTGGGTAGCAAATGTCAGGACACTAAGACTTCATGGGTCTCACAAAGATTTACTCACAGACCTTGGTCTGCCACTTGGGTGCGGATTTATTTTATTTTATTTTATTGTTTATTCATTTTTATTGAACAGAGTTTTATTTTCCAATGTATATGTAAAAACAAACTTTAACATCGATTTTTTAAAAATTATGTTCCAAGGGGGCAGCTAGATGGCGCAGTGGTTAAAACGTTGGCCCTGGATTCAGGAGTACCTGAGTTCAAATCCAGTCTCAGACACTTGACACTTACTAGCTGTGTGACCCTGGGCAAGTCACTTCACCCCCATTGCCCCACCAAAAAAAAAAAAATTTATGTTCCAACTTCTCTTCCTCCTCCATTCCCACCCCCACCCACTAGAACTCAAGCATTTCAAAATAAGTTATACATGAGTAGTCATGGAAAACATTCCCACATTGGCTAGGTTGTGAGAGAAAACAGTAAAAAAAAAACCACCAAAACTTCAGATTGAGGAATTGTCAAAGAGGAAAAAAAATAATTCAAAAAATGTGTTTCCATCTGTTTTCAGATACTATCAGTTCTTTCTCTATAGATGGGTTGCCATTTTCATAAGTCCTTCAGGGTTATATTGGATCATTGCCTTGCTGAAAATAACCACATGCTTCCCAGCAGATCATCTTACACTATGGCTGTTATTTTGTATACAGTACATTTCACTCTGCTTCAGTTCATGTAGGTCTTTCCAGGTTTTTCTGATAGTATCCTGTTCATCATAACCTGAATAAAGTACCTTCAACTTAACAAAGAATTTTCTTCATATTAGCCCAGTCAAGTAGGTACCATACGTTTTGCCATTATAATCAATCATCATAACTATTTCCCTCCATTCTATTCCCTTCCCATGATATTTACTCTATTTTCTATCTTCTTTTACTCTATTCCTCCTCAAAAATGTTTTACTTCTGACTGTCCCGGCCCCTACTCTGCACTCCTTTTTTTTCACCCTTCCTTCCTTATCCTCTTCCCCTCATACTTTCCTGTAGGGTTAAATAGATTACTCCTCCTAGCTGGGTGTGAATGTTATTCCCTCCATGAGCCAACTCTGATGAGTTTAAGGTCTTTGAGCTAATTCTGTGTTCTAATTTTCTTCCTCCCTCCCTCCTCAACCCTCCCTATGAAATCAAGCAATTCAATATGTCATACTTGTGCAGTTATGCAGAACATCTTTACCTTCCTCAAAAGCGTTTTGCTTTTTACTGCTCTCTCCCCCAATCTGCCCTTCCCTCCTTCCCGACCCCCCCTTATCTCCCTCCCCTCCCTCAGGACAAAATATATTACTATACCTACTTGAGTATGTATGTTAGTCCTTCTTTGAGTCAATTCTGATATTAAGGTTCACTCACTCCCCAATTCCTTCCCCCTCTTCCCCTCCCCTCCATAAGCTTTTTTCTTGTTTCCTTCATGTGAACAACCTCTCCCCAAACCATCTCTCCCCTTCCCCCTCCCCCAATCTATTTCTCCTACACCTCAACCCTATTTTAAAGATGTCATCATGGGTTAGTTAGGTGGCAAAGTGGACAATGTACCAGCCCTGGACCCAGGAGGCCCCAAGCCCAAATCCGGCCCCAGACATAAGACACCCCACCCTGTCTGCCCCACAAAGAATAAAACATAAATGCTTTACACATATCATCTCTTTGTATTCAGTTCAGACCTGTGTCCTCTGTGAATTCCTTACTGAGCTATTGGGTGCTGATTTTAACAACCGGTTTTCAGAGGGCAAAAAAGTACCATGGCACCTTTTAAAGTTTTATTTTCATTATTAACATTTTGACCTTCAGTTTAGGTCTAGACAATCAACAAAACAAGAAATTAAGCTGTGATTTGTAGCACCTGCTGATTTCTGATATGTTCACACTGAAAATTTAGGAAAACTTTTTTTTTTTTGGCCTGGCAATGAGAGTTAAGTGACTTGGCCAGGGTCACACAGCTAATAAGTGTCAAGTGTCTGAGAAAGGATTTGAACTCATGTCCTCCTGAATCCAGGGCCTGCACTTTATCCATTGTGCCATCTAGCTGCCCCCACACTGAAAATTTAACAATCAACCCTATAATTCTAGCAGACTTTTGGACACCCCTAGCCTTCTAATCCCACAATTAGACAATCATTTCTATCCTCTGAGTGTATGATCCTATCTCCGATCATTCCAAGTAACCTAATGGATCCTCCCCTTCCCCCCAGGGTCTACAGGGTCTATGGGTGGAGAACCTTTGAACAGAAGATCTCTAAGGTTGTTTGGCATACGTGTTTGTGTGGGGGGAATGAAGAGATAAACAGAACTCTTTTTTGTGGGGCAATGAGGGTTAAGTGACTTGCCAAGGGTCACACAGCTAGTAAGTAGTGTTTGCGGCCAGATTGGAACTCAGGTCCTCCTGAATATAGGGCCAGTGCTTTATCCACTGTACCACCTAGCTGCCCCTATAAATAAAACTTTAAAAAAATTCATAATTTCCTCAACACGAATGAAAATTGCCTCCCTCAATCACCCTTTGCTTCCTTGTCTACCTGCTTATTAATAATGGTATAAAGTTATGGACATAGATTTTTAGACATAATACTATTGCACACTTAATAGACCACAGTACAGTGTAAACATAACTTTTATATGCTCTGGGAAACAAGAAAAGTCATGTGACTCTTGGATCATTGTGTATTCGCTTTATTGCAATGGTCTGCTACTGAACCTGCAATATCTCTGAGGGATGCCTGTACACTGATACTTCTCCAGGTATTTTACCCCTTAGACTTAGTTACTTCCCATTTAGTGGAAAGCATATGGATCTTGAAATCAAGAGATCCCAGAATGAATTCTGGCTTTGATTCTTAGCATCAGTATCATCTTGGACAACTCACTTCCTTAGTATTCTCATCTATAAACTGTAAAGGTTGGATGAGTTCAGGGGTTTTAACCTTTTTAACAGCAAATTTCTCAGACCTCCCTTCTCTTCACTGTAGTAATAGTTGTATTATTTTTTGTTGTTCAGTCGTTTCAGTTGTGTCTGACTTCATGATCCCATTTGGGGTTTTCTTGGCAAAGCTGCTGGAGTGGCTTTCCATTTCTTTCTCCAGCTCATTTTACAGTTGAAGAAACTGAGGCAAACAGGGTGAAGTGACTTGCTCAAGGTCACACAGCTAACAAGTGTCTGAGGCCATATTGGAACTCATGAAAATGTATCTTTCTAATTCCAAGTTTGGTGCTCTAACCATTGTGCCACCTAGCTGTCCCAGTTTTATTATTAGTATCTATTAATTAAAAGATTGAAAAGATCATAAGGACAAAAGAATGTAGCCATACTTTTGATGGAAAAGTAATAATTTATAATGTGTAAAACATGTCATTTCCCCCAGCTCCAAAGGCTTTGTTTTTTTCTTTGATTCTGATACTTATTTTTATTATGCTGACTCATTTGATGAGAGGGCTGTTATGGTTTCCCACAGCTCATGGATTCTCAGAGGACTGGTTTGGAGTCATTCTACCTCTGATACTTATTATCTGTGTGACCTTGGCCATATCACTTAAAATTTCTGGGTCTCAGTTTCTTCATATGTAAAATGAAAGCATTGGAATAGCTGGCCTCCAAGGTCCCA
This sequence comes from Dromiciops gliroides, assembly GCF_019393635.1. NCBI lineage: Eukaryota > Metazoa > Chordata > Mammalia > Microbiotheria > Microbiotheriidae > Dromiciops > Dromiciops gliroides. The sequence continues at coordinate 659,582,706 of NC_057862.1, read as the reverse complement.
TCTGATCTCCCAGATCACTAGGATTCAGTGTGTGGCCTTGCAAATGTCCTCCAGGTTGGTCTACAGCCCAGGAGTTGAGGACCATTGGAAATGATAATCTCCAAGGTTTTTTTCCTAACTCTGAAGCTTATGCCTGATAACATATAGAGAATAATTCTCATACTACCTTACTGAGAGGGCTCCTGTGAGGGCAAAACTATAAAAACTCAAAGGGCTAAATAAATGTGTTATTCCTATATCAGATTACTTGCTGTCTTGGGGAGGGGAGAAGGAGGGGGAAGGGAGAAAATTTTGAAACTGGATATCTTATAAAAACAAATGTTGAAAACTATCTCTACATGTAACTGGAAAATAATAAAATACTTTTATAATTTAAAAATAAATAAATAAATGTGTTATTATTATCATCTTCCTCTCTGACAACTCCAATACTGGTGTTCATTTATCTCTTGTCTCATCTCTTTCCATCATTTATTGGGTATTACATAATTCTTGTCCACAAGGGGATGAGAAACCAACCCAGAAAGCTAAAATATCTAAGATCAAGGATCAGGATAGAGACCAGATCTGTGATTTCAATAATTTAGAGAACTCCTAAATAAAGAAAGCCACTTTATCAATGCAAATTGACAACTTCTCTACAATTTATCATCTGAGAGAATTACCTAGAGCAAAGGAGTTAAATATATAGCTACAACACTTTCAAGTGCAGACTGAAACAGATTAAAATCTAATTGGAAATTTTCTTTAAATTCATTAATTTACTTTTTAACATTCATTTTAAAAATTCAACTTCCAAATTCTCTTGCTCCTTCCCCACTCATTGAGAATGTAAGCAATATGGTATCAATTATACATGGAAAATCACACAAAACATTTTCATATTGGCTATGCAACCCAAAACCCAACAAAAGCAAGAAACAGAAAGTGGAAAAAAGCATGCTTTAATCTGCACTCGGAGTTCATCAAGTCTCTCTCTAGAGGAGGCTAACATTTTTCATCATGGGACATTTGGAATTGTCTTATATTATTGTCTTGAACAGAGTAGTTAAGTCTTTCACATTTGATCATCTTCACAATGTTGCTGTCATGGTGTAAAGTATTCTTTTGGTCCTGTTCACTTCACTTTGCATCAGTTCATATAAGTCTTCCCACGTTTTTCTGAAACCATCCTGCTCACCATTTCTTATAGCACAAGAATATTTCATCACAGTATACATCACAAATTGTTCAGCTGTTCCCTAATTGATGGGCACGCCCTCAATTTAATTGAAAAAAACATTTAACAAAATGAGTGAAAATATAATAAAACATAGACAATGTTTATTTGTGATTTTTCTAAGTCATCAATATGTTGCCTGCAGGGATCCTTATGTATGGTCCCATTTCTATTTGAGTTTGGCATCAATGGCCTAGAGCACTGACATCTGCCCAGGCTCACAGAGCCATATGTATCAAAGGCAGGACTCCAACCCATGTCTTGCTGACACCAAGATCAGGTTTCTGTTCGTGATGCCATGCTGCCTGTCTCCTAATATTACATGATGAATATGCTATGGAGAGCAAACAAAGTGTGGTATCAGGGAAAGCCGTTGCTCACTAAGGGGAACAGGGAAGGTTTTATGGAGGAGAGAGCATCTGAATTGGAAATTGAAGGACAAATGGGATTTTAATAGACAAAGAAGAGGGAAAACATTCCACTTAAGGGGAAATAGAACAAAGAAATTGAAAGAGGTGGGCAGGAAGTTGTAGAGGATAGAGAGTGTCGCATAATACATGGAGGACAGCAGTAGGAGCCAACCTGAAAAGGCATGAAAGATGACGACAATGTCCTTCAAGTTAGGCCCTTCCCAGGAATTGGGAAGGATTCTTTCCTTTTCCTGATTGAAGTTCTTTTCTCATTTGGGTCTTTTTCATTCAAAGGTTCAGCCAATACAGCCAATACAGTTGAAAGGCACCATGACCGCTAGATTATAAGGACTTGTGTTAAGTCCCTGGCTCTAAATCAAATGAGATAACATATGTAAAGCCTTGGCAAATGTAAAAGCATTTTCAGAGTGTTAGATATCATCGTCATCATCATCGTCATCTCCACCACCATCACCACCATCTACTTCCCATATGATCTCAGGAAAGTGATTTGAACTCTGGATATCAGTTTCCTTATTTGTAAAATATAGTGATAATCTCCAAAATCCAATTAAACTCTATATAAGGGGTTCTTAACCTGGGGTCCATGAATTTTTTTGAAAAGTATTTTGAAAATTGAATTTCAATATGATTAGATTCCTTTGTAATTTTTTATATTGTATTTTATGCAGTTAAAAAAAGCATTCAGAGATGAGGTCCATAAGGCTCATTAGAATGGACAAGATGATCAAGGGGTCCATAATACAAAATATTATGAAGATGGAGAACTCCTGTCCAGCATCCTAAGATCCAAGAGCTACATAGTAATGGGGCTCTCAGAAACATCCCAAGATCCAGGGGCTTCTGTTAAGGCCTTGGAATTAGCTCATTTCCCTGGAACACTAGTGGAGGATATGGTTGAGGAAGGGGGAGTTCTCCTAGTCCAGCCTAACTTTTGTTACTCTGGACTTTCTAACTAGAAGATAATTTGCTCCATCTCTCTTTCCTCTGAGCTGGGCTCCATTTGCCATCCCCAGGCCCACAGTCAGGCAGCCAGTCAGGAGGGAACTTGGCATTAATTCCAAGGGCATTGACCTCCTTTTCCTCCCACCTTTCCCAACCTCACCCATTACTAACTTTCAATGCACATCAAGCCACAATTAGAACAGCACTTTTCATTCTGCTCACAGTCTTCATCATTCTGACACATGGGTTTCTGAATCGTATTGCAAGAAGATGGCTGAGGTGGGCAGTCCCAGGGCTTAACTGTAGAGCAACACAAAAAAGCTGACAACTCCATGATGTAGATATGGGACTCAACCCTCAGTGGTCTTAACCAGTGCTCAGGCTCCCCCCTCACAAGAACTGGACAAATATCTGATAGACTACTAAAAAACTACTGCCAAGTTTTTCTTCAGGCTATGCTCTTCCCTTTATTTTCTCTCTTTTTTCCCCTTCCCTTCATTCTCTTAGGGAATCATCAAGAAGAATAGCTCTGGGTCCTTTAGTAAGCTTAAATGTCTACATACTCCTAAAGTATCCCTAATCAATCTGTCACAAGAAGCCGATTTGCTTACATTATTAATCCTTTTGGATAATATATTCCTAGAATGTTGTAGCTAAAAAGAACTTTAGAGCACAGAACTCAAAATGTTGGAGTTCAAAGGGAGCTTATATGATGGAACACAGAATGTTAAAGCTATAAAGTGCCCGAAAATTCATAATGGCAAAAATCTGCCATCTCGGGTTCAAAGTGCTTTATGAGTACTGATTCCTAAAGTGATAGATTATGAACCTATGTTGGTGCATTTACCTTTCATATTCAGTCAGTTGACATAATTATCTCAAAAAATGTAATGTAAATGTAAAAAAATGTAATGGCATCAAGAAGAATAGCTACGAAACACTCCCTTTTTAATCTGGTGCATACTTTCCCACAAATACACACAGCATCAGTAATGAGAGTGAGCACATATGTGCTAGTAAAAAAGTACACACTTAGGTGAGTACAGGTGTCAAGATGATTTGTGCCTCTGATGGTGCAGGATCCTGATATCCTGCCTCTTCTTATTTCCTCACTGGGTATGGTGTCTCTGTTAAGAATGTTTCTCTGCTGGTCTCTATGGCCCTGTTCCTCTATGCAACTCAATTTTTGACTGCCAAGACTAATTCTTTTTTGAATCCATGGTTGACTCTCTTCTCTACTGCCAGGGGTCACATTTATTGTAGTAGCACCAACTGATCTTTGATTAAGCCTGAATTAGAGGTTGATTCCAAAAGTTTGGCTAATCCCCTGATGGCCCTTTAAATCAAATTGAGACACTCTCAAAAAGTCAGAACTCTCCTGAGCCCCAGTGTCCTCAATCAACAAAATGAGACTACTTGTTTCCCTTTCTGAGATTAGATACTGTTTATGACAACTTGGATAGTTAGGAATTTTTACTTAGGGCCAACCTAGGTGTCCCAAATCTCTAATTATGGTCATGTGTCTGGCCAGCTTTGAGGAACAAATCTCAGCCCCAGATCTCACCTTTCCAGGGTGGAGTACACACAAAGCCACAGCTAGAATCACAGCATTTATATGTCTCAGGGCACTCTGGGTCTTTATGACAGGTTGCAGAACAGTTTGTAATGCCTTTGAAAGGGAAGGGTGGACAACGCCCTTCCCTGACTGAAAGAGAAGACACAGACAGTTCCCATTAGATGTGGCCACCACTGCTTCCCACCAAAATGTATTTCACCAAAATAATATCCCTCTCTTCCTTCAAATCATGGCCTTAACCCTTCTTCAGGACACCTTCCCTCCTTTAATCCACTGATTACTCTTTTATTCTTTTTCTAAGCTCATAGACATTATCATATGTGATTACAGAAGACTGCATCATCCATGTTCTTTGGTACTCTGCTCCCCATCATGACCAAGACTAGGGTTTCAATATAGACAGTGACCTAAATGTAGGCAATAACCAGTCATTTCCCTTCCCATCTACTGGACTGGTCTGGTTTCTAATCTCTCCATATCCTCTATTGCTGGTTCAATCTGTTTTCCTGGCCCTGCATCTTCTACTGGAGATAAGGAAAGGACTAAGATGGATCTGTAGCAAACCTCAGGGAGGACGGATAGCCCAAGGAGACCCAGTGTCTAAGGAAGGTGCCCTTTAGGATGCCCTGCTGGAAATCAAAATGACATAGGGAGTACCAGGTTCTAAGCCAGCCTCTACCACTTATAAACTGTATGACCTCAGTCAAAACATTTTCCTCTTGCTGGTCCTCAGTTTTCCCCTTCTATAAAAGAATCAGCTATAAGACATCGCTAGGTGTCAAATAGATTTCACACGGTCTGTGAACTTGGATGACAAAAAATTGACTTCTTCATTTTAGTAACTTCCAGCTGAAATGTAGCACTTCCTTAAATAATGAATTAAAATGACACCACCCTTATTCTGAGGAGGTCATATTTTCCACACTGCCAAGGCAGCCTATCATATAAAAAGGCTGAACTAGGTCACCTCTATGGTATTTTGAAAGATCCAGGCAGGTTACTCCTTCCATTCCCATGCTTAGTATCTCACCAGTTCCAGCGCAGGTCTGCTCACAGATTTTCTTGTTGGGAAAATTGTTAACATTCCCCTTACAGCCACTATAGAAGAAATATTTGCAGGCACGTGCTTCTGTGCTGTAGAACCAACGTAAGTAAAAGTCCTCACAGTTGCCCACTTCTGGTACCATCTCACATAAATCTGGGTGGAGAATGGAAAATGAGGGAGAAAGAATGGGAACAGATCCCTTTCTACTGTTTCCTTGCTATAGCTGCCCAGTCTCAGTCAGGGCTGTGGTACTTGGACCTGGGAATCTAGAGACTTGGACTCAGCTACTCCCTACTCCTATAGTCTTAAGCAAATCACTTTCCCTCCACAGGTATCCATATAAACTGAGAGTTAGTGTAAACCTATAGGTTTATACTTGTCTTTTTCTTTCTCTTGCAGATGTCTTCCAGAGATTGGATGGAATAACAGAGGATCTTTGAAATGAAATTGAAAATACCCAGCAAAGAGAGGGGGCTATTTGTATTATTCACTTAGTGTTGGAAAGGACCTTAGGGGCCATCTAGTTAAATGTCCTCCTTTTGTAGTTGCAGGTGACAATTAATAGCCAACATGACACAAGGGAATCTGTTCCGTTTTCAGGGAGGAATAGAAAAATGGATATTTAACAATAATAATTATAACAATTACTTATGTTATCACAAAAGTACTTTCATATCCATGATCTCATTTAATACCCACAACCCTGTGAGACTAGCAAAACAGGTATTATTCTTTTCATTTGATGGAAGAGGAAACTGAGACTTAGAGAGATTAAGTGTCTCATCTGAGCCATACAATAAGAGGTGGAGAGAAGATTTCAACCATATCTCTTGACTTCCAGACCTACACTTGCTGGGGCCCTGTAAGTGCTATATTGGATAAAGTGTTGGTCCTAGAATCAGATGGATGTAAGTACAAATCCAGCCCCAGACACTTATATGCATGTGACCCGGGACAAGTCTCTTAACCGTTGCATGCCTCAGTTTCCTTAATGGTAAAAGGAGGATAATAATAGCATCTACCTTCTGGAGTTATGATGATCGAGCACACAGTGGGTACTTAATAAGTACTCATTTCCTTCCTCTAAAGGAAACAAGTGTCTCCCTCCATTAACAAAGTTAGTTAGGAAAGATACCAGCAAGGAAAACTTAACAAAGACTTTCCCTTTCTGAATCTTGGTTTTTGCATCAGAAAGATCAGGGTGTAGGAAAAGCTGCTTTTAAAGATCCTTTCCAACTTTATCTGGTAGATATTTTCTGACCCATGTTTTCATCCTAAATATTTAATTACAGGGGCTTAACCCTTCCCTCAAACATTAGCCAGTTAATGTCCATTATTCATTGCAGAGTGTAAATACATACTATTTGTTCACACATATATACATATGTATTTGTTAACTTTACACTGATGACATATTCAATTGGATATGCATTTTAAGAATTATTTTTATTTTTTTGGTGAGGCAATTGGGGTTAAGTGACTTGCCCAGGGTCACACAGCTAGTAAGTGTTAAGTGTCTGAAGCTGGATTTGAACTCAGGTCCTCCTGAATCCAGGGCCAGTGCTCTATCCACTGCTCCACCTAGCTGCCCCTGGATATGCATTTAATAAATGTTTATTATGTGACCATTTTATGAGGTCTAGAGACTTGCCAAGGTGTTGAGTAAGAAATAGTATAAACATTCCCCAAACCTGGGGCACACTCTCCTGCAAGGAGGGAGTGAGTGCAGGGGGAGATGAGCTCTGATTTATAGCATAAATGGCAAAGGAACAAGGGAATTTTTTTTTAACTCCAAGTTCCCATGATAACATATCTGTTGACATCACAGACACTCTGCTGACTATTCCGGAGAAGGAGTTTCCAAAGAACAGTTGTCAGTGTTGCAACTTACCAGCTCAGCACCCACCAGCTCCAGCTCAGCACCCCCAGACTTTCTGGGGCCAGCTGCATGTAAAGCATCCAAGCCTTGCCTTGTGAGGTCAGTGACTTTTTTTTTTTTGCTTGGCAATGAGGGTTAAGTGACTTGCCCAGAGTCACACAGCTAATGAGTATCAAGTGTCTGAGGCCAGATTTGAACTCAGGTCCTCCTGAATCCAGGGCTGGTGCTTTATCCACTGCAGCACCACCTAGCTGCCCTGAGGCTGGTGACTTTTCACAGTCCAGTCTCACTCAAATCCAACTCACTTGCAAGTCAAGACATCACCCTCCTACTGTCTTTGGTCCTCTTTGAGAACAAAGGATGAACAGCAACATTAACAATCTGTTGGGAGAAAATCTAGAATGAATCCTGTTTAGGGGTTTTGGTTTTTTTTACCTTCTTTTGGGTCCAAGCATTTCTTTCCACAGCTGTAGTAGCAGCACTTCTTGGCTTTCTTGCAGTTGAAATCTGTGTAGCACTGGCTTTTTTCGACAAAGTTACATGTTATGTTTTGGTGTGGACATTTTCCTGGCTTCTCACTAGGTTCTTAATTAGATGAGGGAGAAAATATTACATGACAAAGAAGAACTGGTGGAGATCTTTGAAAGGGTACTGTCATATAGTGGAACAGGCATTGAATTTGGGGTCAGAGGAACAGAGTTCAAATCCTATTTGTTTCCATTTACTAACAGTGTGATGTTGGGAAAATCACTCAGCTTTTCTGGGCCTCAGCTCTCTTATAAAATGAAAGCGTTGGATCACATGACCCCATTAGGTACCTTCAAGCTCTAAATCCATGATCTTATGAACACAGAATGTCAGAGCTGGAAGCAATCTTAGAACATGCAATTGCCATCACTAGAAGGGACTTCAGAATAGGAGATAGAGAAAGGGAAGACTAGAAGTGGAGATGCAGAAGGAAAATCTCCCTGCCCTCCCCCCACAACTACTTAGTTGGATCCTGGGGAGTTTTGAAGAATGTTGTTTCTTTCTTTCAGAGATATCAGCCCATCTTGGGTGGTTCAGGGGAGTATTCCTGGGAGTAGGGAATGGGTGGAGAAGAAAGGAGCATTATAATGTAAGTGCCTTGAGGTCAGGGACTGTCTTTTGCCTCTTTTCATATCCCCAGCATTAACAGAGCCTGGCATACGCTCAGTGTTTAGTAAATATTGATTGATTGAGGTGCTTCAGCCCAAGACAGAATTCTAACTGTTATATTGGGTCCTGGACCACCCAGGGGTCCAAGAATCCACAAGAGCAACAAAGCAAACCTCTCATAGTCCCAGATTCAAGCCATGGAATCCACCTGGTCTGGGCTGAGAACAATTGGGATAAAGGTCCCCTGGATGTATAACCACTATCACCGCCCCCCCCCCCACCATTTCTATTATATTTCTATTTCCTCCCTATACCTTGGCAAAGTCAGTACAGGAAGTCCTATTCCCATTTTACAGATGAGAAAAGACTCATGACAGTTAGTGATGTTGGCCAACATCATGCTGCTAGTAAGAGATAAAGGTAGGAAACAACCCATTCCTTCTGATCCCAAACCCAGCCCTTTCCCCATTGGGAGCAGGACCTCTTGCCTCTAATTAGAACCTTTCCCATCCCTTCATATTGCTTAGGAATTTCTGTCCCCAGGCTGAATCAACCACCCGGTATTAAATTGGTGAACATGAACTCAAAGTCAAGAAGCCAGAAGCACAATGTGGGAAAAAAAGCCCAGTTCTGGGAACTAGACAACCTGGGTTGGGGTCCCTGCTGGGCTCTTCACCAGCTACCTTGAGTAAGTCACTGGCTAGCTCTGGGCTACAATTTCCTCCTCTGTTAAAATGAGTTAGTTGAACTTAATGATATCCAAGTTCCATTCTTTCTTTTGTCATTTCTACCTTCACAATATCTATCAATGCATCTCCTCCTCTCCATTAAATAACAGAAAAGAGAATAGCTAGATAGTAGCTGAATAATAGCAAAAATGATAGCTAGCATTCACATGGAAAAGGGCTTTATGAATGTTAATTCACATATATATATATATATATATATATTTATTTATTTATTATGCTGCTAAAAGGCCCTCATCACTTCTCATTTGGATTATTGCAATAGCCTTCTAATTGGTCTCCCTGCCTCAAGCCTCTTCCTACTCCAATCCATCCTCCACTCAGCCGCCAAGGGGATTTTTCTAAAGCCTAGGTCTGACTATGCCATACTCTCCCCTACCCCCAGGAACTCCAGTGACTCCCTATTATCACTAGGATCAAGTAGAAAAACTTTTGTTTAAGGCTTATCATAAACTGCCCCCTCTCTACCTTTGTAGTCTTCTTATATTTTACTCCCCTCCATGAATTTTCTAATCTAACTACTATCCTACTTACAGTTGTTCAAACTGGATAATCCATCTCTTGTCTTCCTGACTTTTCCCTGGCTGCCCCCATACCCTGGAATGTTCTTCTATTTCCTTTCTGCCTCTGATTTCCCTGACTCCTTTCAAGAATTGTCTCAAATCCTACATTCTGCAGGGGAGCCTTTCACAGTCCTCCCCTCACCCTGTTAATGCCTTCTCTTTTCAAGCTAACTTCATATACTCTGACTATATCTTGTGTGTAACTGGATATTTCTATTTTGACTCCCCTATTAGAATGCAGATGTCCCAAGGTCAAGGATTGTGGGGTTTTATGTTGATTTTTTCCTTTCTTTGTAGCCTCAACCCATAGCACAGTACCTTACATATGGAAGACATTTAATGAATGCTTATTGACTGACTGGCATTTTGTTAATATTCTATGAGTTAGAGATGGGAGTCCTGGCTTTGGGAGACAAGTTCTTTCTCAAGTGCTGGGACTTCTGGCTCATGGGGCCATCCCAGTTGCTCAATATCCACCCACCTAGGCCAGAAAATTTAAATCACCTACAAACTTCACTCCTTATGTGTTCCTTTCTCCCCACCACCTCCCAGGTTCAAAAGGGGACTATTTTTACAGGGTGCAATTTCAGAAGCCTTAGGAAGGTCCTGATAATCATTCAAATCCTTTTCACCAACAGGATGACCTGAAATCCTGCCATTTTCACTTAGCTTCTAGCTGAAGACCTTCATCTTTGTGGAAAAGTAAACAGCTCTGAGACAGTTTCATCTTTATGCTGTTCTCAATTGTTGGTGCTTAAGTGTGAATAAAGACTCTGAGAGCAGGTGTTATGGGTTCTGATGGAAAGAAAAGAAAGATGGAGCAAGAGGTCCCTAGGACAGGACAGCATCCCCAGGAAGGAAAAGAGCATAGGTGGTGCAGTGGATAAAGCAGGAGGACCTGAGTTCAAATTCGGCCTCAGACACTTGACACTTACTAGCTGTGTGACCCTGGGCAAGTCACTTAACTCCAACTTCCTCACCAAGAAAAAGAAAGAAAGAGAATAAATGAGGGGTACATGGAAGAGTTTATACCTTGGAGGTGAGAATGGAAGATGGGAGCAGGAAATACTTGTATCTCACTCTTATATGAACTGGTTCAAAGAGGAAAGAGTAAACCTACACACAGTTGCAAAGAGAATTTCCTCTTACCCAGTAGGGAACCAGGAGGGAAAAGAGGCTCAAAGAAAGTGTGGGGGATAAGAAAGAGGGTACAGTAAGGGAGTCAGTGTTCAGAAACAAAACCGACTCTTGAGGAGGGGACAGGATAATAAAAGAGAAGGCTAAATATAAAATAACAGGATGGAGGGAAATACAAAGTTAGCACTCATATTTGTGAATGTGAATGAGATGAACTCATTCATAAAATGGAAGAGGATAAAAAAATGGATTAGAAACCAGAAGCCAAAAACATGTTGTTACATGAAACACACATGAAATAGAAAAGTACACAGAGTTAAAATAAGGAGTTGGAATAGAATCCATTATGCTTCATCTGAAGTAAAAATAAAGGCAGGGGTATCAACCATGATCTCAGACAAAGAAAAAATAAATCTAATTAAAAGATAATCAGGAGGACTACATTTTGCTTACAAAATACTGATAGCAACCAAATTTTTGAAGGAAAATTTAAATGAGTTACAGGAGGAAATAATCAGTAAGACTGTATTAATGGGGACCTCAATTTACCCCCTCATACCTAGATACATCTAACCATGAAATAATCAATAAAGAAATTAAGGAGATGAATAGAATTTTAGAAAAGTTAGATATGAGAGACCTCTAGAGAATATTGAAAGGGAAAAGAAAGAAGTATACCTATTTCTCAGTTGTGCATGACACAAAAAATTTATCAGGTATTAGGGCATAAAAACATTGTAAGAAAATTCAGAAGAGCAGAAATATTAAATGCATCTTTTCTGACCATAATGCAATAAAATTACATTTGATAAAGGGTCTTTGAACATTTTTATGTGAACACAATTACAAAATAGTCTCCACACAACTAAATGTAACTAAATAACTGGAGAAATATTAATTGCTCATGGCTGGGCCAAACCATTATAGTAAAATGACAATATTTCCTAAATTAATTTATTCGGTGTCATACCAATCAAACTAGCAGATAATTATTTTATAGGGCTAGGAAAAAAATAATAAAACTCTTCTGGAGGAACAAAGGTCAAGAATACCAAAGGAAACAATGGAAAAAATATGAAGGAAGCTGTACCCAATCTCAACCTATACTATTTAATTGTAACTATCAAAACAATTTCATACTATATAAGAAATCTAGTAGATGTTTAATGAAATGGATTAGGTATATAACATACAGAGACAAATGAGCACACTAATGATATTTGATAAATCCAAAGTTTCCAGCTTCTAGAACAAGAACTCACTATTTGACAAAATCTTCTAGGAAAACTCAAAAATAGTCTGGCAGAAACTAAGCTTAGATCAACACTTCACACCATATACCAAGATAAAATCAAAATGATTACATGATCTAGATATAAGGCTATCTTAAGTAAATTAATGAAGCATGGAAGAAATTACTTGTCTGATCTATGGTTAGGGGAAGAGTTTATGATGAAAGAAGAGATAGAGAGGTTCACAGAAAGTAAAATGGCTAATCTTTGTTATATAACTGAACTGCTGGTGAAATTGTGGACTAGTCCAATCATTATGAAGAGCAATTTGGAAGTATGCCCCCCAAATCCATAAAACTGTGAATACCTTTTGACTTAACAATATCAGTACTAAGTCTATACCCCAAAGAGATTAAATAAAAACAAAAATTTTATAGAACTCTGCCTCAGTTTCTTTGTTTATAAAATGAGGATAATAACAGGGTCTTCATAAAGATCATGGGAGATATGTGTAAAGCACTTAGCACAGTGCCTAGTACACAGTAGGTTCTACATAAATGCTTATTCCCTTCCCTAGTCATTCCCCTTCTAGAAGACTGGAACTCAACTGTCCTGTGGGTCTCTCTGGGTGCTAGGTCACCCTCTCTTGGCAATGGGAAGGTCTTGTGTCACTCTAGCTCTCCCTGGCTTGGGTAGTTTTTCATCTCAAATGTGCTTCACCATACCACCCTCCCCACAATTTTCTTTGGATGAAATTTTACCTAGTTGTGACTGATTCTAGGAATCAAACTCAAGCCTTCTGGTTTCTGGCTTGGGCAATAACAACCTCTCCCCTCAGATCTCATTTGGTCCTTTGTCACTTCTCATGTATATGGTATGTTACATTTCTTTCTGTTGGTGTTCCTTCATAGGCTGTAGGCCCTTGTTGCTATCTGACCTGTCCATGAGCAAGTCTTCTACCCATAATCTTCAACCACAGCCCAGTCCTGGACCCACACCCAGCATGACTTGTCCCTGGGAAATGCCCTCGGGGCAGTGCAGGGGATAAGCTTTGTCTTCCCTGTACCTACTTCTTGGTTTCCTAAAGGCCAAACTAGGTGTCAATTCCAAGGAGAGAGTAAGGATCATGAAGGTGATGATGACAGGCCTCCAAAGCCATGTGCTGCTGGAGCTGAGGATAAAATAGAAAGAACAGGGTTAGGAAGAGGCTCAAGCATTTCTGAGTCTGTGAAAATGTCCCAGTGGAGAGAATTCTACGTGCATGACTTATTCTGGGTAGTTGGTGACTGTTTGTTACTATGTGTCACAAGGGGGAAGACTGATATAATGAAAAGAGCACAAAAGTTAAAGTCAGAGATTTTGTGACACTGCAAACATCACTTAAACACTCTTGGTCTCTGCTTCTTCATCTGTAAGATGAGCTGTTCTTTAAGGTCTCTTCCATCTGTGATTTTCTCTGATCCTATGAAAAATAAGTCTGGGGCCCAGTGATCCTGGATGTTTAGTGAGAGAGGCACCAGGTGTTAATTGAAAGAGGAATGGGATCTAGGTGGGACTAGGAAGAGGAGGCACAAAGTCTGAGGCATCTGGCCATGGTGTATTTTTGTAAAGATAATAATTGGAAGATGTGATGAGCCCTCTCCATTACCCTCGGAATAAAATAGCAGTGATTCAGACTGGCATTCAAAACCCTCAATTGTATGGCCTTTATCTGCCTTTCCCACCTCATTTGCTATTAGTCTCCCAGATGAATCCAATGTTCCAGCCATTTTGCTGACTTTATCCTTTTGCCTCCCACTTCTATTAATTAGTGCAAGCTTTCTCCCTTGCCTTGAATGCACTCCCTCCTTATCTCTTCTACATGAGATGCTTCTCTTCCTTCCAGGCCCAAATTGGTGCCTCTTATTTGATCTTGTCCCAGGTATCTCATCTCACTTTTTTTTTTTTGACAGTATCCTATGCTCATGGGGAAGTCAGGATGGGACTGGGTTCCTGCTTTTCTTGTTATAGCAAACTTATTTATAAAATTATTTATCAATGTAAATAATTGATTGTTTTTGTGATTAATAGTTATCTGGAACACTGAAAGGTTAAGTTTAAATGATCATTGATTTATAGATGGAAGAGACATTGGAGGTCATCTAGTTCAGTCACTTCCCAAGGATCACAGCATCACTATATATCAGAGGAAAGATTTGAAACCGGGTCTTCCTAAGTCTAAGACCAGCTCTCTATCTATTCTCCATCCTGTCTTCTAACTTGCATCATGGTTATTTGTGTGCATTTTGTATACATATTTGTAGACATTATCTCATATTCTAATGGAGTACAACCTCCTTGGGGCAGGGACTGGGCAATTTTTTAAAACCTTTTTATCCCTTTAGAGCCTACCATGGAACATTGTATATTGTAGCCTAATGCAGTGCTTTACAAAAGGTGGCTAATAAAATATTTATTGTGCTGCACTGTGTAGCAGTCACTGTAAAATTTTAATTCAGACTAGCCCCCACTAATAATAACACCAATATCACATTCATCTTGTATTTAAGGTTTACAGATTGATTTTTCCAAGACAATACTGTGAAGTGTGGAAATAATAGCAACGGTGAAGATGATGATAGTAATTATTATGATTATAATAATTTTGATTGCACCATTGATTTCATCACTGTAGATTACTCCTGGTGAGGAATTTCCATTACCAATAAAAGCAAAAACTTCTCTGCAATATCGAGTCTTGGAGAGTTGCCTGTGAAATTATTATTATCCAGAGGATCTTCCGAGACAGAGCAAAGATGGCAGAGGAAGGGCAGTGAGCTCTCAAACTCATGACACAATCTCTCCAAAAAACATCAAAATAATGCCAAAGGACAATGCCTGGAGCAGCAAAACCCACAGAAGAATGTGTTGAAATCATCTTCTAACAAAGATCGGCTTGAAAGGTCAGAAGGAGGGAGCTGCTGTGCTGATACAGGAGTAGATCCCAACCCCACAGTCACCCTGACACAGATCCAGTCCCAGGAAGGCCTCATCAGAGGAGACCTCCAGAGCCTCTGAATCAGCTGAAGCACCAGTGTCATCTGGAACTAAGATCACAGTCTGGTGAGAGGGCTGAGACTTTGGAAGGGGGTAGACTACAGGGGTCTATGCTGGTGGTTTTTCACCCCTGCTGGGAACCAGGAGGTAGGCTTGAGTAGCAATGGCCCAGGTGGGGGAGGAGCACAGGCTCATCAGAGCTGTCAACTACAACACACAAAGCTGGTTGATTAGCAAATTGATCTGGGGTCATCTAAAGACCAGGGAACAGGCCAGGTGAGTGAAGAACCTGATCCTCCTTAAATCACCTGGGACTTCTGAAGCTTGGCATAGTGAAGCCTGGAAACAGTGCCCCACTTTAAGGAGCTAAAAGTCAAGTAAAAGAAAGGCAAGATGAGCAGACAGAGAAAGGTGAGGACCATAGAAAGTTTCTTCAATGACAAGGAAGATCGAGGTGCACCCTCAAACGCAAGATGTCAACATCAGGGCCCCTATATCTAAAGCTTCCAAGAAAAATATAAATTGGGCTCAGGCCATAGAGGTGCTCACAAAGGACTTTGAAGATAAACTTACAGAGGTAGAGGAAAAAATGGAAAGAGAAATGAGGGTGATGCAGGAAAGACATGAGAAAAAAGTCAACAGCTTGAAAAGTCAAATTGGCCAAATGGAAAAATGGAAAAGGAGGTACAAAAGCTCTCTGACAAAGATAATTGCCTAAGAATTAGGATTGAACAAATGGAAGCTAGTGACTTTATGAAAAACCAAGACACAATAAAGCAAATCCAAATGAATAAAAAAATAGAGGGCAATGTGAAATATCTTCTGGGAAAAACTGGTGACCTCAAAAATAGGTCCAGAAGAGATCATTTGAAAATTATTGGTCTACCTGAAAACTGTGATCAAGGAAAGAGCTTAGACATCATCTTCCAAGAAATTGTGAGGGAAAATTGCCCTGATATTATAGAAGCAGAAGTTAAAATAGAAATTGAAAGAACCCACCAATCACCTCCAGAAAGCGATTCCAAAAGGAAAATGCCTAGGGATATTATAGCCAAATTCCAGAGCTCTCAGGTCAAGGAGAAAATATTGCAAGCTGCCAAAAAAAAAAAATTCAAGTACTATGGAGCCCCAGTCAGGATAGCACAAGATCTAGCAGCTTCTACATTAAAGGACTGGAGGGCATGGAACATGATATTCTAGAGGGCAAAGGAATTGGGATTACAACCAAGGATCACCTGCTCAGCAAAACTGATCATAATCTTTCAGAGGAAAAATGGGACTTTAATGAAAAGGAGGACTTTCAGATATTTGTGATGAAAAGACCTGAACTGAATGGCAAATTTGACTTTCAAACACAAGACCCTAGAGAATCATAAAAAATTGGAATTGGGGGACATACCTGGGGTCATGCAGTGGGTGACTGTCTTATGTCTAAAGCTGGGTTTTGGGGGTTTTGGCGGGGATCCCCCTGGGTCCAGGGTGGGTGCTCTATCCACTGTGTCACCTAGCTGCCCCATGATAACAACTTTAGGGTTAAATTGAGGGTGAGGGGAATGCACTGGGGGAGGGGGAAGGGCAGAGGTGAAATCCTAAATGAAAGAAGCAGGAAAAGGTTTATGGAGCAGGGGAAGAGATGGGGGAGGAACAGGGCAGTAAATGAATTTTACACTCATCAGAAAAGTCTGAAAGACCTTAAATTCTTCAGAGTTGCCTCGAGGGATTAACACACACACACACACACACACACACACAGACACACACACCCCTGGGTGGAGTAATCTATTTAAGATGGGAAGTAAATGAGCCAAACACTCATCAGAATTGGCTCAAAGACCTCAATATCATCAGAATTGGCTCAAGGAGAGAATAACATACACACTCAATTGGGTGGAGTAATCTCTCTAACACTGCAGGAAAATAGGAGGGGAAGGGGATAAAGAGTGAGGGGCAGAGCCACTAGGTGGCGCAGTGGATAAAGTACTGGCCTTGGATTCAGTAGGACCTGAGTTCAAATCCAGCCTCAGACACGTGACACTTCCTAGCTGTGTGACCCTGGGCAAGTCACTTCACCCTCATTGCCCAGCCTGCCCCCCCCCAAAAAAAAAAGAGAGAGAGGGGCAAAAGAAGGGAGGGAAGATTGGGGGAGGGGACAGACAGAAGCAGATATCTTTTGAAGAGGGATAGGATGAAAGAAGATGGATAATAGAATAAATAGCATGGGGAAGGGAATAGGATGGAAGGGAAACAGTTAACAATAGAAATCATGAAATTATTATTATCCATATTTTATAGATAAGGAATCTAGTGTTCAACAAAGGTAAGTGCTTTGCAGATTCACCCAGTGAGTAAATGCCCTAGCTGGAATTTTAACTTGGGTTGGTCTAAAATTCTTTGTTCTAGAAACTTTTCTCATTTTATGTGCCACCTAGATCCTCTGGGGATAAAAAGACAAAGGTGAAAAATTCTCTGCCTTCATGGAGCTTACGGTCAAGCCAATGATTTTAATGTAGAAACATAGGTAGATATACAAAATAGGTACAAGGTCAATTTGGAGGGCTGGCCCTAACATCTGGGGGTTCAGGAAAGGTTATACACAGAAGGTGGTAATTGAGCTGGATCTTCCAGGAAAACTAGGGATTCTAAGAAGATGAGAAAAACCTTGAAGTCACTGGGGCTCAACATCTTGGGGGATCATCCAGAAAAAGACTAGAAGGAACCTTAAATGTGTGGTCAAAGAACCTGCTGGCTCCATGACCTAAACCACCTTGGGTAGGTGACTTGATTTCTGTGGCTAATTGTTCTCTCCTCTAAAATGGGGTTGTACTGAATGAAATCCAGGGTCTTCTGAAGCATCAGTTCCTAAGGTCCTATGGGGAGTCAGAGCTGGCTGGGCCTTGAGCTGGCAAATGAATCTTCCTCAGTGGGTTGCTTTCCCCCAGAGCCCTGCCCCCACCTCCTTCACTCAACAGGCTGAACTAAGATCCATGGCCAGACCTCAAGGCAACTTTGTCAGGGCTGCTTGGCAGATCACAGATACTTGCCAGGAACAGGCTGACCTTGAGGGTCTGCCCACGGGATTCTTGGGAGGTGAGGGCCTGCAGTGCCAAGATGGCAAAGAGATCATAGATGATTGAGGGCGGAAAGGGATCTTGGAGACCTTGCAGGCCTACTCTAAACTGAGAAGAAGGGGGGAAATTTTGACTAAAGTTACTGAGCTGGTATCTTTCCTGATTAACCTTGTCAATTAAGGGAAGGGAATACACTTCAATGATGTGCCAGACACTGTGCTAAATGCTTCACAAATATTCTATCATGTTATGTTCACAACAACTCTAAGAGGTAGGGGATGTTATATTCTCCATTTTATAATTGGAGAAACTGAGGAAGATAAAGGTTAAATGACTTGTCCAGGGTTATGGGGCTAGTAAATAAATGTCTGAGGCCAGATTTAAACTCCGATCTTTCTGACTCCAGACCCAGTGCTCTACCCCCTGCACCACTTATTTCCTTTAGTATAGGAGTTATTAACCTTTTTGTGCCCTTTGGTAGGCTGGTGAAGCCTATAGAAGCTGAAAAATGTCTCAGAATAATGATTTTAGATGTATAAAATAATATATAGGACAGTACAGAGGCAAGCAATTATAATGAAGTTGTTATCAAAATTAAAAAACCCTCAAGTTCACAAACTCCAGGGTTAGAACCCCTGCTTTAATGTAAAGACCCCTGGAGTCTGGCCTAGTCTGGAGAGGTTAAGTGAGTTGTCCAAAGTTATAGAGAGGGCAAGAACCAAGATTTGAACTCAGTTTCTCTGACTCCAAACTCAGGGCTCTTTTCATGACACTATGCTGCCCCAGATGCTTCTGGGTACTTTTACTTTTCTTAAAGTATTGGAAAGCCCACCTCCAGAAGGCCCCTCCCCAAAATGGTAGGGTCAACAAAACTTTTCCTAGGAGGAAGTGATTCCACAAAGGACAACTCTTGTTTGTGATATGTCATCCTTGATTCCCCTAGCATTTCTCCTGGTGCCACCTGACTTGGTCCCTCCTGATTCACTCCATCATTATTTATGGGTTGTGACTTTTGCCTCCAAATCGTTACTCATTCTGATGTCCATTCAGACCCATCCAGACTCTTCTGTGAGTGACCTGCTCTGTCTAAGACTGTTTCTACCTCTTCAGGGTTAGCATTTTCAAAAGGGAGTCTTGGGTTAATGCACAGCCCAAAGGCAGAATATCTAATGGTAAACCTCTAGGCCCAGCAGGAAGATAGTAAGGAGCTCTCCAAATCAAGGGTAGACTAGGATGGAGAAGGTTACACGCCATTGACAATTTCATACTCTGCCATTGGATGAGGCAGGCATGCCTCAGAGGTCTGAGGCATCTTCTGCAGTTGACGTAGAAACCTCATCCTAGATTTTCTTCCCTCTGTTGGCTCAGATTGCCAGTGTGGTCCTACTCACACTACCTAAACTTGGCTAGGCCTTCTTGGCATCCCCAAAAGAAGACCTACTACATTTCTCTTTCTTAGGACACAGAATATTAGAATTGGTTCTGTTACTGCCCTTGTCCCATAGAGTATGCAGTGTTCAAGCTGAATGGAATCATAAAATATAGAATGTCATATAATCCAACTCCCTCAGTTTATACATGGGGAAACTGAGGCCTGGAAAGACTAAGTGTTTTGTCCAAAGTCACATAGAAGTAAGATTTGAACCCATGCCTTTTGACTCCAAAGTTAGTTGATGCAGTAGATAAAGCACCAGGTCTGGAGGAAAAGCTGAGGTCAAATACAGTCTCAGATTATGTGACCTTGGGCAAGTCACTTTACTTGTCTGCCTTAATTTCATCAATTGCTAAATGGGGATAATATATAAGGGCCAAATAACATAATTTTTGTAAAGCACTTGGTACAGTGCCTGGCACATAGTAGGTACTTAATAAATGCTTTAAAAAAAGAACCCCTGGCATAGAACTCCTGGACAGAGGCCCAATTGGCAATAGGAAGATCTATCACCATCACCCTGCTTGTGAGGCTGTGAGCAAGTCAACCTCTCTAGTTCCCAGTTTCTACCTTTAAGGTCTCTTCCAGCTGTAAATCTATGGTTTCTGGGATTCTCAAGACTATTAGCTATAGACAGGTTGCCAATCTGCACTAGCAGAAGGAATCTCTGCACTGGGAATTGCCAGTGAAATCATAGATCTCGACCTATCACCTATCACCTTCACACAAAAAATTCTGTATTTTCATTGGCTGGTGTGTATGCTCCTTTCATCAATACTGGTTGTATTTTTTCTATATCTTGGTATTAATCAATCAATAAACATTTATTAAGGGGGCAGCCAGGTGGCATAGTGGATAAAGCACCAGCCCTGGATTCAGGAGGGCCTGAGTTCAAATCCAGCCTCAGACACTTGACACTTACTAGCTGTGTGACCCTAGGCAAGTCACTTAGCCCTCATTGCCCCGCAAAAAACAAAAACCCAAACCAAACCAAACCAAAACAAATAAACATTTACTATGTGCTAGGAATGGGGCTATACATATAAGTAAAGCCATCCCCATGCCCCAAAATGAATAGCTTGTGGAATAGCTCAATGCTTGCCATTTGGCAAGGGGTCTTCCTCTTACCCAGGCTCATCCCTCGGAGAATCTCTGAGCCCATCCTAGGATACCTTTTCAACCCAAGTCCCACTATGCAGCCTTCAAGAAACCAGTGTCCTATCTATACCATGATAAAGCATCAGAAGAGGTCTTTAGAAGAAGAATAACATTTATATAGTACTCTACTACCTAATGACAAAGTTGTATTGCTTTATTATTCTAGGTTCTGGTATCACTTAGACCTCTGACATTCTATTACTCTGAGGTCCTTCCCAGTTCTCAACATTCGAACTTCTCTAGTCTAAGGTCCCTTGCAATGGTATTATTTTATGATTGTTTAATTGGTTCTATTCCCTACCTCTTTGCTCGATTTCCCCAGATGCTAGCAGTCATTGTATGAAGTAGCCAGAAGAACATCATATATGAGTGTCAGGCCTGCCTGCAGGTGATCTGGAAAGTTGAAGTACAAGTCCCTGGGAGCTGAGTCTTGGGCTCTTCAGAACAAAGGGACTGGCTTCCAGGTGACTTTATCAACTTCCCATCCCCCGAGCTGAACACTTTGCTTCTACAGCAGCAAACTGCCCCAGAAGCATGTTTCAATCTGATCTGTTTCATCAACCTGTGCCAACCCTTCTGCCTGAGTCACTGGACAGGGCAACAGCGAAGGGGCCAGGTTATGTTCATGGAAGGGGTGAAAGTCCCTCTTTGAGATTAAAAATACCCAGAGAATGGCCAATTTAACTGCTATGACTTTAATAACAAAAGCCCATAGAATTTTCCACACATTTGGAAAATAGTAACACTTTAGTGTGAATTGGTTTAATCAAAACTCATTGAATACAGCCTTTCTAGAATTGGTTTTCATTTTTGCACAGAAAAAATGGTTAGTTAAGTCACTTCAGTGCTGGGTTAATTTAATAAGAAGTTTTTTAAAAAAAGCAAATAGCAAAATGTACTTGGCTCAACCACACATGGGGAAACCCTTGAAGAGGTTGAGTAGTATGAGGGACACTTGGTGTTTTAACAATAATTGAGTCATTTGTCCTCTTTTCTCCTCAGTTGCCTTAACTGTAAAAACAAGGGGTCTCACTAAAGGCCCTCTTTAATCTTCCAGTAAAGCATGTTGGATGTATTATTCTCTTTTGGGGGCCACTTAGAAAAGAAGGATAAGAGTGCTACTTTGGAGGAGTGTTATATGGTTCAGATGAGGTATTTTGGGTCAACTCTATGGTAGGCTAGGGAGATGAAGGTGGGAGAACACTTTTTTTGGGGGCAATATGGGTTAAGTGACTTGCCCAAGGTCACACAGCTAGTAAGTGTCAAGTATCTGAGGCTGGATTTGAATTCAGGTCTTCCTGAATCCAAGGCCAGTGCTTTATTCACTGTACCACCTAGCTGCCCCTGAGAACACTTTTTTTAAAAGGGAAGAATCATGGATTGGGGCAGAAGAGGGAAGAATAATAACAGTTCATCTTTCTCTTGCATTTTAAGAAACTGTTTTCTTTTTTAAAATAGTATTTTATTTTTTGTCAATTGCATGTAAAGATAGTTTTCAATATTAATTTTTTTTCCTGCGGGGCAATGGGGGTTAAGTGACTTGCCCAGGGTCACACAGCTAGTAAGTGTCAAGTGTCTGAGGTCGGATTTGAACTCAGGTACTCCTGAATCCAGGGCTGGTGCTTTATCCACTGCGCCACCTAGCTGCCCCCAATATTCATTTTTGTAAGATTTTGAGTTCCAAATCTTTCTTTCTTCCTTCTCCCCACCTCCTAAAGACAGCAAGCCATCTGATATAGATTATACGGTACAGTCATGTTAAACATATTTCCACAATCGTCATGTGGTGAGGGAAGAATCAGAACAGAAGGGAAAAACCACCAGAAAGAAGGAAAAAAGACCCCAAAGAGAAAACAGCATGGTTCATATGCATTCAGACAGCATAGTTCTTTTTTGGATGTGGAGAGCATTTTCTATCATGAGTCTTTTGGAATTGTCTTGAATCATTGTATTGTTGAGATGAGCTAAGTCTAGCACAGTTGATCATCACACAATGTTGCTATTACTGTGTACAATGTAAGAACCTGTTTTCTACAGCAACTCTGAAATAAGGAGGAGGATTGTTACCATTCTCCCCAATTCTCTTTTTCCCAGAAGAGAAAATGAGATCAGAGAGGGATTTGTCCAAAGTCACACAGCTGGCCAGTGTCATAGCCAGGATGAGGACATTCAAGATGGAGGAAGAAATCTTTGGTGAGGATGATCTGCCACTTAGCCAAGATCCAGACTCTAAGTTATGGGGTTGGGTCATTTCTCTTTGGCAGGGTCCTCTGGGGTTGTACTCCTGCAGAGTTTCTGGAAGTCCTCCTTGGGGGTAAAGTTATTAGTGTTGCCTTTGCAACCACTATAGAAAAGGGGCTGGTAAGTGTAGTTGGCTGCCAAGTACTATCCAGGGGCGAAGGTCATGCAGAAACCCAGGTCCAAAGGGAGCAGGCATGGATCTGAAGAGAGCAGGGCTTAGGAGTCAGCAGGAAGAGATGAGCCAGGATCACAAGGGGTTAGGGCTACCATGGTGACTGTGAGGGGGAGACCCTGGGTAAGTAACTTGGAGTTGGGGAAGGGCAGGATGGGGGAAAGACACTCCAAGCGGGAGAGGGATGAGATATACTGAGGATCAGAGAGGAGAGGGAGAGTCCAGGAATCTTGGAAGGGAAGATCCCAAGGATGAGAAAGACAGAGAGGAGAAGCTTCTGTTCAGGGGAGAAAGAAAAGGACCCACAGATGGGGGGAAAGAGAGGAGGAGGAGATAAAGGGAGAGAAGGCAGGGTCTGTAAGACAGCATTTAACTTCCCCATCCCATTCTGTCATATCACATAGCTCCTGAGTTGGGGGTGAGGAGGCAAATCACTTGACTCTGTATCTGTGGGTCCACAGGGCAGATTCCCTAGGCTAGAGAGAAGAGAGATCTATGCCCCCTCTTGCCAACAACCAGGATCCTTTAAAATATCCTAAGAATGAGCCAACAATAAAAAGTGGGTTCAAGAAACAGGTCCTCCTGACTTCAGGTCAGGTACACTATTCATTGCACCTGCTCTAGGATACTCATATCTCTGTTCCCTATGGTTTTTGATGCCCAAGGTCCACACTTTGCTCAGATTTATGTCAGCTACTCCCAAATGTCAATCTGTTTGAGAACAGTTACTGGGGGAGGGAATAGAGCTTTGGATTTGGATGGAGCCTATAGCCCTAGAGGATGAAGGTACATGAGTGTAGGAAGAAGGTGGGAGGGAACTACTGGAGGACAAAGAGAATTAGGCTTCAAGATTCTTGGTCTGTTACTAACTTCATCTTTCTGGACTTCCTCTTCTATAAAATGAGGGGATTGGACTCCAACCTTCCCTTCCATCTCTGAACTTCTCTGTCCCCAAGTCCTTCTAATATAGTATAGTGTGAGTCTTTGCAAAAGGTCTGGCCATATAACTCTCCTCCAACCCCATAGGATCTCCCCTTCACTTGCCAAGTCACCCCATTCCCTAGCTGGTGTGTTGAGATCTTGATCAGGAAGAGCAAGATACGTCTTTCCATTGCTTCCAATGCTCTCCATTTTCCTTCCCAACAACCCTCAAGATTTGTTTCAGAGCATGACAGAGGTTAGAGAAAAGATCAGGAGTCCTAGGAGTCTTCTGCCAGTTGTCTTAGAATTGCTGAGTCTCTCAGGACTTTGGGCACTTCTAGTTTCCAAAGGGAAGATGAAGGGAGTCAACCTTACTTCAAGTTACTGAAGGAAAAGATTCCGGGGAGCCATGAGACTCTCTCTTGGTTGAGCTGAGTTATCTTGTTCCCAATGGGAGATTCCTTCACTCTGTATTGTATGGCATTTGTTCATCTACATCTCTGATTTCTATTTTGCTACCCATTTGGAGAAATGGACTTTCTTGGTTAAGTGCTATGTGCATTCGTCATGGAACTGGTATTTGCAAGGAATGGGGTAAAGTCTTGGATATAAAGTTTGGGATCCTGCTTCCCCCCAATAATGAACATCAGGAGTTAGATTGAACCTGATTATATCTCCTAGCTTAATAACGTTTAAGGGAGTTGGTAGATATGATTCGAGCCCGGTAATCCCTCTCTATGAGGAAAACAGAGTAGTGCCTTCCAGTTTCCTCCTGGCAGGGAATAAAGTCTCCTCTGGAGAAGGGTGGGAGGAGAAGAGGTTAGAAGTGTTGATCCTGCCTCTGTTTGCACCCCACATTGACATCCCCAGGCTACATGTGGCAGGGTAGCCTCACTATATAAGTATATATAAGACTTATACTAAAGAAAAACAAGGTAATCTTGGAGGGGAGGGCAGTAATGGCCTCATGGGTTCCCTGCTGAAGGTGCCCCTTGACCTGACTCTTGGGGAAGGCATGGATTTCAAATGTTTGAGAAGACCAGGGACAGAAGTCTAGGTATGGGATACAATCAGGGGAAAGGCATTTTGCCTGATTGTGTGTGAAGAACATTAAACAGGATGGTTTGCCTGGGAATAGATGTCAGTGTCTACTCAGACTCCCTGCCCCGGACATCCATCTCTCCCTCCACCGTGGCCTCTGCCCCAAATCTCTACAGGCAGAGATACTGACCATCAGTGTCTGCTAGGCAGCAAAGCCCAGGTGGAGGCCAGCAGTATTGGCAATGACCTTTATGCATTTATCTAGATGCTTCCACTTTCCCTCTCTCCACTCCTTCCAGCCCCATGCTGAAGATGGTGTCATATAGTCAGTCAATAAGCATTTATTTGTCCACCAATAAACATTTGCCAGGTGCCCGCTATGTGCCAGGTGCTATGCCATGATTAAGTCATGGTCCTGCTAGCAATTTGCAGTGACCATGAGAAATTTAACTTCACCCCTCTCTCCTCCTCAGTTTCTTTATCTATAAATTAGGGATAACCTGTACCCTATCTTCCTCACAGGGCTATTGTAAGAATCAAGTTGGAAAATGGCTAGGAAAGTGCTTTTATTAAGTCCTTTTGTGGTAATAAAGTACAGGGAATCCATTGGATGCTCAGTGCCAGAGGAAAATGGCTAAATAAATTGTGCTATGTAAATGTAATGCCATATTGCTGTGAGTCAGAAAGATCTGAGTTCAAATGCAACCACAGACACTATATGTTTGACTTTGGGCAAGTCACTTCACCTCTGTTTGCCTCTATTTGCAACTACCTTTCAGGGTTTTGTGAGGATCAAATGAGTTAATATTTGTAAAGTGCCTTGAACTGTGCCCTGCCCTCCCCCTTCCCCAATCTTTATAGTGTCCCTGAATATCTCTGCTGGCAGACCCACCAGGCCTGCCCTCCAGATAGTGCCCATTATCCTGCTCTGTTCCTGCTCTCATCAACCTCAAAGCCCCAGCCTGCCTCACTCTGGTTACCTTGGCCATAATTGGCTCATCACCTGGACAAAATAGGTACTCAAAATGGTAGAAGAAATATAAAGGAAGAGAAGGAAAAGATGGAGCATAAGGAAGAGAAGGAGAAAGGGGGAGGAGAAGATGAGGTTAAAAAGGAGAAAAGGAGAAAGAAGAGATATGGAGGAAAAAGAAGAAGAGAAAAGGAGGAGGAAAAGAAGAATGAGGAAAAGGAGGAGGATAAGGGAAGATTCAGGAGGAGGAAAAGGGGAAAGGAAGAAGAGAAGGAAGAGGAAAGAGGAGGAGAAAAGGAGAAGGAAGAGGAGAGAAGGGAAGGAGGAGGAGAAAAGGAAGGAGAAGGAGATTGAGGAAGAAGAGGAAAAGGAGGAGGAGAAAGAGAAGAAGGGAAGGAGGAGGAGCAGGAGAAGAAGGAAGAGGAGAGAAGGGAAGGAGGAGGAGATGAAGGAGAAGGAGGAGGAGGAGGGTAGGAGACAGAGGAAAGAGAGGGAGAAGGAAGATGAATAGAGAGAAGAAGCAACAAAAGGAGGAGAGAGAGAGAAGAGAGAGTCTCCTTAGTGGCCAAATCTCCATGGAAAGAGGGGAAGAGAAGAGGAGGAGGAAAAGAAAGGAGAGGGGAAGGGGAAGAAAGGATGGAGAAGAATGTGGTGGATGGGACAGGCTGATGACAATTGATAATGATGACGTCATAGTAATGACTAATTCATAGGCTTGGGTTGGTAAGAGAATGTCTCCCATGAAGTGGGGTGGTTCTCTTTGGGGATGATTATGCCACCAATGCATTTAAGCCATCACCAGGTGGACAGTGAAGTCTGGGCATTCATGCTGCATTAGATCTGAAAGACTTCAGAACAAAGAACACTAGACCAGAGGCATTTCAAAACTCACCAATGCCAATGTCTCATTTTTTTTTTTGGCAGGGCAATGAGGATTAAGTGACTTGCCCAGGGTCACACAGCTAGTAAGTGTCAAGTGTCTGAAGCCGGATTTGAACTCAGGTCCTCCTGAATCCAGGGCTGGTGCTTTATCCACTGCGCCACCTAACTACCCCCACCAATGTCTCATTTTAAAGAGGATGACACTGAGGTCCTGGGCAGATTAGGTGATAAGGAGGACTCTGTGAGGAGCAGATCTCCTCTCCCTTGGCTCCTGTATCATGACTGTTCACATTATAGCACACTGAATTGACCTGGGGCTAGGAAGGGCTCACACAAGTCATTACTAACATTTTGGCCCCCACCCAGGCCCCTACTTCTCAGATGGTTCTGATGTCCAGCATTTATTGGAGGAGGGCCCTTTGGAAGACGTGGCAGAGGTTGGGAGGCTGAGCCCAGGCAACAGGGGCACCTCCAGCCTATAGCTCCCGCCCCCGAGGTACAGGTGACAAAAACCAGCCGCTCCTGGTCTCCTAACTCTTGCCTTCCAGCCTCAGCATGGGACCCAGCAGCCTCTTTTCAGGCTTCCTGATCCTCAGCTTCACCCTAAAGGGAGCCTCTGAACTACTTTCTAAGCCATCAAAAGGTAGGTAGGCCTAAGGAGCATACAGGTGCCCCGGAGACAGGAACCAACTTCCTTCTGTTTCCTAGTGTCTCTTCTTTCCATTCTCCTGGAATCCCAGAAAGCTTCCAGTTTGCCTGGACTAAATTCTTCATGTGGCCAAAAACTAGGTGCTTAATGAGCCTGGGACTGGGGTGGGTGGAGGGAGGGAAGGAGAATGTAAAGAGGGGGAAGCTTTGGATGGACAAGGACATCACAGAGGTGGGTTTTCCCAAAGGAGGTCCATGATTATCCCTTTCTGGCCAGGTTACAGTATCACTGAATCCCAGGGTTGGATGGGACCTTGGAAGACAGCTCCCCTGTCTCCAAGCCCCTGGGCAGAGCAGGAATCCTGGTCTCAAGAAAAGTGGACATCTTGCCTCTATTGAAAGACCTCTGGTAACCTGCAGGAGACTTCTAAAGCAGGCCCAATCCAGGTTGGGATAGCTGCTAATTAAGTAATTTTTCCTCACGCCAAGCTTAAATATGCCTCCAAAACTCCTAGTTCTGGCATCTGGGGTGAATACTAAGTCTCTCTCTCTCTCTCTCTCTCTCTCTCTCTCTCTCTCTCTCTCTCTCTCTCTCTCTCTCTCCCTCCCTCCCTCTTCTCTCTCCTCTCCTCTCCTCTCCTCTCTTCTCTATCTCTCTCTCCTCTCATGTCCTCTTTCTCTGTCCCTCTCTGTCGCTGTCTCTCTCTCTCTGTCTCTCTGTCTCTCTGTCTCTCTCTCTCTCTCTCTCTCACACACACACACACACACACACACACACACACACACACGATCTCTCTTCATACACTTGGCCATAGCTATCATGCCTTCTTTTAGTTCCTGTTTTTCCAGGTTAAATATTCCCAGTTTATTCAATGACCCTGGAATGACACAGTCTCCAGGCTCTCCTCCATCTTGGATGGCCTCATTCTTCAATGGCTTTCCTGAAATAGCACACAATTTGGGGCAGCTAGGAGGTGCAGTGGATAAAACACTGGCCATGGAGCTAAGGAGACCTGAATTCAAATCTCACCTCAAACACTTACTAGCTATGTGACCCTGGGCAAGTCACTTAACCCCAATTGACTTAAACATACAGGACTATCATCCTGATATATATCTTGCCACTGGACCCAGATGGCTCTGGAGGAGAGAGTGAAGCTGGTGACCTAGCACAGCCCTCCCTCACTTAAATCCAATTCACTTCAAGTCATGACATCACCTCCCGAGATCACAGTCCTCTTCCAGAATGAAGGACAAACAACAATAACTCAATTTGGGGATCTCAAGTTGGAGAGAGGGGACAGAGATCCTCTAGGATTCTGAATGAGGACAGATACTCTTCTGAAGTTTCATAGACTGATCATGTTAGAGATAGAAGGGGTCTCAGAGAAGGCCACCTGTCCCTTATTTTATTGATGAAGAAACTCTGAGGTGGAATGGGTAGAGGACTAGACTTGGAATCAAGAAGACCTAGGTTCAGAGCTGGATCCAGTCAATAAACATATCAAAAACAATGGAATACTATTGTGCTGTAAGAAATGATGAGCAGGAAGAGTTCAGAGAAACCTGGAGCGTCTTACGTGAGCTGATGATGAGTGAGATGAGCAGAACCAGAAGAACATTGTACACAGTATCATCAACATTGAGTGTTGACCTACTGTGATGGACTATATTCTTCTCACCAATGCAATGGTACAGAAGAGTTCCAGGGAACTCATGATAGAAGAGGATCTCCAAATCCAAGAAAAAAAAAAAGAAAGAAAGAACTGTGGAGTATAGATACTGATTGAACCATATTATTTCTTTTGTTTTGGGTGCTGTTGGTTTTTTTTTTCTTTCTATTTTGAGGTTTTGCATCACTGCTCTGATTCTTTCTCTTGTAACAGGATTAATGCAGAAATAGGATTAATGTTATTATGTGTATATATATATGTGTGTGTGTGTATATATATATATATGTATATGTATAGAGATATATAGATATAACCTATATCAGATTACCTGCTGTCTAGGGGAAGGGGGAGGGAGGGGTGGGAGGGAGAAAAATCTGAAATTGTAAAGCATGTATAAACAAAAGTTGAGAACTAAAAAAAATAAATAAATAAAATAAAATAACTGTAGACAATAAAAAAAAAATAAAAAAAATAAACATATCAAAAACCTATTATGTGGGGGCGGCTAGGTGGCGCAGTGGATAAAGCACCGGCCCTGGATTCAGGAGTACCTGAGTTCAAATCCGGCCTCAGACACTTGACACTTACTAGCTGTGTGACCCTGGGCAAGTCACTTAACCCCCATTGCCCCGCAAAAAAACAAACAAAAAAAAAACACAACAAAAAAAAAACCTATTATGTGCTGCCTACTAAGCTCTGGGAATACAAAAAGGGGAAAAAGACAGTTCCTCCTCAAGGAGCTCACAATCTTATTAACTTCCGAGCTGTGTGACCATGGTTGTCATGTAACCTTTCAGCCTCAGTTTCCTCATTTGTGAAATTAGAGAGTTGGGCTCTTTGGCCTCTACAATCCCATTCGGCTCCAAATCTATGATCCAATGATTGTCTCTGTAGGCCATTAAGAAAAAAAGTTACTTGTCCATTGTCCTACAGAAAGCAGCCAATGCTATAACTCAGGCTTGGGACTTCCAGGACTTTTTCCATGACAAGGGCCGGCACCATCATGCCCCATTCGGCCCTGTATCCATTTGGATACCCACCCTCTACCTCTGGGTACTGTTCTCTGCCAGCCAGGTAACTTGGAAAATCTTTGAGGAGTACATTCCTACTGAGGTGGCAACAATGAAAATGGGCATTCACTCCAGAACATTGGTCTGCCAATGTTGTTGTTCAGTCATTTCATTCATGTCCAACTCTTCATGACTCCATTTGGGGTTTTCTTGGCAAAAATTCTTAAGTGGTCTGCCATTTCCATCTTCAGATTATTCTACAGATGTGGAAATTGGGACAAACAGGGTGAAGTGACTTGCCCAGGGTCACAGAGCCGGGAAGTATCTGAGGCCAGATTTGAATTCAGGTCTTCCTGATTCCAGGCCTGGCACTCTATCCATTGCAGCACCTAGCTGCTCCCCAGTCATCCCATATCCAGGTTCTAATAGGTAGGGACAGGGGAGCCACAGACCTGGAATGTTCAGAAGTTGGTTTCTTTCAGGGGAGTCAGGGAGGAACAGAGCCTGGGCAAAGTGGACTCGAAAGAGATGGAGGCCCTTGGGGCTGGGCAGAAAGATTTAGAATGACTCCCCTTTTTTTTTTTAGTGAGGCAATTGGGGATAAGTGACTTGCCCAGGGTCACACAGCTCGTAAGTGTTAAGTGTCTGAATCCAGATTTGAACTCAGGTACTCCTGACTCCAGGGCCGGTGCTCTATCCACTGTGCCACCTAGCTGCCCCTTAGAATGACTCCCCTTTGACTTCCAGAGCCATCTCTCGAAAGCCCCAGAGTCTGGAGGGATGGCATCTGAACCCCAATACTTTTCAGGTGAAGGAAAACCAGGAAGGTGCCCCATGGACCACATTAGATGCCGGCATACACTGCCTGGAGACTGTACTACAGATCATCAGTGCTTTGGGGTGATGAAATGCTGTTTTGTTAGTTGCCGGTTGAGATGCCTGAATCCTGGAGAAGGTAGGATTCCTCCTCCCTGTACAAAGTCCAGACTGAGACAACATTGATAAAGAGCTTTGGAATACCAGCTATCATTATCATTGTTAGGTCCCAGCTTCCCCTACCCTCTTTTCCTATCCTTGAGCCCTTCTCTTTCTTACCCAAATCTCGGACTTCTCTCCTTCCTTTTTTCCTGGGGTTGGGGTCTTAGGCCAATCCATTGGCAGGGGTGGGGAAGGAAGCCCAGTCCTATGCCAAGATAAGATTTAAAAGCCCCTGGCCATACCAAATGGGGCTTTGAGGGCACCACAATGTGGAGTCCTGAGATGCAAAGATGGACTAAATAGGAGATGAAATCCAGCTGGTGGGGAGAAGGAAGTGCATCCCACCTGGAGAGGCTTAACTATACTTCATCTAATGAAGCTGAAGGCTGAAGGCTGAAGGCCTCTGGGTGAATCTGAGAGATCAGGGAGAAGGTGATAGAACAAGCCGGTAGGAAAGTTGGGCCATTGGTGGAGATAGATGGGTGGAAGGAGGACATTGTATCTAAAAGGAGAAGATGGGGAAAGGGGGTGACTAGAGGCTTAGGGGCTTTGAGGATGTGGGAGGGAAATGAGACTTGATTTAGGGTATCAGAGAAGGAGTGAAGGTGAGCTTTGGGGAGTGTGAGCAAGCGAGAGCATGAACGGAGGGGTCCTGATCTGGGAGACTGGAGAAAAGGTGAGGGCTTGGATTCCAGGAAGGGGTGAGAGAGGAACAGATCCCAGAGGGCTGGCTTGGGGACATTAGGGGGAGTAGCTGGAGTAGCACATGGCCGGTTTTCAGAAGCACGTCCAAAGAGCTAGAATCCCATTTGTCTGTGTCTTACTCAGCCCAACTGACAAGACTCAGGCTCTGTGAGGAGATGCCCCCACTCCCGTACTGCAAGTTGGCCTGTTATGAAGACAAAGATTGCCATAATCAGAAAGGATGCTGTAATTCCTACTGCGGTGATATCTGCTTCCTCCCTCAGGAACCCCAGACCACTGTTGGCCTGTGAGTTAGACCTGGTACATAGTAGGCGCTTAATAAATGCTTATCGACTGACTGACTGATGACTACTCTAGTTTCTATTTCCTGCTGATTGGGTGATCTGGAGAGTGTGAAAAGAGACGAAAGAAGCCCAGGTCATGGGGCTGGCTGCAAATGTGCCCTCACACCAGGAAGGATGCCTCTGCTTCTTTTACTCCTTTTGTGTACGGGTTGAACTAGATGGACCCCTCCCACTGCTCAGACTGATGCTGTGACTTGGGCGTCACGTCTGCCATTTCCTGGTCTCATCAGCTTGACTCATTCTTGTCCTGTCCATCATCCCCACTCCCATTCCCCGAGTCCTTCAAAGCAGGCATTGTCCTCTTCTCACCACCCAAACTTCATTCCTCTACTCAACCAAAGTTGTAGGAAACCACCACTGGTTTAGCTTCCTAGACACTAGGGGAAATGCTAAGGTCCCTAGGCCTCATCTCTACACCACCCCCTGCCCAAGGGTCCATCTTATTTCCCCTGTCTTCTTCTCCTTCTTCTAGGACCCAGGATTGAAAGTTGGAAAGAACCTTAGCGGTCACCTAATTACCTTATCTTACAAATCTAGAAGGGGAGGCCCCTAGAGATGAAATGGCTTAGAATAAGAGCATCATGGATTATAGAACTAGAAAAAGGTAGATGTTATCCAAAGGAGAGACAGGAGATGACGTATGATAAGTAACTGAAACCACTGTCATCTCAGTCACCAGCTCAGGGCCCACAGCCATCATGGAGGGGAACAATCACTGAAGAGAAGGGGCCTGCCTTCTTGCCACCACCAATGCCAACTGCTGACCAACTGCCATGAACAATCACACAAGCCACTCTGGGAGTGGTGGCATCACCCAGGTCACACATCCTGCTTTCATCTTTGCCCTCATTCTGGGCAGCAAACCCCATGGGGATGTGTCCTAGAAATTGTTTATGAGGGTGCTGTAGCTGTTACTGAAGATGAGAAAAGAAAACTCTTGCCATCAAAGTCTTTGGTACTATGGAGTGATTCAGCATCAGAAACTGAACTCATTTTACCAGTGAAAATGACATTAAAAAGACTATCAGCTTTGACTCTGTCTGTACCCTAAGGACCATGAAACCTTTCCATCTGACTTGGAGCTGAAGTCTTCCATATGTATTAGAATGTGAGCTCCAGGGGCAGCTAGGTGGCGCAGTGGATAGAGCACCGGCCCTGGAGTCAGGAGGACCTGAGTTCAAATCCCGCCTCAGACACTTGATACTTACTAGCTGTGTGACCCTGGGCAAGTCACTTAACCCCAATTGCCTCACACAAAAAAAAAAAAAGAAAAGAAAAAAGAATGTGAGCTCCTGTCTCACTTTTCTAGAACTTAGCACCATGCTTTGCATATAATATACTTACTCAATGCTTTTTTCACTCATTCATTACACATGAGGAAATTGAGGCCCACAGATGTCCAGTAACTTAGGCTCATAGGCTCATTAACTTAGAGCAGGAAGTGGGTTTTTTTGTTTTGTTTATTTTTTTTAGTGAGGCAATTGGGGTTAAGTGACTTGCCCAGGGTCACACAGCTAGTAAGTGTTAAGTGTCTGAGGCCGGAGTTGAACTCAGGTCTTCCTGACTCCAGGGCCAGTGCTCTATCCACTGCGCCACCTAGCTGCCCTGCAGGAAGTGTTTTTAAAAGCCATCTAGTCTAACCTTTCCTTTTACAGATGAAGTAGCTGAGTTCCAGAGAAGCAAATTAATTTAGAATCATAATATAGTACCTCTTCCAAGCTTATTCTTTCTAGCAGGTTACATTCTCAAAGGGGATAATAATATTTCTTCCAGTAGGGTTCTAGAGATAACCATAAGGGGTTGTAGCTTCTAATATTCTTCATGAGCTCCCCGTCTAGTGTGCCTCCTGATATCAACCAACCAGCAGAAGCCTAATAACTTTTACAAAGGATATTTACTGAGAGGGCATGGCAAAAACAGAAGTTACAAAAATATTCCTCAAACGGGGTGCACACTCTCCCGCCACTGGGGGCAGTAGGTACAAATTAAAGTACAAAGGTTTTCTACAAACACCTGGCCCCAGAGTTCTTTCCTCCACTCATGGAGTCCTCATGAAGTTCCCTTTGGCTGTAGCTCTCTGGGGGGATTGGTTGATTGGCACCTTTCTCGAATACATAGCAAAAATTTCTTTCTGTCACGGGGGGGTCACAATCCTTGAACCTGACACTGTTTTCGGGGAACTGTCTCTCCACCTCCAGGTGCAAGGTTAGAGATTTGAACTCAGTTTCTTTGGTTCTAAATTGAAAATTCTTGGCTATGTCAATTGTCTCTGTTTAAAGCCCCCCTCTCCCAACCTGACCTCCTTTTATACCCTTTCACTAAGCCCATGACCCCAGCATTTCTTATATAATTTACGCAAGGTCACTCAGTCAGTGGCAGAGCAAGGACCAAAGCTAAGATCTCCTGCTTCCCATCTCATATTTTTGTCACTATATCATGTCCAAGGAGTGGTGGCTGGGAGAGAGCTGAGGTGGCTGACCCTTAAGTCCATATTCAATGATTTTCTTGAAACTCAGAGGCTGTAGGATGGGATCAGAAAGATGCTCTAGGGGGCAGCTAGGTGGCGCAGTGGATAAAGCACTGACTCTGGATTCAGGAGGACCTGTGTTCAAATCTGGCCTCAGACACTTGACACTTACCAGCTGTGTGACCCTGGGCAAGTCACTTAACCCCCATTGGCCCGCAAAAAAAAAAAAAGAAAAAAGAAAAAGAAAGAAAGATGCTCTAAGGCATTTCTTAGAAGATTATAACTACCTTAGAGGAATAATTGCCCTAGAGGAATTTCTAGCTTGGCAGCAGCCAGCCAGGAGCCAGCCTTGCCCAAGGCAAAGCACACCAAGCTACACATTCTGGCTTCTGGGAAAATGGGCAATAGAGACATCAGAGGGAAAAACGTCAGGCACTTTGAGAATAGTCAGTACTTGCCCTTGGGCAGTACTACAAGGGTCAGTAACCTTGGAACCCTCTTACTCCTCTGTCCTTCTTTCTTCTCAATAGGGGTAAGTGGGAGGCAGAGGAACATTCATGGGCCATCTATTGCAACCCAGGCTTGAACAGGAATCTCTTTCAAAGCAACCTGGGTAGGTGGTCATTTGATGTTTGCTGGGATACATCCAGTTTACTGTCTCCAGAGGCAGTCCATTCTCTTTTTAGTTAGCTCAAATTATTAGAAAGTTTCTCCTTACATAGAGCAGAAACCTGTCTCTCTGAAATTCTTAGTTTTCTAGTTTTGTTCTCTTGTGCTAAGAACAAAATTTATCCCTCTTCCACAAAGCAGCTCATCAATGATTGAAGACAGCTATTATGCCCCCACAACCACCCTGAAATCTCTTTGCCAAGCTAAATATCCTTGGTTTCTTTACCCAGGTCACCATCTTGGTAACCTTCTGGACACATTCCAGTTGGTCAATGTCTTTCCTAAAATGAGTTCCCAGAACTATGTGTGTAGTTCCCAGAGTATGTATGCAGTTAATTTTTAAAAAAAATTTAATTTTTTTTAGTGAGGTAATTGGAGTTAAGTGACTTGCCCAGGGTCACACAGCTAGTAAGTGTTAAGTGTCTGAGGCTGGATTTGAACTCAGGTACTCCTGACTCCAGGGCCGGTGCTCCATCCACTGCACCATCTAGCTGCCCCATGCAGTTAATTTTTTAAACTCATATTGGAAGTGATTTTTATCCCTCTTAAATTTCCTTCGAGATTCAGCTTTATGATAGTTTTCAATTTTAGACTCAGTCCCTTCAACCTTTTGATCACTGCAATTTCCATATGTAAGGGTATGGAAATCTTCCAAACACCTCAAGCCTGTTTCGATTTTTCTTCTCTCCTCTCTTGTCCTACTGTCTCCTCCCCTCTCCTCTCTTTACTTCACACTTTAAGAAGGATTTTAATAAGTTGAGGAGCATCTAGAGGAGTGTTACTAGGATGGTACAAAGCAGATTCAAGTTTGATGAAAGGATGAACTTCCTAACAAAGAGAGTTGTTCCAAAATGAAATGGGTTCCCTTAGGAGGTAGTGGATTTGCTTTCTCTGGAGGGCATCTCTAAGATCCCTATATCCTTTTCAGCTCTGACCTCCTATGAGTCCCAAAGCCTCTGAATCTGAGGCTGTCAGCAGAGTCCTGGTCAAGGTGATATTATTTAGTCTTATTCAATTCAATAAACATCTATTAAAAATTCACTATGTGGGGGCCGCTAAGGTGGCACAGTGGGTAAAGCACTGGCCCTGGATTCAGGACTCCCTGAGTTCAAATCCGGCCTCAGACACTTGACACTTAACTAGCTGTGTGACCCTGGGCAAGTCACTTAACCCTCATTGCCCTGCAAAAAAAAAAATCACTATGTGCATAGCACTGTGCTAGGCAACTATTTGTTGGGGGGTGGCATTCTGTGACACAAAGGTGAAAAAATCAGTAGTAGGATGCAGATACTCAAAGTTGTGTCTGAAGTGGCTCTCCCCAGAACACACTGTGAAGCCCCCTACTATTCCTAAATTTCCCATCTAGCTAATACTTCACTGGGACTGAATCACCCACTATTGTAAATCATAAAGTCCCATTCAGGTATGAAAAATAGTTATGTTAATGATTGCAGGAACCACTAGCTTCATCACTGGGGATGGGGGTTGCTCTCTCCAGTGATGCCCTGTGATTTTATAGTAGATAGTTGTTTCATGAGATGCTATGGCCAATAAAATAAAAATATAATCATCTAGTTGCCAGCATCATAGTGATGAGCTTCTCAGAGCTCATTCCCAGAGCTTAGCACAGTTCCTGGAATGTAGTGAGTGATCAATAAATGTTTGCTTGCTGATTGACTAATTTAGCTAGGAAGGTTTGCAGATAATGGTGGGAAAGCAACTTGTCACTAGTAGAATCCACCAGGGCTTGTCCTATACTGGCCTAGACATCCCCCTCTCCACCATGTTTAGCTTTTACCTGTTTTCAAAGTCTGACTCCAGTGGCTTCTCCTACTGGAATCCATCAGTCAGGAGTGACTTTCCCCACTTTGGATCTCACATAGTTTTGCATTCACATTTGTTTTGCACTCCTCTGATGGACTTACTTGTCATGTAATTGGGTTTTTTGTCTGTTTTCTTTCTTTCTTTCTTTCTTTCTTTCTTTCTTTCTTTCTTTCTTTCTTTCTTTCTTTCTTTCTTTCTTTCTTTCTTTCTTTCTTTCTTTCTTTCTTTCTAATAGGACAATGAGAGTTAAGTGACTTGCCCAGGGTCACACAGCTAGTAACTGTGAAGTGTCTGAGGCCGGATTTGAACTCAGGTCCTCCTGAATCCAGGGCTGGTGCTTTATCCATTGCACCATCTAGATGCCTCTACTTATCATGTAATTGTAACTGAAGCCCCACAGGTTATCGGTATGGGACTCTCTCCTTTTTGGTGGAAATCCCTGCCCCATGGCTGTGTAGGGCTCAGGGAAGAATTGCTGAGAATGAGAAAGAGAGATCCAGTCTCTTCAGACTTCTCTTTGAGCTCTTCTGGATTCCAGCTTCAAGAGAGAGGATGAACAGCATCAATCCCACTTCAGGTTTCTGAAGGGAGAAAAAGACACTAGGAAGAAGAAGACATGCTAGCAGTCTCCATTATGTCACTATCCTAGTTTGCTACAATGGAGACTTTGGGGAATTTTTCCTTTGAGTGAAATCTGGGACTCTCTCTTTTCTCTGAACTAAGTTAATTCACTCCCAATGGGAGAGCTCGTTCGGTCTGTATTGTCTGGTATACATTCTCTTGGGTATACTTTCTCTCATTTCTGTTTTACTATCAACTTGAATAAATGGGTTTCTTTGTCATATGCTGCATGTGTTCTGAAGACCCAGAAAAGAATATTCTGGCCACCAGGTCCTCGGTAACTATCAAATAG
The DNA here is from genome assembly GCF_019393635.1 of Dromiciops gliroides. NCBI lineage: Eukaryota > Metazoa > Chordata > Mammalia > Microbiotheria > Microbiotheriidae > Dromiciops > Dromiciops gliroides. The sequence goes on along the minus strand of NC_057862.1, from coordinate 659,544,644 downwards.
TTCAGCACCAGAAACGGGTGTGAAGGGGAAAGAATAGGAGGAGTAGAGGAAGAGGGGTGGAACAGGAGAACTTTGAGGAGTTTTAGGATTATCTTGGATGGCTAGATGGGTGGTCTACCAGAAATGATGGAAGGTCTGAGGGCTGCACCAAAAGGGTTCAGGACACAAAAAAGGTTAGGAACCTCTGGAGAAAAGAGAATACTAGATTTAGAATCAGAGGACCTACAAGTGAATATTGACTCAGCTGTGTGACTTGGGACAAGGTACTTTCCATCTCTGGACCTCTTTTTTCTCAATTGTAAAATTATAGGGTCTCTAAGCCAACATCTAGCTATCTGATGCTCCCACCCATCCGTTTAGTTCTCCTCTTGAAGGGTCTGTCCCTTCTGACGGGGACAGGGTAGGAGATGTTTGTTCATAGAGGTTCATTCCCTAGGCAGGAGGCTTAGCTCTCCAGGGTCCCAAAGGCTAGACTGTCATTAGTCTGGAGCCATAAAAATCTCTAGAGTCTCCAGGGGATGTGACTCATGGGTCAGTAACAAAGAGTACAGCCAATGTGGTGATCAAAGGTTCTTCGTGGCTGAGTGCCCAGGCAGTGGCTGTCCTGTCAAGGGCACTGTTCTGAAGACTACAGATTGATCCCTATGGAAATATGCTTGGGGGTGGAAAGGAGTGATCCTAATCATTAGGTCTAACCCCAGTCCCAGACTTGGATGCACTTTTAGGGTCATCCTCAGTTTCTTGGAAGGTCGATGACTTAGAATTTAGAAAGGGACCTTTGAGAGCATCTTGTCCAATCCTCCCATTTTGAGAAAAGTCATAGTAAAGGGAAATGATTTGTCCAGAATTACACAGGGAGCTGATAGCCAATCTGGGAACCAAACCCAGGACTTCTGGTTCCAAAGTCAGTCTCATATTGCCTGGAGGGCTCCCCTCATCTTCTCCAGGCCCAAGGCTCTAAGTAGAAGCAGGGATGAGGAGAGGAATTGAAAGCAGGTGGGAGTCCTTGACTGCCCTGGGAGAGAACCATGGAAAGAGGGCTGAAGGGAGACAGGAAGCCCAGGGTCTGTTCATAGCTATGCTACCAAGGTCTGGATGCCCAGACCTCCAGGAATGAAGGTATTTCCTGCATAACCCCCAGTGGCTACATATTATCTCCAGAAACACATATACAATGCTTTCTTTGGAATTCAAAGACCTCCACAACCTTCCTTATGCTTTGAGTCTTCTACTTTGCTTCTCCTCCACAGACCAAACAATCCAGTAACATTGGTATTCTTGCTGTTCCTCCTCCATGACATTCCAACTCCCACTTAGAAGAATCCAATAGAGCCCATCCCATGGTGACCCAATTCTGTGTTAATGGTTGGGAACAATGGGCATAAAAACTCCAAAGTAATCTCAACAGAATCATAGAATCATGGGACCAGGAGTAGGGACCTCTGAGGTATGAGAATCAGAGTGCCACCACTCTGCTGAGAAAGACATTGTGCTTCTAATTTAAGGCAACCAGACATTAGATTTTTTTAGACATCACAGTTAAAATTTTAGGCTCCACAGAGGTAATTTAGCCCAGAGATTCTCAAGCTCTTTGGTCTCAGGATCCCTTTCCATTGTTTTTTTTTTTAAATAATAAACATTTTAATGTAAAGTTTTGAGTTCCAAATTCTATCCCTCCTTCTCTCCCTTCCCCCTCCCTGAGGCAGTAAGCAATCAGATGTAGGGTATACATGGTCAATTATGTAAAACATTACCATATTATTAATTCTGTATAGGAAGACTCAAATAAAAGAAAAAAATGAAAGAAAATGAGAAATAGCAAGCTTCAGTCTGTGTCCCATCAATATCATTGGGATTGTCTTGGGTCATTGTATTGCTAAGAACACAGTTCTTCATCAAACAAGATTGCTGTCTCCATGCACAATGTTCTCCTGGTTTTGTTCACTTCCTCATACATCAGTTCATACAAGTCTTTCCAAGCTTTTCTGAAATTGTCCTGCTTGTCATTTCTTATAGCACAATAATATTCCATTACAATCCTATACCACAGCTTCTTTAGCCATTCCCCAATTGAGGGGCATCCCTTTCTTAGCCACAGCAAAAAGAGCTGCTATAAATATTTTTCCCTGGGGCAATGAGGGCTAAGTGACTTGACTCACACAGCTAGTGTCAAGTGTCTGAGGCCAGATTTGAACTCAGGTCCTCCTGAATCCAGGGTTGGTGCTTTATCCACTGTACCACCTAGCTGCTCCTTTGCTAAATATTTTTGTACAAATATATCCTTTTCTCTTTTTTGGATGTCTTTTGTACATAAACCTAGCAGTAGTGTTGCTTTATCCCAGGGTATGCCCAGTTTTATAGCCCTTTGAGCATAGTTCCAAATTGCTCTCCAGAATGGTTGGATCAGTTCCCAACTCCACCAACAGCCTTTCCCCCATTTTTCACCTCTTGCTCTGGGAACAGTAAGTAAGTCAATAATGCCCTTGTTTTTGGAAAGGGTACATCATTCCTTCATCCCATCACACTAGTCTCCAACTCTGTAACTTCGCTCTTCTGGGCCTAGCACTCCTTTATATGCATTGCTTCTCCCTAATATCATGCAATAATAATACTAATGCCTAACATTTATAGCTCTTTAAGATTTGCAGAATACTTTACATGTTATCTCATTTGTTCTTCATAACAATCTTGAAAAGTAGGGACTATTCTTATTCCTATATTATGGGTAGGGAAACTAAGACACAGAAAAGTTAAGTGATTTGCCAAAGGTCATAGAGCCAGTAAGTGTCTAAGGTGGGATTTGAACTCAGGTCTTACAATTTCCGGGTGCAATATTCTTTTCCACTGTGCCACCTAAATTGCTTAAATTCCTTGAGGGAAGGGATTGTCCTATTATGTTTATAGTCTCAGTCATTCATTTTCATTGCATTTCATTTATATAGCTCAGTTTGTTTCCCCAGTTGATGGGAACCCCCCTTTTCCCCCCAACCTTTTCTTATCCAGAGCTGGGATTTAATTCAACCCTCCAGATCCTAAATTCAGTGCTCCACTCACTCTACTTGACTCTGAACCTTTGTGGGCAGAGCATGTGCCATATTTCCCCTCTATATATGGTTCCTATTTTTCAGGAACAGAGCACAGGGCTTAGCCCTCCCTGAAGAGTGTAGCTGCTTCTTTGTCAAGGTAGGTCACCAAATGTCCAAGCTGTCAGGGATCTTAGAGACCTCCTCTATCAACCCTCCTCCTGTTACAGATTAGGAAACTGAGGCTCAGAGAGGATAAGTGACACACATGACAGTAAGGGGCAAAATGTGAGAATATGAAACCAGGTCCTCTGACTTCCTCCCCTTCATTCTTTCTACTTCTTTATGCTGGAGTGAGAAGATCTGGGTTCCATTTCATGAAAAAATAAATTGGTTAATCATGTGTGATGAAGTTTTTCTCCATGGTTTATGACTTGGAACTCTGTGAAAAAGGGTTTGAAACCTGAGGAGGCCTAAGTCCAAGGTACAAAGACCAGACACAAGGGAAAATGGAAGCAACAAAAGCAAAGAAAACCTCCTTCCCCCCTCCCACTTACCTCTCTTTGCCTCAATGCACCCATAGGTTTTTCTACCATGCTTCTAGAATTCCAGTGTTTTCCCTTCATAGCCCTATATTTTTTCTAATGGAGGAGAAGGGAGATAAACAAAGGGAGCTGAAGTCAACAAGTCAAGTCAAGAAGCATTTATGAAATGCTGACTGTGTGCCATGCACCGGGCTAAGCTCTGAGGAGTCAGAGAAAGCTGAAAACATGGCATCTACCCTCAAGAAGCACCCCCCCCCCATTCTGAAGGAAGAGACAACATGCAAAAACCTGTTTTATATCTGTAGGTATATTTAAAACACATCATTATGTTGCATATCTCTATATTTAAAACATCATTGTGTTATATATGTATATATGTGTATATGCATATACATATACGCATACATATATACATACATATAAATATGTGTGTACATAGATATGGTTATGTGTGTGTTGTTTCATTGAGCAAACTCATTCATTTTTCAAATGAAACAAAGGGGGGAATGTAGTAAAAAAATGGAAGTTTTAGCTGAATCATTTGAGAGTTGAGCTCATGATACTGATGCGGCTTTTGAAGGACCGCCCTTTTGGGGAGGAGACTGCGACGAATGGCCCTGTGCCTGCTGCTGCCCGGAGAGCTGGCCAAGCACGCCGTGTCCGAGGGCACCAACTTCCGGGATGGCATTTTACGAACTGAGAAGGAACGGAAGTGGGTCTCTCTGGTTTTTTTAAACTTAGCTGTGGTGGCGCGTGAGTGTGCTGGTTCTCGGCCTGGCAGCCAGTTTGGTATTCGGTGAGTTTTATAAAGGAATATAGACTAAGCTTTGATCTAAGATTATTCATTTGTATTTCTACTTTCCTATTTCCCTAATTGGTATCACCTTTTGTTGTCTAATTAATTCCCAAACAATAAAAACTAATCCCTCACTGATTAAAGCTCAGAGGCTTCTTTTTCTTAGTGGTCTGGGAGATACATAAGGGAAAAGTTAAAAGGGGAAGTTTAATGCTCGTATATCCAATTTTAAATCTCACAGTTTATTAGCTAGGGGGTGCAGTGGATAGAATGCTGGACTTGGAGTCAGGAAAACTCATCTTCCTGAATTCAAATCCAGCCCCAGACATTTACTAGCTTCATTGGCCAAGTCAGTTAACCCCATTTGCCTCAGCTTCCTCATTTGTAAAATGAGCCAGAGAAGGAAATGGCAAATTATTCTAATATCTTTGCCTAGAAAACCCGAAATGGGATGATAAGGAAGTGGATATGACTGAAAAATGAACAACAATGATAAATATATTTAACATACATTGTATATAAAACATAACTGTATCAAATGTCTCAGGTAGTCAATATTAAAATGGCGCTGGGTTATTTGTCCTGATCCCATTAGAATAACTGGGGAATATAAAGCATGCCTTACACAAGGGATTTGTGTATCAATCAGCTGGGAACTGTGAGAAAATAATGATTAATAATGACTTTCTAGGAAAGATACAGACATCAGTATAGTTACTCTCTCCCCGTAATCCCAGAAAGTTTAGTTCCTGACTGGGATGAGCCCAAGGAAACAAAGGAAATTCAGATTGATTCTTTTGTTTAGCTAGGGGAAGAAACACACCTTCCCCCCACCACCACCACCACCTGGGGGCAATGAGGGTTAAGTGACTTGCCCAGGGTCACACAACTAGTAAGTGGCAAGTGTCTAAGGCGGGATTTGAATCCAGGTCCTCCTGGGTCTCCACTGCGCCACCTAGCTGCCCCTGAAACACATCCTTTCCATACTCTCTAGACCACCCTCAGGTCATGTCAATCAATGGAATGGAATGATGCTATAACCAATTAGCTTTGATCAGTGTATGGTGACTCTTCTCTATCTAAGGAGGATAAAACCCCTGGCTACACCAGGGTCAACCTCTTTTGTTCTCCACTTGCCCTCTCTGCTTTTTCTCTTGGCTTCCTGGACCCACTCCCTTGGCTCAGAATGAGGTCTCTTAGGGGTATGTAGATGTATAGGCCTGAAGGCCTGAGGCTATGAGGAAGTTAGGGAGACACATAGTCAGTACTTTAGTAATAAATGATTACTGCCAAAATAGGTGCAATAGCCATTAATGTATAAGTAGCAAGAATGTTAGAAATTACAGTTTAACAAATAATTTTTAAAAACACAGAACAAAGGGAAGATGGAACAAGAAGTAAGTGAGGCAAGATCTGTAAGAGACAAGAGAAAACTCAATGGTGAGGGAGGCCTTCATCTTCCACTATGAAGATGGCATCAAAATATTGGAAGGTTCTATAGAGATTCTCATTTGAGAGTTGGTAAACTGTGTAATGGAGCCGGGAAAATGTAAAGGAAGTTGGGGAGAGATTAGGAAGGACAAAGTGTTCACACTAAGCCTAGGAGTAGGGATTAAGATAATTATTTAAGTCAACAAACATTTATTAAGTGCCTACTATGTGCCAGGCACTGTGCTAAGTGCTAGACTTGACATAAGACCAGATAAGGAAACTCCCGCTACCATTGCAAGTCCACACCTTCTCTACAACACAGGCTGCAGAGAGCTGTCTCAAGCATGGAGCCATTAATCAATCATCTTATCTGGGGTCACAATATGGGTCAGATATGGGATTTGAATTCAGATATTCCTGGCTCTGGAGCCAGGCCTCTATCTGTTTCTCATAAGTCCAAGAGTATCCAGGGAATTAGAGAGACCTAGATGCCAGGGACATATTGGTGGCACTTGAAAAGAAACTGTAGTGAATTCAACCCCAATGGGCTATGGGTCTCAGGGTCCCATGACCATTGATTGCAAGGGTCTTGAAACCTCTGACCCAAGCTTGCCTGAAAAAATTGGGAAAGGCTCATGAGGTGTGATTGAGAAGGTAGCTCTACTGATCTTGCATCACAGTCATTCATCACTGCCCCAGCCTTTGGTGTTTTCTCTACCTAAAACCTTAGGCAGCTTCTAGCATAACACAAAGAACAAAACTTTCCCAGAGAGCTACTCAACACAAGAGAACACAAAATAGTTGCAAGAGAAAGCCACATGTGTAGCCATGGGCTACATTTCTTTGCCATCAAAGGGTTTCATCCAGCTCTTTTGCTCTCCTTTCTGTCAATACAATCAGTGCTATAGTTTGAGTTAGGGGCCCAAGTCCTTCCTACTCTTGTCTCTTGCTTAAAGCAGCCTGAGAATGGAACAGAAGATGGTTACCTCATTAGTTGTTGTTCAGTCATGTCTGTTGTGTCTAATCGATTTGGGGTTTTCCTGGCAAAGATACTGGAGTGGTTTGCCGTTTCCGTCTCCAGCTCATTTTACAGATGAGGAAACTGAGGCAAACAGAGTTAAGTGACTTGCCCAAAGTCACACATCTAATAAATGTCTGAAGCTGGATTTAAACTCAGGAAGATGAGCCTTCCTGATTTCAGGCCCGGAGCTCTACTCACTGGGACACCTAGACCTCCTGTCTTTCTGCTATTCCATCTAGCTAAATTTTCTCTGGCTATGCTAACACTGGGAATCTAAGAAAGTCTAGTAGAAAGATAGAAATACATAAGAGCAGTAGTAGACCAAAGTCTCCAGGTGGGATTTATAACTGAACAATCCTGTTTCTTATTTGGGATCTCATTCTTGGACAAGATGGGATGGGTGGGGGGGCCCCATGGTCTGTTCAGACATAAAAACATCATGGGGGAGAGAGAATGTAGATTATATCATTAGATTCTGTTCCATGACTATTACCTTCCTCTCTTAGTCATGCTCATTGTACCATCAGACCAGGGCATTGCTGGACGAGTTGTTCCTGTACCTACTGCACCTTTCTCTTTTGTTTTCAGGTGGTGTCTCATCCCCTTCATCCCTGGGGGACCTGGAGATAATCAGTAGGCAGCCCCAAGCCAGGACAGAGCCTTCATGAAACAGAGTCATGAGCTGTGTCTGTCCTTAATGTACAAGGTGTACAGTGCTTCTACTTTCAGGAATTTGGTCTGAGCACTTTTTTTTCTGTTTACTTGAGTAAAGAAGTAGCTTTGGAAAAGAGAGGTTAATATGGTGATTTTTTTCAAGTAATAAACATTTTTATTTATACTTTTGGGTTTCAATTTTTATCCCTGTTTCCCTCCCTCCCTTCCTCCTCCTTCAGGCATTAAGCAATTAGATACAGGCTATACATGTATGATTATGTATGATTGTCATATTAGTCATTTTGTATAAGAAAATTTGAATAAAAGAAAAATTGAAAGAAAGAGACAAATAGCCTGCTTCAGTCTGTGTTCCATCAATATCAGTTTTTTCTTTGGAGGTGGATAGTATGCTTCATCAATAGTCCTTTGGGAGTGTCATTGTTCTGTTGAGAATAGTTAAGTCATTCACAGTTCTTCATCAAACAATATTGCTGTCTCTGTGCACAATGTTCTCTTGGTTCTGCTCACTTCACTATACATCAGTTCATACAAGTCTTTCCAGATCTTTCTGAAACAATCCTGCTTTGTCAATTCTTATAGCACAATAATATTCCATCACTATCATATACCACAGCTTGTTTATCCATTCCCCAGTTGATAGGCATTCCTTTGATTTCCAATTCTTGGCCATGACAAAAAGAACTGCTATAAATGTTTTTGTAGAAATAGGTCTTTTTCTCTTTTGGGGGATATGTTTGGGATATAAACCTTAACTATGCTTATTGGTTAGAAGGAAGTGAGTGAATTAATGGGAAGTAATTCAGAGAAAGAAAGAAAGAAAGAAAGGAGGGAGGGGGGAGAGAGGAAGGAAGAAAGGAAAGAGGGAAGGAAGGGAGGGAATCAGGGAGGAAGGGAGGAAGGAAGGAAGGATGAAAGAAATAAAGAAAGGGAAAGAAAAAAGAAGGGGAGAGAAGGAAAGTAAAGAGAGAGGAAGATCAATAAAATATAAAAGTATACAGAAGAAAACAAAAAGAATTTCAGAAATAGATGCAAAGGGAAATTTTTTTATTATCTTGCTAAATTTAATATTCACTTTAAAAAACTTAAACAAGGGGGGCAGCTAGGTGGCACAGTGGATAAAGCACTGGCCTTGGACTCAGGAGTACCTGAGTTCAAATCCAGCCTCAGACACTTGACACTAGCTGTGTGACCCTGTGCAAGTCACTTAACCCTCATTGCCCTGCAAAGAAAAAAAGGAAAAAAGAAAAAACTAAAACAAGTTTTGGTTACATATACAATTCTCTTTTTTGTTCTTGGTTAGATAGGTCAAGAAATACTTAGAATCTGACAGATCTGAGTTCAAATACTTCCTCGGACATTTATTAGCTATGTGACACTGGGTAAGCCTCTTAGCCTCAGTTTACTCATCTGTAATGCCCAAAGACTGGTGCTAAAGCTTCTAATTTAAGGTGATCGCACAATATAGATTCTAAGTCTGTAATGCCTGCTAGTGGTGTGGCCAAGGCTATGGATTGCTTGAGTCCAGGAGTTCTGAAGTGCAGATGGATCAGCTAATTGAGTGTCCAAATGAAATCCAATAAGTTTGGCACTAATAGAAAAAAAATTTTTGGTACCAATATGATTGGGGCCCCTAAGAGTGGAGGGTGGGGAGGGAGGGCACCAGGCTGCCCAAGGAGAGTGGCTAAGGTCAGGAATGAAGGAAGTCAGACTGAGCAAGATAGGGAGGCCTAATTTAAAAACAAAAACAAAAAACAAAACAAAACCTGAAGTGTTATAGAAAGAAGAGAGGAGAACTAAATTAATTAGGTATATATTGACAACAATTGAATAGGGCAGCTGGGTCGTGCAGTACATACAGCACTAGGTCTAAAGTCAGGAAGATTGATCTTCATGAGTTCAAATCTAGTCTCAAGCACTTACCAGCTGTGTGATCCTGGGCTAGTTACTTCACCCTGTTTGCCTCTGTAAAAAAAATATTAACTATAACTACTAATCTGAAAAATGTATAACTGTAAGCTATCTGAAAAAATATATATCTATAGCTGAAAAATTATAACTGGCTCTCAAGTCCCTTCGTGGTTGCCGTTCAATGTAAAATTTATTTAACTGGGCCCTAATCTGTGAACTCCTGGCTGACTATATGACTGCTTTTAATTTAGTATGGGCTGTTTATAAATTCCCACAACTGCTTCTCCCAAATTGATAAGAAAAAGATTAGGAAGCGTCTTACAATTTTAAAAGCAAAGGGTTTATTTATGAGAATAAACTTAAAAATAAGAATAAAGCAAGAAATATGACCTGACTGCGTTTTAAACTTTCTCTCCTGCCACCTGCATGTCTCTTGCCTGAGGGTATGCTGGCTGCTGCCGCCACTGCAGCCACACCTCAGTTAGATGGGTTCAACTTCAGTCCTCTGCAACTTTCTCAGTCCTCTCCTTTTCACTCTTTTTCTCCTTCACTCCAGCTCCCTTTCACTCTTCCTTTCCCCCCCCCTTTCCCTGTAGTGACCCTTCCTTCTAACTGAAAGCCCCCTCTTCTAACTTCTCTCTCTGTAGTGACTCCTGCTTCACCGTAGCAACCCCCTAGCATCTCTACCTCCCAAACTATATAACACCCCCCACACTTTTTTGCTTCAGATGAAGCATAACATATTCTGCTCCAGAATTTTATGTTTACTCTGTGTTTATCTCTCTGCTTCAAACATGTTTCTTGTAAGCAACATATTGTAGGATTCTGGTTTTTAATCCGCTCTGCTATTCACTTCTATTTTATGGGAGAGTTCATCCCATTCACATTCACAGTTATGATTACTAACTATGTATTTCCCTCCATCCTATCTTTCCCCTTCTTTACACTTTTCTCTCTCCTTTTGCTCCATCCCTTGAACTCAGGTCCTCCTGAATCCACTTCTGGTCACCACCTCCCTTAATCTGCCCTCCCTTCTATCAGCCCCACATCCCTTTTCTTTCTCCCTTTCCCTCCTCCTTTTGCCCTCCTTTCTATAAGTGCCCCACCTATTTCTTTCCCCTTTCCCCTCTTACTTCCCTATAGGGTAAGATAAGTTTCTCTACCCAACTGAGTGTGTATGTTTTTTCCTCTTTGAGCCAAATCTGACAAGAGTAAGGTTGAAATAATATTCACCCTTTCCTTCTTTCCCTCTATTGTAATAGGTCTTTTGTTGCCTCTTCATGTGATATGATTCACCTATTTGCTTTCTTAGCAAAGGAACTGGAGTGGTTTGCTGTTTTCTTTTCTAGCTCATTTTACAGATGAGGAAACAGACGTAAACATAAGTGAATTGCTCAGGGTCACACAGCTAGGAAGTGTCTGAGGCTGGATTTGAATTCAGGTCTTCCTGACTCTGCTATACCACCTAGCTGCTTTTGGGGGGGGGGCTTTTTTTTCTTTTTTTTTTTTGGTGGGACAATGGGGGTTAAGTGACTTGCCCAGGGGTCACCCAGCTAGTAAGGATCAAATGTCTGAGGCTGGATTTGAACTCAGGTTCCCCTGAATCCACTGCCAGTGCTTTATCCACTGTGCCACCTAGCTGCCCCCTAGCTACTTTTAAGCATTTGTTAAGCACCTATTATATGCCAGGCAATGTGCTGAACATTTTACAAATATTGTCTCATTTGATCATTTAATCAAATTTGGGCAGCTAGGTGATACAGCAGATCAAGCATCATTCCTACATTCAGGAAGACCTGAGTTTGAATCTGGCATCAGTTTTGAACTACTAGCTGTGTGAGCCTGGATAAAAGAACTTGAACCTCTTTCTGCCTCAGTTTCCCAAACTGCAAAATGGGGATAATAATAGCACTTACCTCCCAGAGTTGTTGTGAGGATCAAGTGAAATAATCATTATAAAGTAGTAAACACTGTATAAACATCAGTTATTATTGTTTATCTCATTTGGTGGAGGTTTTAACTGACAGGCAAAGGAGTTTAAACTTTATTCTGCAAGCATTGGAAACCCACAGAAGACTTGGGAGTAGCAGAATAGCATATGAAGGTCAGTGTGTAAGAAAGATTATTCCCTAATGGTTCTAGGACTCTGATGGAAGAGAAAGGAGAGCTGAGACTGGTTAGGAAGGTTATTTCAGTCCTCCAGGAAGGTGGGAATAAGGGTCTAGACCTAGGGTGGTGGCAGTGAGGGGAAAAGAAGGGTGTGTGGGTAAAAGAAATGAAGTTACCAGAACCAGGTTCCCTGATTGATGTGGTGAGAAAGGAGAGGGAAGTCAAAGATAACCACAGGAATAGGATCATGGGAGACTAGATCAAAGGTGGTGTCATTGACAGAATAGTGAAGTCAGCAGAAGCATCAGATTTAGGGGGAAAGATAACAAACTCAGTTCGGGATATATTGATTTTGAATTACATTCAGGTGAAGAACAGAGATGCTTTTTCAGCTCTTCAAATGGGGTGGGAGGCATGTGCTTCATTTTACTGGAAGCGAAGGGAATTCCCAGATCAGTCATCAATAATCAAGTAAAATTTCAACGTAGCAATGAGAAGCAATAGGAAGAGGGGGAGGAAGAACAAGGGAGAAGAGAAGGAGGAGGAGGAGGAAGAGGAGGAAGGAGGGGAGCTATATGACTAGAGCTGGAAGAGTCCTTAGAGATTACATAATCCCATATGCTTATTTTTCAGATGAGGAAACTGATGCCCAGAGAGGGCCCATGGGCTCATAGATTGAGAACTAGAAGGGGCTACGTAGGTTATCTATCTAGTACAGACAGCTCATTTTCCAGAAGGGGAAATAGACCCAGATTGTCCTAAGGTCACACAGTTGGCAAGCATCAGAAGTGGTATTTGAGCCTCAGTCCTCTAAGTCCAGAATCAGGACCATTTCCATTGTACCATACCAAAGCAATACACCTATTATATAGCAGAGACAGCATTAGAACTCAGGTCTGCTGATGCTAAAGTCTGTTCTTTTTCTATTATCATGATGCTCTCATCCATTAGGAAGTTGGAGAGGTGGATTAAGAAGAACCATTGTTTGTAGGGGGGGATTCTTGTTGACTTGTGTGTTGGACTAGAGGACCTCTGTGACCCCTTTGTGATTCCACGATCCACTTTAGAAACAGACTAGAGATACAATTTGTCAATTTTCTATGTAGAGTTGATAGCTGAAATCATAGGGATGCCCACATAACCCTATATTCCCATCCTTATAAGGAAGAGTGATGTCTCCCTAGAATCCACCAGTCATTAATGTTGCATTACAAGGGATTTTGAGGCTGTTTTGTGGAGATTTATGAGAGAAGGACATTGAAAGAGAAGTTAGGTCTTGAGTTAGAGAGTGTGGAATTCATCCTCCATCTTGGCAACATATGACATTTCAGGGTGGAACTTGTTTCTGCTCCTATGCCCTTCCTACAACAGCCCTGAAAGGTATTACCAAGGGTGTTGCCACCAAATGGGAGTGTTTGGGGCACTGATTGAGCCAAGTATGTTGAGATGACCCAACTGACCCATCAGACACACCATACTTCTCTGTTGACTCCAAGTCAGAAAAGAAAGTATCAACTATTAATTACTCCCACTCCTCTGGAGCTTTGCTACAATTCTTCCCTCAGTTCCTGGGACCTTCTCTGGAATATCCAACCATCTCTGGGGACTTCTTACCCTGGAATATCCCTCCTCAATACTTACGTGCTTCTCACATTGGTGATGTGTTCCCAAGGCCTCCATTTTGTGCAGAATCTCAAGTTGGCCAGTCTTCATTCCCTTTGGCCTCATCCTGATTTTCCAGACTTTAAAATCATACACCTAAGCTGTCCCATCTCTATACTGCCCCCCAACACTTTGCAGCTTCCTTTTGTTTGTCTCTCTCCATTAGAATGTAAGCTACTTGAAGTCAGGGACTTTCTTTTTGCTTGTAGTTGAATTTCCCAAAGTTTAAGAGATGGGCACATAGTAAGTGATTAATACATGCTTCCTTCTTTCCTTCCTTCCTTCCTTTTGGAAGAAGCAGAAAAAATAACACTGAATTATTGCTTTAGTCAGCAGTGCCCAGATTTTGCTTCATTTATTCACAGATTATACCCATCACCTTGTACTCCTTCTTCTTTGCCCATTTATTCCCACTCTCATATGAAGAAAGTACATCAGTAGAAACTTGGGAGGAATGGATAATCTGGGGAAAAGGGGAGACACAGCTAGCTTTCCTATCCATGAGGCATAAGGAAGTGGCCAGCGATAATTGCACCCCTGGAGAATAACAAACCTCTTGGTCACTTAGTGGGCATGTTCCTCAGACAGCTCAAAGTTAATTCACAAGAAAAAGTATAAGCACAGAGGTTAATAACCTGAAGTGAATCAATAGTTTCTGGATAAAGGACAAGACAATTTGTTTAAAAGCCAGGACTAGGAGAAAAGGGGTGTGTGTTGGGTGAGGAGCAGATTGTTTCTCTGTGCACCAGATGGATTTCCCTTTGGATTCCTTTAGGGGTAGACACATTGCTTCCCCTGTACCTACTTCCTCTTTCCACCAGCTTACCTCGGGATGAAACTCTTATAAGGTTAGGGACTCTCCTTAGCCACCTTCTCTATTGTCTCTACAGCTACAGGCATATATGTGGAAACTACCACTAATGGAAATATTAGTCTCACAAATAGAGTTCTTTCCTCATTGTAGGTGAAATTGCCATCCTCTTTTTCCTCCCCCTTATGATTTAGAGAGAAAGACCACAGAAGGAGTGTGGCAGGATTCCTTATAAAGGGTGAGGTGCCCCTGAAACTCTTGCTTATACATGACATTGTCCTATTCACATCAAGCCCTAGAAGTCTCCTGGATGAGACCTATCACAATGAAAAAAGAGTCCGGCCTAACCATTCACCCAGAATAAACAAAGTAGATGAAGAATGCTTATTAATCAGATTATATAACAAAACATATATAACAGATAAACCTAGAACATTCATACAACAGTACCCCCCACCCCCACCAAGACTCATGGTACCAAGATTTGGACTTCTCCTGAAAGGGAAACACACTTGGGGCTGATAGATAGGTAACCCTTCCCATCAGCCCTATGTCTTCCATGAGTCTTGTTCTCCCTGATCATGGTTCCTTAACATTTCTCTACCCAGCACCATAAGACATACATGAGTTCCTCTTCTTTTTCCAAGAGGCACACTACTCAAGAAATTTCCTGTCTCTGGATAGAAGGTGGGATTCATCATCTTTAGAACTTGGAGGTACCCCTGAGGCAATTCCCCCCTCCCTCCGGACCACTACCCTATCCAGCACATTCCTTTTTCTCTGACTAGAAGGCTAGATTCTGGGATCATGCTGCTTAGGAAATCCCATCCAACCTCCTGCACCCTTCTTCTCTTTTTTCTTTTCTTTTCCTTCTCTTTCTTTCTTTTTTTTGGAGGGGAAATGGGGGTTAAGTGACTTACCCAGGGTCATCCAGCTAGTAAGTGTCAAGTGTCTGAGGCCATATTTGAATTCAGGTCCTCCTGAATCCAGGGCCGGTGCTTTATCCACTGTACCACCTAGCTGCCCCATGCACCCTTCTTCTAACTAGAGTTAAGTGACATTGTCATTGGTCATGTGAGTGAGCCCATGTCTACTTCTGTCATATATTTCTGCCAAAAGGAAGCCATTGACTCTTGGGGATGGAAATGGGAACTATGGGTGAGCATACCTGCCTTGCCATGTGTGTCTGCCAGGCATTAATGGTGGGACTTGAAGTAAGGAAAATTTGGGTTTGAACCCCACTCACGTAGTAGTTGTATAACTCTAGTCAACTTAACATTTCTGAGCCTTGGTTTTATCATCTGTAAAATGGGAATTAGGATCTCTACAGCACTTGCCACAGAGCAGTCGTGAAAATCAGATGGGACCTTGTACGTAAAGTGTTTTGCAAACCTTAAGAAGCTATCTATACAAACGCCCATTCTTAGTATTTTTTGGCTTTCTGGGGTCTATCTAGGGTTCCTATATTCCAGTGACCAGGTAAGGTTTCTCTGGCAGGCAGTGCCCCCTGCTGGATGAAGGGCTGAATGAGAACCCATGAGTCTCCTGTATTCTCACCTTCTTCAGCAGGTCAAATTTGTGAATGGGGATGGGGATGGGGATGATCAGATGAGCAGGAGAGAAAGAAGTTAGGGAGACTAATTAATTAAGTAATTAACTAACTAATTAATAATAGACACGTGTGTGTTAACACTCCCTGAGTGTTCTTGGTCAGCTCCCCATATTTGATTTGATTCCCCTTCCCTTTGTCCAGACAGCTGTTGTTCTTTGTCCCTCATTCTCCAAAAGGACCATGACAGATGTCATGACTTGCACTGAATTGGATTTCAGTGAGGTAGGGCTCTGCAAAGTCACCAGCCTCACTCTCTTCTCCAGAGCCATCTGGTTCCAGTGTCAAGATATACATCAGGATGACGGGAGGTGAGAGTGCTCAGAATCACAGTCTGGGAGTTTAGAAGGGACTGAAAGGGCAGTTAAGGTCAACTCATCCACCAAAGGAATTCTATTATCCCTAACAAATGGTCATCCAGCCTCTACTTGAAGACCTCCAAGGACAGGGAACTCACCACCGCTCCTAGAAGTAATCATTGTTAGATAGCTCTAATTGTTAGGGAAAATTTCCCCAAATCAGGTCTAAGTTGACCTCTTTGTAACTTCTACTCATTGTTCCTGAGACCAAAGAGGATGAGTCTAATCCCCTGCATGAGAGAAACCTTGAACTACTTGAGGGAGCTATCTTGTCACCCCTTGAGTCAGATCATCTGTAGACAGGGCAGGAATTAATTGAATTAAAAAAAACAACCGAGGTCCAGAGAGCTTAAGAGATTTGTACGAGGTCACACAGCAAGTCAGAACAGCAATCAGAATCAAGGTTTCTCACCACTAAATCATACTGGCCTGTATCCTCGGACTGTCAGTTTACAAAATGGTAAAGCATTTTAGAAGATGAAATTCCTGACTTTTCAGGTGCTTCTGGGAAAAGGGATAGAGTTGCCCCAGGCAGGTATGGGATAGGGAGAACTGTCTCATCTTCTCTTGAAACTCAAACAGAACTGGGTTTCTTTATTCCCTCCCTATTTCTATAGCTTTTTCTCTCCCCTGCTCAGTCAGTCAGTCTAGGCATGATGCTAAGCACCAAAGATTAAAAGGGAGGCAAAACCAATCCTTCTCCTCCATGTGTGTGATTCTAAAAGGAGAAATCTCTCTCTCTCTCTCTCTCTCTCTAGATAGATAGATAGATAGATAGATATGTAGAGATAGAGATAGAGATAGAGATAGTGATAGAGATAGAGATAGAGATAGAGATAGAGATAGAGATAGAGATAGAGATAGAGATAGAGATAGAGATAGAGATAGAGATAGAGATAGAGATAGAGATAGAGATAGAGATAGAGGTAGAGGTAGAGATAGAGGTAGAGATAGAGGTAGAGGTAGAGGTAGAGATATGGTATATGCAGGGTAGATGGATAGCATTCTGAGAAGGGAAGGTAATTGTCAGCTGGAGGGCCTGGGAATGACTTCCTACTAAAGGTAGGATTTGAGCTCAGCCCGAAAAGAAGTCAGAAGAAACAAGATGTGAAGTTGTCAAGCAAGAGCATGCCTCCTAATGAGCTCAGGCAAACAGGGTTAAGTGACTTGTCCTGGGTCATCCAGCTGGTAGTTTCTGAGACCAGTTTTGAGCTCAGTTCTTTTTTTTATTCTAGGCACAGAGCTCTAGCCATTGAGCCACCTAGCTATTGCCAGATATAGACTCTGTTAGACTGGGTAGCTTCCATGAAGGGAGGGAGTGTGTTTTATCTAAGGTTTATTCTCTCCCCAATGCCTAGCACAATGCACAGCAAACAATAGAACCTTAATAAATGTTTGTAGCATTGTATCAAATCAGATTTCTCCTGGGAACCAAAACTTCACAGCTGCACGAACTCTGAGGGATCGTTTTTGTAATAGGGAAGTCCCCAGAAAAGCTGGTTTCAGACTTCAGCTTTTCTACTTACCACATGTGTGACCTTGGTCAAGTTGCCTAATTTCCTTGGGACTCAGTTTCCACTTCTGTAAAATGAAGGGACTTGGTCAAATTGAGCTCTAAGGTCATTTCTGGCTCTGATATCCTTCAATCCCATGAGTCCATTGCCTTCAGTCAGTGCTCACTGTCTTTGGGGAGACGAACTTTCCTCCTGTCAACCTAGAACACCACCCCTAGAACACCACGGCCTGCTGCCCCCTGCCAGGGTATGGGCTCAGAACCCAGGGATGCTGGGGCTTGAGCGTGCGTTTTTCTTTCACCTACTCTGCCCCATCAAATCAGATACTCACTGAGTCTTTAATTAAGGAGAGGTAACATGGCATGGCAGATATTGTAGGACTTGGGATCAGGAAAAACTGGGTTTGAATCCTGCCTCTGACATTTATTACCTTATTAATCATTTATGGTATTTCTCTGAGTTTCAGGTTGCTTATCTGTAAAATATGGGTACTTGTAGCCTTGTTATGAAACATAAATGTAAAAGTATATAAAGTGCTTTGTAAGCTTTTAAACACACACACATATATATATGTATATATTACCATCATTACCACCACCATCACTAATACTACTACTACATACTACTACTGCTTCTACTACAACACTACTACTATACTGCTTCTTCTACTATACTACTACTTTTTTTGGGGGGGGGCAGGGCAATGAGGGTTAAGTGACTTGCCCAGGGTCACACAGCTAGTAAGTGTCAAGTGTCTGAAGCTGGATTTGAACTCAGATCCTCCTGAATCCAGTGCTGGTGCTTTATCTACTTTGACACCTAGCTGTCTCCTATACTACTACTTCTACACTACTACTACACACTACTACTACAACACTACTACTACTACAATACTACTACTATACTACTTCTAATATACTACTACTTCTGATACTTCCATACTACACTACTATTACTTTTACTACTACAACACTACTATTATACTACTTCTACTACTACTATACTACTACTACCACTACACGACTACTATTCTAATTCTACTATACTATTACTTATAATATTACTATTTCTACTACTATACTACTATTATACTACTTCTACTAGTACTACTATACTATTACTACAACAAACTACTATACTACTATACACCACCACTACTTCTACTACTATTACAATACAACTTCTAATATACTACTACTACTACTTCTACTACTACTACTTTAACTACAACACTACTACCATATTACTTCTATTATCACTATTGCTGCTGCTGTTACTACTACTACTACTACTACTACTACACATTGTTACCACTACTTCTACTACATCACTCACTACTTCTTCAACTACTTCTACTACTACATATACCTACTACTACCAATATGATGAGGACACTACTACTATGAAACTATTACTTCTTTTACTCTACTATCTCTTCCTCATCTTCTCCTCATTCTCCTACTACCACTACTTCTTCTTCTTCTTCTTTTTTTTTTGGTGAGGCAATTGGGGTTAAGTGACTTGCACAGAGTCACATAGCTAGTAAGTGTCAAGTATCTGAGGCCGGATTTGAACTCAGGTCCACTTGAATCCAAGGCCAGTGCTTGATCCACTGCACCACCTAGCTGCCCCCACTACTATTTCTACTACTACTACTACATGACCAGCCCAATTCTTTGCACCGTGGGAAGTGGAAAAGACTTAGTTGGGCAGATAAACTTTGAAAATATGTTGTTGTTCTTCCATTTGCAGTCATATCTGACTCCATTTTGGAGTTTTCTTGACAAAGATACTAGAGTGGTTTTCCATTTTCTTTTCCAGCTCATTTTACAGATCAGGAAACTGAGGCAAACAGGGTCAATTAGAGACTAAAGTCAACAGGGAATTAAGCATTCAAGTTCATTCTTTAACCTAGAAAAGTAAGGTAAGAGAGATTAGTTGTCAGGAAAGTTTAGCCGATGAGTTTTCTGTGTCTTGGTTTCCTTTGTAAAACAGAGGGATCAAATTAGATGATCATAGAGGGACTATCACATTCTAAATGCTGTAGTTCTATGATCTCATGAGCAACAGGGAGCCACTACTGGTCCTTGAGCAAGGGAAGAATGTAGTTGTCCATTGTCCAAAATTGTCTCTGTGTCTGGGCCCAGTATCAAGGATTGACAAGATTGTAGCCCAGAACTCTTTTCTGACTTGGCCTTTCAAGGCTATTTCTAAGCCACATATCCTTGTTCTACTTGGTACCCCTCTCTTTGTGCTCTGCCTTTTCTCTGGGCCACCCTCACCTCCAATCTGGAATCTTTTATTCCGGGCCAAAAGATTTACTCCCTCCCTTTGAGCTTCATGGCCAAGAAAACAACCAAATGTTGAGTGGCCCTTTCTTTCCCTCTAAAACACCTGAGCCCATCAAATGGAGGATGATTGAACCAAAGGTGGTGCATGAATGCAATGAACTACCTGTGCTAAAAGAAATGATGAAGGGGATGCTTTCAGAGAAACCTAAGCAATTATATATATACTGATGCAGGGTGAAGTGAACAGAACCAGGAGCCTGAACACCATCATGTCAGGGGCTTCTTGGCAGCATTCCTGCTTGTATCCCTCCCCTTTCCCCTTCCTGTCCTACTTTGGTGCTGTCAGCTCCTACCTAAGAGTGAGGGAGTCAGTGGACTGTCCTAACCTAACACTGGGGGAAGGTGGATTGTCTCAATGACCTTCCTGTATGGCTCCTGTCTTCCCTTCCCTTTTAGGGGACTATAATACAGACCAAATAATGGGGCTTTATTGCTTTCACCATGGACTTATTCATCTTTTTCATCTATGAAGCCCACTTTGGTCCAGCAATGGACCTTAACAGGTACCAACGTAGAAGGAAAGAATTCCGCAGGTGTTCAGAGCAGCCCCTTAGAGGTCTGCTCCAGCAGACACTTCTCCTCAGGCCTGAGAATGGGGGGCTTGACCTTTCCCATTAGAGCGGAAAAGGCCCAGTTAGCAAGTTTTGAAATGATTTTGAGACTACAGAAGGGTAGCCCACCCTAAGGAGGTCACTGGCCGGGTTATATGAACTAGGAAATTGAGATACTGAGGTTACAGTCTGGCCACAGACTGTGGCCAGATATGTGGATATGTATGTGTGCATGTGCCTGTGTATATATGTATGTGTGTGCATGAATGAATGTGTGCACACATACATGTATGTGTGGATATATGCACACATGTGTGAGAGAGGATATATAGAAAATATAAATAAATAATTGTATGTGATTTTTAAAATGTATGTCCTCTCTCCTCTCTCTCTCTTTCTCTCTCTCTATATATAATTTCTGTGTATGTATGTGTGTGTATTATATGTATGTGTATGTGTATCCTGTGGCCAGATAGTGACCTCAGGACATTCATGGTACATGGAGGAGAGTAAGGCAGAATAAGAATGAGAGCAGAGCAAAGTAGTCCGATTGTGAAGAGCTTTAATATAAGCACCTCTAGGCTTCCTGGGAGAAGATACTGGACTGCTCCCGGCTTTCCCATAGGCTGAAATAATGTTGAGGGTTTCCCTGGGTGGTGGTGGGGGGGAGTGCTTGTGCTCATCTGTGGGCATTTGATTCAGCTCAGGAAAGAACCGACTCATTTCTCTACCAAGCAACAAATGTACCAGCCTGGCATCTGGAAATCAGTGTCCACATGATCCAGTTGACTTGTTTGTGTATAGTGATGGGAAACCCAAGAGTCTTCCACTTAAACAAACACAGTATCCATAGAAGCACAAGATCTCAGAGTTGAAAGAGAACTCAGGGGCTAGCCAGTCCAACCCATCCCTGAGAAATAAGCCTTCTCTACCATTTATCTGAGAAGTGGCCAGTAAGTAGTTTCATGAAGACCTCCAATAATGAGGGGAAATTTGCTTCATCTTCAGGCAGCCCATTGAACCTTTGGACAGCTCCCTCTCTGTGTGTCTCTGTGTCTTGTCTGTCTGTCTGTCTGTCTGTCTGTCTGTCTGTCTGTCTGTCTCTCTCTCTCTCTCTCTCTCTCACACACACACACACACACACACACACACACACACACACACACCCCACACCTTCCTTCACTGGATGCCCTGGGCTGTAGGCTGTGAGTCAGGAGCTCTGGGATCTGCTCCCAACCACTTTGCCATTTCCATGGATACAATGACCTTGAACAAATTGCTTCCTTTCTCCCCATCTGTAAAAATGAGGGGGTTGGGTTAGAAGTTTCCTCCTCAGCTCTGACATTCCTTGTTCTGTGATACTAACAGCCCATTTTTAAGGTCCCTCCCATTCCTGTCATTCTCCCATTCCACCAATCTCTGTTCCAAGGCTTTTGCCCTCCCCTCCAGGATGCTCCCTGAATATCCCATAACAAACCCCTTCCTGCTCCACTCACGCCTTTCCCATTGTCAACTCTTATTTCTTTAAAATCTCCCAGACATGTGGGAAAGGGGAGAGAGAAAAGGCCAGATTCAGCTGCAGGGAATAGGAGTGAAGCTTGTGGAATACGGAACTGACTAGTTCTGGAAAGAGAAGAAAGGAGCCCTGTTGAGGCTTGCCCCACATTCTTCTCCTCTTCCTCTTCAATGCTTTTATTCTCCCACCCAGGGAGAAGACATTCCTCTCTGGTTTTCTAGGTAGCCCCCAGTCTTGCTCTTACATGTTCTCTTTTACAAAAATAGAGATCAGGGCAAGGATAATGAAACCAAGCTAGGCTAAGATTCATTCCATACCTCATTCCTCTGGGTTTTTCTGAGGGTATGTGCAATATCTGAAGTAGCTGGTCTGCTCTAGATGAATTGGGAATATAAAAAAACTGGGATCGTGGATTTATTTTTAACTTTCTAAGACTCAGAAGAAAGTCTTTTAAATTATTTATTAATTTTTAATATTTAGACTTTTCTTTTCCAAATTACATGTAAAAGCAAATTTTGATATCAATTAAAAAAAAAAATTTGCGTTCCAACTTCTCTTCCTCCTTCCCCTCCCACCCTCACCCTAAGAACTCAAACAATTCAACATAAATTATACATGAGTAGTCATGGCAAACAATTCTACATTAGCTAGGTTGTGAGAGAAAACAGATAAAAACAAAACTTCAGATTAAGGAATTGTCAAAAAAAAAAAGTGTTTCAGTGTGTTTTCAGATACCATCAGTTCTTCCTCTGTAGATGTACTGGAATTTTCCTAAGTTCTTCAGAGTTATATTGGATCATTGCCTTGCTGAACATAGCCACGTGCTTCCCAGCAGATCATCTTACAGTAATGCTGTTATTTTGTATACAGTATATTTCTCTCTACTTCAGTTCATATGGCTCTTTCCAGGTTTTTCTGATTAAATTTTTATAGAACTTTTAACTTCCCAAGGTGGCTTATGCTACTAATTAAGATGTGTCATCTGGGATCAATTATTTCCTTTCCTGGATCCCAGTTTCCTCATCTGTAAAATGAGGAGGTTGGTCCATTTTGCATGAAGAATGACCTGTAGTGGGGCAGCTAGGTGGCTCAGTGGATAGAGCACTGGCCCTGGAGTCAGGAGGACCTGAGTTCAAATCCAGCCTCAGAAGCTTGACACTTACTAGCTGTGTGACTCTGGGCAAGTCACTTAACCCCAAGTGCCTAACCAAAAAAAAAAAAAAAGAAAAGAAAAGAATGACCTGTAGGCTTTCTTTTACAGCCCATCATTGCAGGGTAAGAGCTTGGGTAATAAGTGCATGGTTTCTGTACTTGGTGGAGAGAGAAGTATCAGATACCTATGCCTGAAGGCTTAGACCCTCAACCCTAGATCCTAGCTTCTTGGGTGGTGATAAATCCACTGATCAGGATGAGCATGGAACTGGGACCATAGGCTAGGGGTTGGGGATACACCAAGAAGCCCCATGCACTAGAGCCTGATCCAGGAATAGGAGGATGATCCTTGTCCACAGCCAGGACAAAGGACGCAGCATCATAAGATTTGGAGCTGTATAAAACCTTAGAAATCTAGTCTCCTTCCAACTATAGTCCTCCCCTCCCCACACCACATCCCATTTTTAAAATGATGAAACTGAGCATAAACAATTTATCCAAAGTTACTCAGTTAGTCAGAAAACCAGGACTAGAAATCAGGTCCAGTTCAATTCAACTGAACTATAGGCTGAGAGACCCACCCATTCTGTGCCCTCATGGATTCAGGTTCAAGTCCCGGGGATTTTTAATGCTAATTCTCCTCTTTGGCTCACTTGCCCCAACACTGACAGAAAACTGAGAATTTCTGAAGCTAACGAAACTCTGGATAGTCGGTTGTTCACATAGCAACTAAGCCAGGGAAAGAATAGCATCTGATCATAAAATATTTCAGTAGCCCAGAAATGAATAATAAGACCACAGTAAAGAACATCTCAGCCATCTTTCTAAATGTGTACCACAGCATTCTCTTCGAGGGAAGTTTGGGTAATCAACTCTTCCAAAAGACTCATGGCTCTAACAAGACTGGGTTTCTCCGCAAGCAGAATGAGTATCACCAAAGTCTTTGATGATGACAATGACAGCTTCAGTTTATCTTATTGCATTCTTGTCCACTTATGTCTCCTCACTTGGCTTGCCTCAGGCATACTCACCATTTTCTGCAGTGACTATTCATCACTTTTCCACTATCAAATTCCACAACAATTTTTTTTCTCCTGCTCCTTGGAGGCTTCCCTTCTTACACATGGTAATTTGTAATTCCAACATTTCCATCCAGAGAAAAATAAAGTAAAAATGAACATTCGAGAAAGAAAAGTCCAACATTCACCAAAATATTCTTAGTAGCCTTTTTGTAGCAACAAAGAACTAACTGGAAACAAAGGAGGTGCCCACTATTTGGGGGAATGGCTAGATGAATTCTAGCACTTGAATCAATCAGTCAATAGGCATTGACTAAGCCCTGACTTTGCTCACTGAGCATGTGATGAGGAAGAATACCATCTACCTCCAGACAGAGAACTGGTGAACTCTAAGTGCATAGTGAAGCACTGCTAGCATGTTTTCCCAGCAGTTTTTGTCAAATAGTAGGTCCTTCCCAAGTAACTAGGGTTTGTTGTTGAGTCATTTCAGTTGTGTCGGACTCTTCATGACCTCATTCGAGGTTTTCTTGGCAAAGATACTAGAGTGTGGTTTGCCATTTCCTTCCCCAGTTAATTTGACAAATGAGGAAACGGAGGCAAACAGGGTGAGGTAACTTGCCCAGGATTACACAGCTAGTAAGTGTCTGAGGCTGCATTAGAACTCATGAAGATGAGTCTTCTTGATTCCAAGCCCAGTGTTCTATCCACTGAGCTACCTAGTTGCCCTAGTTAGGATTTGGGAGCTTATCAAACACTAAGGTCTATATTTGATTGCTTCTGTACCCTGTGTACCTGATCTTATTCACTGACAGGTCTCTCTTTCTTTTTTTTTTTTTTGCTGGGCAATGGGGGGTTAAGTGACTTGCCCAGGGTCACACAGCTAGTAAGTGTTAAGTGTCTGAGGCCAGATTTGAACTCAGGTACTCCTGAATGCAAGGCCAGTGCTTTATCCACTGTGCCACCTAGCTGCCCCCTTTTTCTTTTTTTTTAAGGGCAATGAGGGTTAAGTGACTTGCCCAGGGTCACCCAGCTAGTGTCAAGTGTCTGAGGCCAGATTTGAACTCAGGTCTTCCTGAATCCAGGGCTGGTGCTTTATCCACTGCGCCACCTAGCTGTCCCAGGTCTCTCTTTTTCAACCAGTATCAGTCTTAATGATTATTATTTTATAATATAGCTTGAGATCTGATACTAATACACCCCATTCTGTCCCAATTTTTCATTATCATCCTTGAGATTCTTGACTTTTGTTCCTCCAAGTGAATTTTGCTATTCCTTTTTTTGAGGTCTATAAAAATTTTGGAGGGGGAAGGTTGATTAGCACAGTACTGAATAAGTAAATTAATTTAGGCAATATGTTTATTTTTGTCCTACTGGTTTGACTTATTCATGAGCAATTAATGTTTCTCCATTATGTAGATTTCTTTTTATTTCTGTAAAAAGCTTTTATAGTTAGATTCATACAGAATCTTAGTGTATACATTCTCAAATATTTGGTAGTTTTTATAGTTATTTTATTATTATTATTATTTTGGGGAGGGCAGGGCAATGAGGGTTAAGTGACTTTCCCAGGGTCACACAGCTAGTAAATGTCAAGTATCTGAGGCTGGATTTGAACTCAGGTCCTTCTGAATTCAGGGCCAGTGCTTTATCCAGTGTGCCACCTAGCCGCCCCCTCTATAGTTATTTTGAATGGAATTTCTCTTTCTAGCATTTTTTTTGCTGGGCGTTGTTAATTATAGGTAGATGCTGCCTACAACTTTACTGAAGTTATTAGTTATGTCAATTAATTTTAGTCGATTCTCTAGGATTCTTTGTGATCATACCATCTGCAAAAGGGATAATTTTGTTTGCTCTTTACCTATTCCTTCAATGTCATTTTCTTATCTTATTGCTATAGCCAGCATTTATAATACTATTTTAAATAGTATTGGTAATAATTAACATAATTTCTTTACCTCTGATATTATTATAAGAGCTTCCAACTTTTCCCCATTACATAAAATGTTTGCTCTAGGATTTAGATAAATACTAATTGATGTATTAAGGAAAGATCCACCATTCCTATGATTTCTAGAGCTTTTAATAAAAACAAATATTAGATTTTGTCTTGTCAGAATTTATTGTTTGAATCAAGTAGTTTTTATTATGTACATTATTACAATGTCTTCTGTTAAAGGTTAAAATTCTAGCTAGTCTGTCTAAAATATCTAATGAGTGGTCGCCAATAAATTATAAGCTTTAGCAAGAGTTAGACTTTTAAGCATTTATTAAGGAGAATAAGAGTTTGGTAAAGAGAGAGAAAAAGGCCTAGATTCCTATCTATTAAAGGGAGAGCACATTTCTAGCTCCCTTCTCCGCCAGCGTCCTCAGGAAAAAGAGCGCGAGACTGAGCGCCAGTCTCTTCCTTCCTCCTCCCACTAGTCCGCGTCACTTCCTGACTCCTGGTCTTGCCCTCAAAGACCTTCCCTTCATGGGCAGAACTCTTCTACAGTAAGTATCCAGCAGGTGGCATTATTCCAATCGTTACAGTCCCCCCTGTTGTTCCTCAAGAAACAAAATGTTTCCTTGACGGAACAGTAAAAAGAATATAATAACTATTGCTAACTAATAATATGTGAACAACAATATAGAAAAGGAAGAGAGGAAAGTTTTGTCCAGAGGGGCAATTTTTTTTTTCTCATGAACCGACGCTTTGACATTAGTCTTGCAAAGGGAGGGCCTCTGCAGAGAATACATGTTACAGATGGTGTATATTATAACAGAAAGAGAAAAAAAACAACAAAAACAACAAATCAAAACTGTTCATTTAAAGTCTCTGAAAGTCTTTTCTCAGATGTCCTCTAGGTGTAGTCATAGAATCGAAGTCTTTTCAGGGGTTGATGTGTGGATGCTGGTAATCAGCCAGGAAAATTTCCTACAAAATTGAGCTTAACACAACTTTAAAATAGCTTTGTCAATAATCAAATCAAACAATGAAAGTTCTCAAAAACATGTCTAAGGGAATTCAGAATCTTAGTTGTTACACATGAAACATATAATAAAACAAAAATTGAAACATTCTTTAAAATTATAATCTTACTATAGTCCCCCCTCATGGAGGGTAATTGAGAAGACAATTGCTGCAATATTAATTAATAAAAATAATTTTTATCTTTGTTTTATCACTTTTTGCATCATCTGCCTAATTATCCTCATGCCATTATGAGAAATTTAAAAATCTAATATAATTGGTAACAGGTGTCAAGGCCAAATTCAACACTGTATTTATCATGACACCTGAGATAATTATGGGGGTTACCATAAAAGAACAGAGAAATGATGGGATATGAGCATTCCCACACTTGAGCAATATGTACTGCCCATACAGTATGCCAGGCTTAAAATAGGTGGATGGAATATACGTCCATGCCACCGAACATATTGGAGGAAACTGAGTCAGACTTAATCAGATCCATGGGATTAAGATGTCCATGGCATCAGGCATATAGGAGGGAGCATAGAAGCCAGGTGTAGGAGTGAGATGGGTGGGATGAATACTTCCAGCCATCTGTACAATATTGTGGGGAAAAATAAAATAAAATATTAAACCAAGAGAATCCAACCTCAACATTTGTCAAAAGCCATTCTCTCGGCCATACCTTGACTTCATGCATGTCTCCCCTCATGTGACAGTTCAGTGTCTGCTCTTGCATGTATTCCTCTTGTGACTGGATGGCATCTTGGCCAACTGGCATCTGATAACTCAGAATAATGGCAATTAGTGTCTTAAATGATAAATTCCCATAATCCAAGTCTCATATGGATTTAAAAATGAGGATAATAAATGATTGCAAAAAAATGCGAATACGTCTTGACTCAAAATATAATATATAATTATGCAACAATTTCAAATAATACCCTTTTTTTTTAACTTAGTATACAATTACTTTTTTGAAAAATCTGAACATATTTAAATACAAGTTAAAGCACAACACAATCTCAAAGAAAACTTTTACAAATGTTCCCCTCTTTTTTTTTTTTTGAATATGCTTATCAAAAATAATACTTCTTTACACTTGCCATGGCAACCAATTTGCCAGGGAAATGCTTCAAAGAGTTTGATCAAATAATCAGTTGAGAAAAAATAACAAAAACAAACAACTCAGAATATGGGAGCACAATACTCCTAGAATTAACATTGTATAATAAAAACAAAACCATCTTGCAATGTTTCAAAATTAGATAGATAAATGAATAGAAGAAAATACACATGGAACAATAAAAGACAATGAAATTCAAACTAAGGAAATATAAATGAATATGAACTTAATAAGAGTATTATAAAATATAAACTTGATCACATGACTATAAAAAACTTTTACAAATATTCTCCTTGTTTTAAAAACTAAGTATAAAACACAACCTCAAAAGCATGAAAATCTCTATGAAAATAAACCCATACCATTAATTTCAAAATGTATATGTAATAGCATAGAAATCCTATGTAACCTCTGAACTGATACTATTACTCTGAGTGAATTCAGAACACTTTTGATTCCGGTATCTAAAATCCCCAATACTCATATCAGTACCTTGCTGCTTACTTCTACATTTCTGTAAAATATAGACCCTTCCATGGCAAAAGAAGCAGAGTCTTGAACTATGTTGATTGTCATTCTTATTCAGCTTAAGTTTTTCTTCTTTAACCCCTCTATATTGTCTGTCGGGCTTTTCACCATACAAATGCTTTATAAGATTACTAATTAAAGACAAAAGCAGGTTAGCAAAATTATGAACAAAACGAGCATATCTGGAATTTAAAGAGTTTTCTAAGATTGTCTCAAAAGCACAGCCAGGCTGGGGAAGGGCTGAGCCTGAAGCTGCAAATGTAGTTAGAGAAAGTTGCGCATGAGCATTAGATCTCTGGACTTCCCAGGCAGGGGAAGCAATGGGCTTGGCCATGGGAGGAGTAGAGGGTGGGGTCTGGAGAGGAGGGGAGGGACCAGCACAATTTGAATCAGACTTGATTTTGAACTCAGGCCTGGATTCCTCTTCCCCCACTTTGCCTCCAGGTGCTAGGGGATTAAAAGCTTCTAGAGGGTGGGTCATTGCCTCCAGGCATGCAAAATTAGAGCAACAATTAGTGTTAGAACTGGGAAAAGCTGCAGGAATCTCTTCAGGTTTCTCTGAAAAAGCATGGTTGGGAGAGGGAGAGATATTTCCTTGTGTGAGTAAGTTGCTGGCTCTTTTAACAAAAATAAAAAGAAAAATAGAAAATCCACAAAAACAAAGCATTAACATGATCTTATCTCCCATTTCTCTGGTTAAACAGACTAAAATCAAAAATAGGGTAATTAGGGAGTTTAAAAGGTCCATTCGAAAAAAATTTAAAGGAAAACACAGCCAGTACACCAGTACTTAGCAGTTAAAGGGAAAGGGAGGGGAAATTTCTTACCCAACCAGAAGATCAGAAGAAGACTGAAGTTTAGCTTTCCTCTTCGTGGTCAGCCATCTGTTAAGGGTTAAAATTCTAGCTAGTCTGTCTAAAATATCTAATGAATGGTCGCCAATAAATTATAAGCTTTAGCAAGAGTTAGACTTTTAAGCATTTATTAAGGAGAATAAGAGTTTGGTAAAGAGAGAGAAAAAGGCCTAGATTCCTATCTATTAAAGGGAGAGCACATTTCTAGCTCCCTTCTCCGCCAGCGTCCTCAGGAAAAAGAGCGCGAGACTGAGCGCCAGTCTCTTCCTTCCTCCTCCCACTAGTCCGCGTCACTTCCTGACTCCTGGTCTTGCCCTCAAAGACCTTCCCTTCATGGGCAGAACTCTTCTACAGTAAGTATCCAGCAGGTGGCATTATTCCAATCGTTACACTTCTTATATTTATAATCTTCCTTATTTGGAGGTAAGTGGCAAAGTGGATAGAGCACTGGGCTGGGAATTAGGAAAACACCTTGAATTTAAATCTGGTCTCAGATACTTACTAGCTGTATGACCCTAAGCACATCACTTAACCCTGTTTGCTTCAGTTCCTCATCTGTAAAATGAGCTAGAGAAGGAAACAAAAAACCACTCCAATATATTTCCCAAGAAAACCCCAAAATGAGGTCACAAAGAGTTGGATACAACTGAAAACTTCCTTATTTTGGAAGAACTCTGAATTTCTGGTATAAATGTCTGGTCACAGTATATAACCTTTCTAATATATTTTAACACAACTTTTCTAATATGGAGGCAGCTTGCTAATGTGTGTGTGTTTGTGTATAATTTTGCATCAATGTTAGTTATGGATATTGGTCTGTAGTTTTCTTTTTCTGCTTTTTCTTTCCCTAGTTTAGGTATCAAGACCATGTTTGTGCTATAGAAAGAGATTAGAAGAGTGTCTTCTTCCTCTTCTTCCTCCTCTTCCTCCTCTTCCTCCTCTTCTTCCTCTTCTTCCTCTTCTTCCTCTTCTTCCTCTTCTTCCTCTTCTTCCTCTTCTTCCTCTTCTTCCTCTTCTTCCTCTTCTTCCTCTTCTTCCTCTTCTTCTTCTGGCAATTGGGGTTAAGTGATTTGCCCTGGGTCACACAGCTAGTAAGTGTTAAGTGTCTGAGGCCGGATTTGAACTCAGGTACTCCTGACTCCAGGGCCTGTGCTCTATCCACTGTGCCACCTAGCTGCCCCCAGAAGAGTGTCTTCTTATTGAAGACAACTTACAGAGTATTAGGATCAATCGTTCTTTGAATTTTGATAGCATTAACTTATAAATCTCCTGACTTCTAGAGATTTGTTTCTCTTTGGAATTCGTTTGTGGATTCTTTGGTTTCTTTTTCTGACATTTAAAAAATTAAGGGGGCAGCTAGGTGGCATAGTGGATAAAGCACTGCCCCTGGAGTCAGGAGGACCTGAGTTCAAATCCAGCCTCAGACACTTGACACTTACTAGCTATGTGACCCTGGGCAAGTCACTTAACCCTCATTGCCCCGCCAAAAAAAAAAATTAAATAGTCGGTTTCTTCTTTTATTATTATGGATATTTTATATTTTTGTAAGTATTCAGCTATTTCCTCTAAGTTAAAGGTTTTGTCGACATGTAGCTGGGCAGAATAGGTTCTGATAATTTCCTTTATATCCTCTTCAATTGCTGTAAGTTCTGCTTTGACTTTTTTTGATATAAACAATTTGGTTTCCTTCTCTTTTTAAAAAAATCAGGTTATCTAACTTTGTTTTATTAGAAGTTTCTAAAAAATAATTCCAGAGTTTACTTATTAATTTGATGGTATTTTTATTTTTAATTTTTAATCACATATTTAATGATTCCTACTTTGTTGTTTCATTGCTCTTCACCCTTGACCTGCCTAGCTTATTTATTCTAGGATCTCTGCAGGACTCTGTGGATTTGGGGGTTGGGTAGGGGAGTCTAGAGGTAATTTCTTCTATTTCTTAGTAGAGTGCTATATCTCTAAGTTCCAGTGGAACTTTTTTCACAAGAGCCTGGAAGGGCATTTACTCCATATATTATTATTCCCATTTTAAAGATAGGGTAACTAAGACTCAAGGGCAAGTGAGGTGGTTACTTAACTCTGAGCTTAAGTAACCTTAGAGAGGTTAAGTGAGCTCACATTCACACAGCTAGGGTCAGAGATAGGATCAGAACCTAGGTCTTTCCTGACCCCGAGTTTAGCTCTCTTCATTTTCATTTTATTTCTTCATTTTCACTATTTTTATATCATATTCATTTTATATATACTCCTTACCATTTTCCATTGAGCCTTCCATAATAACCAAGATATTTATTTATTTACTTACTTAATTTATTTTTTGCAGGGCAATAAGGGTTAAGTGACTTGCCCAGGGTCACACAGTTAGTAAGTGTCAAGTGTCTGAGACTGGATTTGAACTCAGGGCCTCCTGAATCCAGGGCCAGTGCTTTATCCACTGTGCCACCTAGCTGCCCCTTAACAAAGATATTTTAAAAATAACTAGCTCAGCAAAACTGGAACCTACAATAACTTTGCTTGACAGCACATGAAACATTCTATACCCTAGGTTCCCTCTCTCTTCAATAAAAGGATAAAGGTTCATTTTCTCAATTCTTCCCCAGGTTCCTGCTTGGTCATTATAACATAGCATTCAGTTTTGTTTTATTGTTCATTTCATTTATATTTTCATAGTCATTTTGTATACTGTTTTCCTGGTTTGACTCACTTCACTCTTGCATTCTTATATATGTCTTCCCTTCCTTTTTTTTTTTTTAATGTACAATCCACAAGTGTTCTTTTTATCAGTTCTTTCTATAGGGGTGTATAGTAAGCTTCCTCATTAGTTCCTTGGGATTGTCTTGGATCATTGCACTGCTGAGAATAATTAAGTCATTCACATTTGCTCATTGAACAATACTGCTGTCACTATGCACAATGTCCTCCCAGCTCTGCTCACTTCACTATACATCGATGTTCATTAGTCTTTCCAGGTTTTTCGGGGATCGTCCTGTTTGTCATTTCCTGTAGCACAAGACCATTCCACTACAATAATATAGTACAGCTTTTTCCATCATGCCTTAATTGATGGACATTCCCTTGATTCTCAATTCTCAAGAGTTGCTATAAATATTTTTTGTACAATTTCCCCCCCTTTTCTCTTTTTTCATGATTACCATTGTTAAGTGTTTCCCTTCCATCCTATTCCCTTCCCCATGATATTTATTCTATTATCCATCTTCTTTCATCCTATCACTCTTCAAAAGGGATTTATTTCTGTCTGTCCCCTCCCCAACTCTGCCCTTCCTTCTTTTGTCCCTCTCTCTTTATCCCCTTCCCCTCCTATTTTCCTGCAGGGTTAGAGAGATTACTCCACCCAATTGAGTGTGTACATTATTCCCTCCTTGAGCCAATTCTTATGATATTGAGGTCTTTGAGCAAATTCTGATGAGTGTTAGGCTCATTTACTGCCCAGATTAAACAGATTACTCCACCCAGTTGGGTGTGTCTGTTAGTCCCTCCTTGAGGCAGCTCTGATGAGTTTAAGGTCTTTGAGCCTTTTCTGATGAGTGTAAAATTCATTTACTGCCCTGCTTCTCTCCCATCTCTTCCCCCACTCCATAAACCTTTTCCTGTTTCTTTCATGTAGGATTTCACCTCTGCCCTCCCCCAGTGAATTCCCTTCATCCCTCAATTTAACCCTAAAGATGTCATCACCTAGCTAAGTGACACAGTGGACAAATCATCACCCCTGGACCCAGGGGGATCCCAGCCAAAACCTGGCCTCAGACGCAAGACAGTCGCCCACTGTAAAACCCCAGGTGTGTCCCCCAGCTCCAATTTTTAATGGTTCTCTAGGGTCTTGTATTTGAAAGCAAAATTTGCCATTCAGTTCAGGTCTTTTCATCACAAATATCTGAAAGCCCTCTTTTTCATTAAAGTCCCATTTTTTCCTCTGAAAGATAATGATGAGTTTTGCTAGGTAGGGGATTCTTAGTTGTAATCCCATTTCCTTTGCCCTTTGGAATATCATGTTCCATGCCCTCCGGTTCTTTAATGTAGAAGCTGCTAAATCTTGTGCTATCCTGACTGGGGCTCCACAGTACTTGAATTCTTTCTTTTTGGCAGCTTGCAATATTTTCTCCTTGATCTGAGAGCTCTGGAATTTGGCTATAATATTCCTAGGAGTTTTCCTTTTGGGATCTCTTTCTGGAGGTGATCGTTGGATTCTTTCAATTTCTATTTTAGCTTCTTCTTCTAGAATTTCAGGGCAATTTTCCCTGAGAATATCTTGAAATATGGTGTCTAAGCTCTTTCCTTGATCATGGTTTTCAGGTAGACCAATAATTTTCAAATTATCTTTCCTGGACCTATTTTCCAGGTCAGCAGTTTTCCCCAGAAGGTATTTCACATTGCCCTCTATTTTTTAATTCATTTGGATTTGTTTTATTGTGTCTTGGTTTCTCATAAAGTCACTGGCTTCCATTTGTTCAATCCTAATTCTTAGGCAATTATTTTCATCAGAGAGCTTTTGTACCTCCTTTTCCATTTGGCCAATTTGACTTTTCAAGCTGTTGACTTTTTTCTCATGTCTTTCCTGCATCACCCTCATTTCTCTTTCCATTTTTTTCCTCTACCTCTCTAACTTTATCTTCAAAGTCCTTTTTGAGCACTTCTATGGCCTGAGACCAATTCATATTTTTCTTGGAAGCTTTAGATATAGGGGCCCTGACGTTGACATCTTCCTCTGAGGGTGCCCCTTGGTCTTCCTTGTTACTGAAGAAACTTTCTATGGTCCTCACCTTTCTCTGTCAGCTCATCTTGTCTTTCTTTTTACTTGACTTTTAGCTCCTTAAAGTGGGGCACTGTTTCCAGGCTGCAGTGTCCCAAGCTTAAGAAGTCCCAGGTGGTACGATTTAAGGAGGATCAGGTTCTTCACTTGCCCGGCCTGTTCCCTAGTCCTTAGATGACCCCAGACCAACTTGCTAATCAACCAGCTTTGTGTGTTGTGGTTGTTAGCTCCAACGAGCCTGTGCTCCTCCCCCACCTGGGCCACTACTACTCGAGCCTACCTCCTGGTTCTCAGTAGGGGTGTAAAATCCAAGTTCTGCTTCAGCACCAGCACAGATCCCTGTAGTCTCCCCCCTGCCCAGGGCTCAGCCCACTCACCAGACTGTGAGCTTAGCTCCAGATGACACTGGCACGTCAGCTGATTCAGAGGTTCTGGGGGTCTGCTTCTCTGGTGAGGCCTTCCTGGGACTGGATCTGTATCAGGGTGACTGTGTGGTTGGGCTTGACTCCTGTATTAGCACAGCAGCCCCCTCCTTCTGACCTTCCAAGCCGTTCTTGATTAGAAGATGATTTCAGCACATTCTTCTGTGAGTTTTGCTGCTCCAGGCATTTTCCTATGGCGTTATTTGGATTTTTTTTGGAGTGATCGCGTCATGAGTTAGGGAGCTCACTGCCTTTCCTCCTCTTCCCTTCCTTTTATGAATTCTTCATATTAATCAATTCCTTATTGCACAATAAAAATCCATTATACTCACATGCTACAATTTCTAGGTCATTTTAATTGAGGACATGCAATTTTAAGGAGATCGTCTCTAATGATCAATAATTACCCAATTTGCTTACTATTCTTTGCTACCACCCAAATCCCATCATTCTTTTCACTACAACACCTAAACTCACACATTCAAGTGTACGTGTAGGGATGGTTTGAACCCATAGACTCAAACCAGGGTTAAAGTTATGGGAAGCCCAATCCAAGTTACAAAAAGGAGAAGGAAGAACAGATGCTCTAATTTTCCCCTTCCTCTGCCTCTCTTAGGGGAAGCATTTACCGGCTTCAAGGCAAAAAGAGAAGTGGGTCCTAGGATCTATTTGACAGTGAATGTTGCTTGATGAGACCAATTAGCAGCTGCAGCTGAAATGCTGACTTCCTCTTTCCTGTTGAAAAACTCAAAGAGTTGAGTTGAAGCATTGGCAGGAGAAGCAACATTCATCCCCAAGACTCAGGTCAGTGTGGTTTCATGTCTCCCCATCTTTCTAGCCTCTACCATCTCTGCACTCTCTCTCTCTCTCTCTCTCTCTCTCTCTCTCTCTCTCCCTCCCCCTCTCCCTCCCCCCCCCCTCTCTCTCTCTCATTATGCTTCACCTCTTTCTGAACTACCAGGGGCTTGGTAATAATTCAGGGTTGGGGAGACAGAGGGCACCCTTAGTGCTCTGTCCTGGGAGATCCTGCTCCCTAGACACCAAAGCCATTCATTGTCTTTCTTCCATCTAAATTGTTGCCTGGGGCTCCTTGGTACACCTCTAACTGATCTTGGTGGGGTTAGTCTGAGCCTGATGGGTAGTTATGGGCTGCCAATCTTGTGATGTAATTAATATTCCTCATCTACTATGGTTTGGAGTGACAGATTTAGAGTCATTTGGATTCAAGTACAATTTACAGCCTCTGCACCTATAAAACAAGGGGGTTGAATGTGAGTATCCCTGAGGCATGGTCTAGTCTAATATTTGGTGCTTTGGAATCCTTTCTAGAAGAAACATCCTAATGTCTCTTCTAGCTCAAAGCCCTTGTAAAGTTACCTTGTAAGTTACCTAAAACCTACCAAACTTCAAGGTCAAGGCCTTGTTTTAATCACACCTCTTCTAGAAAGTCCTGTCTACTCTAGTCTGAATTCTTATAGTATTTGTCCTCCAGCTGGATTTTGTTACTTAATATCCCTAACCCAACTAGGCTAAAAAGCTCCCCAGGTCAGAGGGACCACATCTTTACCTTCTGTTAATTCCCCTCCCCACCCCAAGCAATCCCCCTCACTCAGCTCAGTTGCTGGTACAGAGTTGCCAAATGCCCAAATAAGTACCAGTCATTGAGAAGACTTCCTTGTGCCTCTGGTACTGGTTTAGGTTTTACCCTTGTGGTTGTTGGGTGTGACCTTGCTGTATCACTGTGCTGCAAGTTTGGCAAAGTGGTCTCACTTCCACAATCTCTCAGACCTATGGGAAGGGTGGCATTGGATTATCGATTCTCGTTGGAAAGATGAAGAAATTGAAGACCAGAGAAAAGTGCCTGGTCCATAATTCCCCATGGGGTTAGTGGCAGAGTAGAAGACAGCCCCCCCCCACCTCCACCTCATTTAAGCTTGCTTTCTATTCTGTCAAATAAGGGGTTTGGAATAAATGGTCTCTGAGGTACCTTCCGCCTAAAACATTCCATGTTCTAACATTCTATATTCTAAGATCAATCTTGTTTGTTTGTTTGTTTTTGTGGGGCAATGAGGGTTAAGTGACTTGCCCAGGGTCACACAGCTAGTATGTTTCAAGTGTCTGAGGCCGGATTTGAACTCAGGTCCTCCTGACTCCAGGGGCAGTGCTTTATCCACTGCACCACCTAGCTTCCCCTCTAAGGTCACTCTT
This sequence comes from Dromiciops gliroides, assembly GCF_019393635.1. Classification (NCBI taxonomy): domain Eukaryota; kingdom Metazoa; phylum Chordata; class Mammalia; order Microbiotheria; family Microbiotheriidae; genus Dromiciops; species Dromiciops gliroides. The sequence continues at coordinate 659,507,733 of NC_057862.1, read as the reverse complement.
CACCTCAGTTTCCTCATCTATAAAATGGAAGCATTGGACTAGAAAGTCTCTGAAATGCCCTCCAATTCTAATATTCTCTAACTATCCTCTTGTCTATTTGACTTATTGCTATTTTTCCTCCAGACTCAGGGGGAAATAGCAATGAATAGCATCGACAACAGGACAATATGCAGACCTTCATTACAACTCTAATTTACTCAACCATTCTGGACCTCAGTTGTCCTCATCTGTAAAAGGAAGAAAATATTCTTGCTCCCTTAAGGGATATGGTGAGACACATAAAGTAAGGGTTACAAGTTAAAATGAGAAAGTGTGTCACCCAGAAAAATGCCTATGAGAGGAGTCCCTCAGAGGAAGAGGTTGGGGTCTGTTACAGGTTTGGTTTCCAGGAAACGATTCTAGCTCAGATGAGAACTAGAACTCCAAACACCATGAGGAAGTGAAGGTCTGTGGTTAGATCCTGGTTAAAGGGTAAGGACCACAGCTTCTATTTGGAGAGGTCACTTAATGAGTCACTTCTTCTTTTGACTCAATTTCCCCAGCTGCAAGGTCGGGGGTGGAGTTCCCTTTCCTTTCTGTCCCTTCCTAGGAGGGGGTGCTTGTAGAGGCAGGCAGCACAGTGTAGTGAAAATAGCATTAGATTTGGAATCGGGGGACATGCATTTGAATTCCCGCCCTTGAGAATTATTAGCTAGGTGTCCTTGGGCATGTCTCATCCTCATCTTCCTTCTCTGGAAAACTAGAGACTTCGACTAGAATAACATTGTAGGATAGTGGATAGTGGATAGGGCACTGGTCTGCCAGTTAGAACCACCAGGGTTCAAATCTTACATCAGACACTTACAAGTTGTGTGACATTGTGCAAGTCGCCTAACCTTTCTTGCCTCAGTTGCCTTATGTAAAATGAAGGGGTTAGAGTTGACAGTCTTTTTGGTCCCTTCCAGCTGCAAACCTATGGTTCTATGACTATCTAAAGTTCCCTCCCTACTCTAATAACAACAACAACAACAACAACAATGTTAGCTAATGTTTAAATAGCATTTTAAGGCTTGCAAAGGCTCCTCCCAACGGCATAGTGAAAGAGTTGCTATTAGCATGTCCATTTACAGATGGGAGAACTGAGGCTGACAAAGGATCAGTGACTTGCTTTTTCAGGTCCCACAACTTGCAAAGGTCTGGTCCTCCAGCCCCTCCCCCCCCCAACCCAGCTTCCACTCTCAATCCTAAGAACCCCCTCCTTATTCTGCTCCCCGAAGGGCTTTCATGACCAGACCCCACATTTTTCTGCTTCCTTGCTCATGTTCCTCCTAAGACTAGGGGTTCTTCACCATTTTTGTGTCCTGGACCCCCATGGCATCCTGATGAAGCCTATGGAAACCATCTCAGAATCATGCTTTGGCATAATGAAAGGAAGTGTTCCTTCCATTTAGGGGTTAAGGAAAGGAGAGACGTCATTTTCCCCATCTAAGTCCAAAGAACCCCTGAATTCTATCTGAGGATCCCTTCGGGATCCATGGACTCCAGGTGCTTATAGTTGAGGATGGGCCGGGGCTGGCTCCTTGCCTCCTCTTCCTCTTGCATCATCACCCAAACTCTTGGGCAGCGCCAAGAAGCTATTTGGACCTTTGTGGCTCTCCTCCCCATGACCTATTCTCCACCTCCACTGGATGTTAGAGAATTTGTTTCTGAGGGAATGGAGGCCCCGGTCCCCTTTAGGATTTTAAGTTGCCACTTCTCAGGGGAAGCAAAGTCAGGTCCGAGACTCCAGACGGGATGGAGCATCCTGCTTTGAGGGACTTTGACTTGTCAGGTAGAAACTCAATGAGTATGCAGGAGGCCTAACTCTCCTATACACACAACAGGTCTAGCAATTTTATTTGAAAAGCATTTATGAAGTGCTTACTGTAAGCGTGGTACTGTGCTGTGGGGTTGGGAAAGTCCAGAGAAGACAGTCTGTGCCCTCAGAGAGTGACACAGTGGATAGACTGCTGGACTTGGAGTCAAGTGTTTACTTAATTGTGTGACCCTGGGCAAGTCACATATGTGGCTAAAAAAAGCACTTCCCTCCCAGGGTTGTTGTGAAGATCAAATGAGATTATATATAGATATATTATAAATATATAATCTATTAACATAGAATTATATCATAATAGGTGATTATACATCGATTTATCAATTATATTAATATAAAATTATATATTGTATATTAATATAATCATATATTATTTATGCTAATATAATATCTAATAATATATTTAGAGAAATTGTTTTACAGACCTTTGAGTGCTCTGTATCATTTCCCCAGTCTATTGGAAGGGGATGAGACCTAGACAAATAATGCACGATACTGCATGATAAGTGTATCAGAGAGGTACCGGACAAAGTGTATGCAAGGCTAGCTAGAGGAGGGATGTCTTATCTAAAATGGCAACAGAGAAGGCTTCTTGGAAGAGGTGGCATTTAAATTACACTTTAGAGAATGTACAACAGGCAACAAGAAGGAGAGAGCTTCCTGCTCCCAGACCATGTGTGAGCCTTCCATTTGGTGTTGCTTTGTGCTAAGGGTCCCCTGAGGAAGGCTGCTGGGAGGTGGGGGGAAGGTGTTGCATGTCTGTTATCTATCCCAAATTAACCACTTCCACCTGTACCACCACAAGGCATTTCCTGCTGCCAGCCCAGTCTCCCAATCAGGGTGTGGAGAACCCCCCAGTGCAAAGAAAAGCAACCTTTAGGGGGCAACAAGGTGGCACTGCAGTGGATAAAGCACTGGCCCTGGATTCAGGAGGACCAGAGTTCAAATCTACCCTCAGACACTTGACACTTACTAGCTGTGTGACCCTGGGCAAGTCACTTAACCCTCATTGTCTCGCAAAAAAAAAAAAAAAGAGCAACCTTCCCTTTAGCTGTGGGACCTTTCATCTCCTTCAGTATTTGTCCTTTGAGGGTAGAGCAGGGATCCTTCATCTGGTAATGAAAATTCTCATGCCTGGTCATAATTTTCACATCCCAGTGACTCTGAATCCAAAATCCAAACCCCCTTCCGTACCTGATTCCTCATTCACATTGCCCTCAGCCCTCCTACCCACCCCAAAGCTTCATCCTAACTCCATCCAGCCCTTCCACCATGCCCTCTGGGATGCCTGTTCCATAGGTAACAAACATCCCTTCATCTTAAATCTTTTCCTTTCCTGCACCTTTGATCCACTAGCTCTTTTTTTGTTTGTTTGTTTTTTGTGGGGCAATGGGGGTTAAGTGACTTGCCCGGGGTCACACAGCTAGTAAGTGTTAAGTGTCTGAGGCCAGATTTGAACTCAGGTACTCCTGAATCCAGGGCCAGTGCTTTATCCACTGCGCCACCTAGCTGCCGCCTGATCCACTAGCTCTTAATGAAACCCTGCTGCCCCTTGATGACCCAGCCTCCCTAGCCACCCTTTCCTATCCTAGCTGCTCCTTCACTCATATCCCTTGGTTAACTGATTGAAGCTGGGGAGTTGGAAAAATCCTTTCTCCCCACTGGCCCTTCCAGTTTCTCCCCCCTCCTTCATTTCTCAATAAGCTCTCTTCCTTTGAGACTCATATGATTCATCTCTGCCACCCACTCAAGAGAGCATTCTGAGTCCGTCATTTCTCTATCTGGAGGTAGACAGCATTTTTTTTTATCATGAGCCCTTTGGAATGGATCATTATGTTGATCAGAGTTGCTAAGTCTTTCACAGTTGATTAGTGCCATGGATTAATTACCATCTCCATGCTGATTCTCAATTCTACCTATTCCACCCCAAACCTCTCTGCTACCTCCAATCTCACATCTCCAGTTGCCTTCCAGACACCTCAGACCAGATGCCCAGTAGACTTCTTAAGCAGAACTCATTATCTTTCCCCCCAAACCCTTCCACTTTCTACCTTCTCTTTTATTGTAGAGGACAACACCAATCTCCCAGTCCCTCAGGCTCACAAACTAGGAATTGATCTGGACTCCTTACCATCTCTCACCCCCCACCCCCCGCCCCATATCCAAGCCATTGCCAAGGCCTGTAGATTTCACCTTTGCAACATCTCTTGAGTAATCCCCCTTCTCTCCTCTGACACAGTCACACCTCTATTGCAGGCCTTTCTCACCTCACTCCTGGACCATTTAATAGCCTTCTGTGGGGTCTGCCTGCCTCAAGTCTCTCCCCAATTCATCCTCCATTTAGTCACCAAAGTGATTTTCCTAAGATTTCCAAAGCTTGAGTCCAACCATGTCATCCCTGTACTCAATACAGGGCTCCCTATTGCCTCCAGGACTAAATACAAAATGTTCTGCTTGGCATTCAATATCTTTCATAACCCAGCCCCCTCCTACCTTTCCAGTCTTCTTATACCTTGCTCCCCCAAACATATTCTTCTATCCAGTGACACTGAACAAGACGCTCCATGTCTCAGCTCTGAGAATTATCTCTGGTTGTTCCCTATGCCTGAAATGCTATCCCTCCTCTATTCCAACTACTGACTTCCCTAGAGTCCTTTAAGTACCAATTAAAATTACACCTTCTCCAAGAAGCCTTCCCCAATCCCTCTTAATTCCAGTGCCTTCCTCTCTTAATTATTTTCTACTTATCCTGCATATAGTTGGTTTTTTATGCATTTGTTTGCTTGTTTTCCCCATTAGATTATAAACTCCTAGAGGGAAAGGACTGGTTTTCCTATGTATTTTTTGTATCCCTAGAGCTTAGCAAATAGTAAGTGCTTAATAAATGTTTATTTATTGATTGACTGATTGAGGGAGCTCATTCCAGGAGCAGGAGACTTGAGCAAAGGTCTGTGGAGGTGGGAGAGCCCAGTGTGTGTGGATAGGGTGCAGAGGATAATTTCCTTCGAGCAGAGACTGCATGAAAGGGAGTCTGATGAGCTAAGTTAGAGCAGTCCCTGATAGTGGAAGGCTTTGAATGCCAGGCAAAGGAATGAAAACTTTTCATATTAGGCAACAGAAAGTCATTGAAGTGCCTTAGCACAGTGCCCAGCACACAGCAGGTACTTCTTGTTGTTGTTTGTCCTTTGATCTCGAAGAGCACCATGACATCAGGAAGTGATGTCATAACTTGCACCGAATTGGATTTAAGTGAGGCAGGGCTGTGCAAAGTCACCAGACTCACTCTCTCCTCCAGAGCCATCTGGGTCCAATGACAAGATATACATCAGGAAAACTGGAGATGGCCCTGATTGTTTTGGTTTTTAAAGCAATTGGGGCTAAGTGACTTGCCCAGGATCACACAGCTAGTAAGTATCTGAGGTGAGACTGGAATTCAGGTCCCTTCAATTTCAGGGCCAGTGCTCTATCCACTGTGCCACCTAGCTGCCCACAGCAGGTACTTAATGAGTGCCAATTGACTGATTTTTGAACAACAGAGAGATCACCAATTCTACTAAAGATTAGTTTAGACCAGAGGTTCTTAACTTCTTGGGGTCATGCAAGGTTTGGTGAAACATAAATTCCTTGTCAGAATGTTTTTAAGCCAGACCAAGGAGTCAATAAGCATTTATTGGGAATACAAAGAAATGGGGAAAAACAAAACCAGTCCTTCCTTTCAATGAGCTAGCTCATCCTCTAATAGCAGAGACATCAGGAGAATAACTATGTACACACAAGATGTATACAGGATAAAATAGAGGTAACAGAGGGGAGGCACTAACATTAAGGGGGGTTGGGAAAAGCTTTTGGGGGGGCAATGAGGGTTAAGTGACTTGCCCAGGGTCACACAGCTAGTGTCTGAGGTTGAATTTGAACTCAGGTCCTCCTGAATCCAGCACCGGTGCTTTATCCACTGAACCACCTAGCTATCCCTGGAAAGGCTTCTTGCAGAAGGTACAATTTTAGTTAGAACTTGAAGGAAGCCAGAAGAAAATTCAAGGTATGGGAGACAGCTAGTTGAAATGTTCTTTTCCACCATCTCCTCTCTTCAATGCATCATCCACACAGCTGCCAAAATAATTTTCTTAAGGCATGTGCATGATTCTCCTGCTCAAAAGCCTTTAATAATTCCCTGTTCCTATTAGTATAAAATGCAAATTATTTAAGACTGGCAAGGGAGGCTCTCCATAAATTGGATCTGACTTGTGTTTCTATTTATTTCATAGTACTTGTGCTTCATGCACTTTCAGTTTACAACCAAACCGAACTGGTCCCTGAGTTCCATATTCCTTCTTCCACCTCCATTCATGTTCTCAAGCCATCCCTAATGACTGGAATGTGTTCCCTACCCATTTCTTCCTTTCAGAATCCTCATCTTCCTTCACTGCTCATCTTTGGTGCTACCATCTCTGGTGACTCCTTCCCTAATCCTTTCAATTGTATTGTTAGTGTTTTCTCTTTCTTTAAATAACCTTTTCTTTTTGGTTGTTTTTTTGTGTGTAATTTAATAATTTTATTAATAGGCCAGGAGGTTATTACTAAAAGGATGGTCATTGGAAATTTCTTCTTTTGTTTGTTTTTTTAAATTTAGAATTTCATTTTCCCAAATTACATGTAAAAACAATTTTAATGTCAATTTTTAAAACTTTGTGTTCCAAATTCTCTTCCTCCCTCCCTCCCCATCCTCCTTAAGAATGCAAGCAATTCAACATAAGTTATACATGTGTAGTCATGCAAAATATTTCCACATTAGTCAGTTTTTGAAAGAAAAGAAAAAAACTAAGAAAAAGGAACTAAAAAATTATGCTTCCATCTATATTCAGATACAATCAGTTCTTTCTCTAGGATGGACTGCATTTTTCATAAGTCCTTCAGAGTTGTCTTAGATCATTGTATTACTGAAAATAACTAATTCATTCATAGATGATCATCTTATAATATTGCTGTTACTTTGTGTATAGTACATTTCACTTTGCATCAGCAAATGTAAATCTTTCCAGATTTTTCTGATAGCATCCTGCTATTCTAAGAAAATATAAGGTTATTATAGCCATATGAAAAATACTCTAATTCACTACTGATTGGAAAGATTGCAGGTCAAAACAAATCTGCGGTACTATCTCATACCTATTGGATTGGATAATAGGACAGCAGAAGAAAATGACAAATGGGGATATGGAGAAAATGAGACATTAATGCACCCTTGGTGAAGTTGTAAGCTTATTCAAACATTATGTAGAGCAATTTGGAACTATGGCCAAAGAGCTATAAAACCATGCATACTCTTTGACCTAGTAATACCACTAATAGGTCAGTATCCAAAAAGAGAGAAAAAACAAAAATTTGAATTGGAAATTCTTAGAATGTAAGTTCCTTGATAGACTGTCTAATTTCAATTCTTTGTTCCTCAGAACATGGAGCAAGGCCTTTCACTTATTGTTTCTTTAACTGAATTAAAAATTGTGCCACTTTTGGCATGCAAGGATATCTGTACACATAGTTAGATTCAGTTGTATTTCCTCACTTCACAGAGCACACTGAGTTGTGCTGTTTGAGAATCTAAATTTGGTAGCTCTAGTCACTGGTGATAAGATTAGATCAATAAATACTGGTAAAATCAATTTATTTTCCACCCATTTGTTGTCCTGTCTTCTGGCTCTTGCCATCAATGATCTGGTTTAAGTTGATCTCACATCAAGATTTCTTCAGGTTCATTTTTCCCCTCATGGGTTTCGTTTTTGCTTTGCAAATTTTGTGAAGGAATATTACTAGGAATACCCCCCCATATCATAATGTTTTGCAGTGAATTTATATTATAAATCAATGATGCCCTTATCTGTGCATTTAGCAAGAAGACCGTGTTTGCTTGTAAGGCAGTTTCTAGGTTTCTTTGGCCACTTCATTGTGGTGAGAGTTTAACATCAGTTAAATTGGATGTCTTTGGAAAAGGTGATGATGGTGGGCCATCTCCCTGCTGCCACCCACAACCTCAGAGAGTTTAGGGATCCTCTAGTCCAACTCCTTGATTTTACAGAGGGACCTCAGAAAGGAAATGTGATTTACCCATGTTCTTTATTCATCTCTTTCTGAAGGTAAGGATAAGCTAAGTAGAGTCAAAGGGAGTCTACTTATAGACTCACAGGTGGTTTAAGCTGGGGGGCACTTGGAGTCTACCTTATTCAACTCCCTCATTTTACACAAGAGAAAATAGAGTCCCAGAGTTAGTGTCAGAACACAGACCAGATTCTAACCCAGTTTTTCTTTCAGTTGAGCACTTGTAACTGAGTAATTGGAATCTAGCTTTTCTCACAGGGGACAAAGGTGGCCAGCCCTTTCAGAACAACAATTAGTAGTTGATAATCTTGGGACTCAAGATAAATAGGTAAATAGAGAAGAGGACCCTTCATTCTTCCAGGTACACCCTCACTCCAAGTTCACTGCCCCACTTTGCTTCTCCTGGGAAAAGTTTAAGTATTTTGGGGATGACAAAGCTTTCAGAGAAAGAAAAAGTTCCTGAGATGGGAGACTCAGGAATGGGCTCCCTCCCCTTCTCTGTCCTTCCTGAAATGTTCCCATGAGCCATAAAACTCCTCCCAGGGAAGTCAGTCATGAGAACTCCTATGCTCAGGGAAACATTATGTATTCCTAGGGTGGCCCGGCCCCTGTCTCAGAAGGCCTAAGATTCCTGAAAGTCTCTCCCTTCCTCTCCCCTAACAGAGTAGTAGCCCACCATACTTTAAATCTGTTCCTTATTCCCATCCTTACTGGTCTCACTTTCTTTCCTCCCATGGGAACTCAGCCTTGGGAAAATTTGAGAAGGCAAGGAACTTTGGGGGAAAGACAGTCACTGGAATCAAGGAGGCATGTGTCCCCAGAAAGGTAACAACCTCCAGGAAGGGTAGAAGTGTTATCTTCCCCACCCCCAAGACTGCTTTCACTTTTTCCAAAGTCCAGTAGTGGGCAGAGGAATGGGGTACTTTCCTAGCATGGTCACTGGGAAATTACTTGAAGCTTTTCCAGCATTGTAGAATCTTCTAGAATTTGCATCCCAGGTTCATAATCTTCAGAAATACAGTCACCTCATACCACAGTGAGGCATCAGAAGACAAAATGAAAGAGGTATGATTAAATAGCTGCTGTTTCAGAAAAAGATTTAGGAGAGTATAATGGGATACAAGTTCAAATATGAGTCAACAGTGGAAAATGGCAGCCAAAACAATCTAATGCAATCTTGGACTGTGTTAAGACAGATATAAATTCTAGGAATTTAGGGGCAGCTAGTTGGAGCAGTGGATAGAGCACCAGCCCTGGAGTCAGGAGTACCTGAGTTCAAATCCAGCCTCAGACACTTAAAACTTACAAGCTGTATGATCCTGGGCAAGTCACTTAACCCCAACTGTCTCACTTAAAAAAAAAAAGAAAAAAAGAAAAGAAAAATTCTAGGAACTTGGAGGTGATAGTTACCCAGCATTTTACTCTGGCCATACCAAACCTATGTGGTATTATGTTCCATTCTGCTCACCGTAGTTTAGGAAGAAGTGCATCTGGAGGAGAGCAACCAGGATGATGGAGAGCCTTAAGATGATGACAGTTAAAAGATTGGTGGAATGGGGCAGCACAGTAGATAGAGCACTGGCCCTGGAGTCAGGAGGAACTGAGTTCAAATCCAGCCTCAGACACCTTATACTTACTAGCTGTGTGACCCTGGGCAAGTCATTTAACCCCAATTGCCTCATCAAAAAAAAAAAAAAGATTGGTGGAAGGAAATGGGATTGCTTAGCCTGGAGAAGAGAAGATTTGGGGGAGATAGAATAGCTGTCTTCAAGTATTTGAAAGACTGTCATATGGATGCGGGATTTGACTCCTTTTGTTTGCCCTGGGGTGTGGGAGGGCAAAACCAAAAGCAGTGGGTGAATGTTTCAAAGAAATTTGAACTTGATGTTAGGAAAATCTGCCTAGCAGCTAGAACTTTCCAAGGAAGGGGGGTGGTCTACCTCTGGAAGTAGTGGTTTCCCTCTCATTCAGGAGCTTCAAGAAAAGAGTGGGTGGCCACTCGTTAGCTTTATTCTAGGGGGGGATTCTTTATTAATGTGTTGGATACTTGACATTCTTTCCCACTCTGAAACACTGTGGCTCCCTGAGCAGGAAATAGAGGGAGGACTTGACAACAAAAACAAATAATTAGCACGTGCGTCCCTAACCAGTAGTGAAACTTTGGATAAATCACTTGTCCTCCAGGCCAGTTTTCTCCTCTGTGAAATAAGAAGGTTGATCTAGGTGATGTCTAATATCTGTTTCAGCTTTGAAGCATGTGAGTCAAAGGGGCAACACAGGGACTGTGGAGTAATGACGCTCCCCAAGTGGACCTTCTTGTTCATGTGCCTTCTGGCTGATTGGGGCTGGGCTGAGGAAGGTAAGCCAGCTCCCATTTCACCTACTGAGCTAGGGCCAGGGATCAAAGTCAGATTCTGGCCCGGTGTGTGTATGCAAGTGCATGCACGTGCACTTCTGTTTTTGTGAAAGACTCACAAAGCCTGGGGGCAAGGGAGGTAGGTAGAAGGGTGGGCCTGAGCACCTCTGGGACCTGGACAGGGGGCTAGGCCCTGGACAGATGTAGGGAGAAGCCACCCAGATCAGGAAATGGGGCAAGAAAGGTAAAAGGATGTTTTTCTATCACAGTGTCCAGCCTTTCCTGAGCTCTGGGGAGATGGGGGAACATAGGGGGATAAGTCCAAGCTGGGGTCTTAGGCCCTCTGAAACCTACATGAATATGACTTCAGATCCCCACAGGCAACAAAAGGAACTGTTGGATTACATGAGTTTTCTAGAATTTAAAGGCCGCTCTCGAAGGCATCAAGATAACCAAAGGTGAGGAGGGGAGGGTGCGGGCACTACCTACCCTTCTTCCTCTTCCCTCTGTAGTTGCCTCTCCACTACCTCTTCTCTTTCCTGGGGTACAGTCCTAAGATAGGGCAGTCAGGAGAGCTGATTTTAGCACCAGGACTGACATCAACGGGCTGCATGATTCTGGGCAGCAATAATTACCAGGAGACATTTCTTGGAAGATTTAAGGCTCACCCAACATTTTCCTTGCAATCACCATGTCAGTTAAAGAGAATGAATCGGGGCAGCTAGGTGATGCAGTGGATAAAGCACCGGCCCTGGATTCAGGAAGACCTGAGTTCAAATGCGTCCTCAGACACTTTGACAATTACTAGCTATGTGACCCTGGACAAGTCACTTAAGCCTCATTTCCCTGCAAAAATAAATAAACAAACAAATAAATGAATGAATAAATAAATAGATAGATAGATAGATAAATAAATAGAATGAATTGCATTATTCTTATTTTACAAATAAGAAAACTGAAACAAAGAGAGGAAGCTGGCTCTTAATCCAAGTTAACCCAGATGGTAAAAGGGTCAGACCTGGAATTCAAATTGTGGTCTTTAGAGTTGGAGACCATTCTCCTTATTGTCACACCAGAAAAACTGATGCACTGGGATATGGAGGAAAGCATAAAGCACATAGGGCTAAGAAACAGTTACTGGTGGTACGATCCTGGGCAAGTTGTCCCACCCTTCTGGGTCTCAGTTTCCTCATCTGTAAAGGGGCGGGGTACAATAGATAAAGAGCTGGGCCTGGAGTCAGGAAGACAAGTTCAAATTCGGCCTCAAACACTAGCTGGGTGACCTTGGACAAGTCACTCAACTTCTCTCTGCCTCAGTTTCCTCATCTATAAAATAAGGATAGTAATAGCACCTACTCCCCAGGGTGGTTGGGAGGATTAAGTGGGATAATATTTGTGAAATGATTAGCAGTTCCTGACACACAGAAGAAGTTTAACAAATGCTTGTTTCTTTTTTTTCCTGCCCCTATAACTTTGCTGTGATAGTGAACTGAGTTACTGGGTTTTATTTATTTATTCATTCATTTATTTACTTATTTCTTTATTTATCTGTTTGTTTATTTAATTATTTATTTACTTGTTGGGGGGGGGCAATGAGGGTTAAGTGACTTGCTCAGGGTCACACAACTAGTAAGTGTCAAGTGTCTGAGGACTGATTTGAACTTAGGTCCTCCTGAATCCAGGGCCAGTGCTTTTATACACTGTGCCACCTAGCTGCCCCCTGAGCTACTGTTTTTATACCAATTTCATCACCTCCCTGAGCCCCAGTTCTCCCATGGAACTGCTTAGGGACAGTAATGAGAGTTTTGGAGAAATGAACAGGATAGGAGGGCAAGGACTGCATGGGTTCAATGTTATAATGGGCCAACCCACAAAACTGATCTAGGGACATGGCATTTGTCTTAATCCTGGGCTTTACCCAGTCAGTTCTGAGCTGCCCCCACCACTAAACTTCCCATTTTTTTTACTCATTCTTTTTTTTTTCTTTTTTTTTTTTTAGTGAGGCAATTGGGGTTAAGTGACTTGCCCAGGGTCACACAGCTAGTTAAGTATTAAGTGTCTGAGGTCGGATTTGAACTCAGGTACTCCTGACTCCAGGGCCAGTGCTCTATCCACTGTGCCATCTAGCTGCCCCTTTACTCATTCTTTTTACTCTTTCTTTTTACTTATTCTCAGTGGTTTCCAGTTCAGAATAGATGGTATTATTATTATTAATGGTACAGGGGAAAGGGACGCTTTTCTTCCTTTCCCAGTCTTCCCTACTCTTAGGGGAGGAAGCTCCCATGGCCTGAGCCTTAGATACTCTAAACATGGTGGTCTTATCAGCCCTGAGTACAGATAAATGTTCCAATGACACTCTTATAATTTGGTCAGTAAATTCCCTTCATTTCCTAAACTGGGCACTGAATGGCCAACCTAGGGCCTAGAAGTGGATTATTGGTCTCCTAGACAGTTGGTGGGGAGGGGTCAGGATTCATGGACAACCTGGCTTTGCTTCTGACTCAGCATGATCCTGGGACCAAACTCCCATAGACCTCTGCATGAAATCACACCAGTCAGGGGATAGATACAGTGAATAAAGAGGATGACTTGGAGTCAGGGAGACCTGATCATTTTTCATCCATGGCTCCTGTATTCTCCCTACTCTTGTTGGAGGCTCACTGATTCCTGGCCTCCCCTTTCTTCCTCTCTGTCATCTATCTGATGATATCATCTATTTTCTCTCTCCTCTCTATCTGATCATCCCTCCCTTCCTTTCCCAGATTAATCCAGACATTGGAGGCTAAACTGAAGGAGATCAACTTCTCGAGTGCGAATGTCACTTTTCAGACCAATAACATCCAGTCTCTGGTCTTCAAGCTCACCTGTGACTTCTCTGGGCTCACGATCAACAGTTCATACTTAGCAAAGGTCAGCAGCATCTCCCTTCATTAGCTCCTTCCATACTCTGTACAGAGGCTCTGGAAGCTGTCCAGCCCTCAGTCTTGTGTGTGTGTGTGTGTGTGTGTGTGTGTGTGTGTGGTGGGGGTGGCAATAAGGGTTAAATGACTTGCCCAGGGTCACACAGCTAGAAAGTGTCAAGTGTGTGAGTCCCGGATTTGAAATCAGGTCCTCCTGAATCCAGCGCTAGTGCTTTATCCACTGCACTGCCTGGCTGCCCCCCAGCCTTCAGTCTTAATTCTTTCTTGAGTCCCCTCCTCCAGACAGTTGGTGAAGAGAGGTCAGGATTCCATAGACATCATCCTGGCCTTGATTTTGACTCAGTGAGGTCCCAGGACCAAACTCCCATAGACCTGGTCTCCTTTCTGTGTGAAATCATGTTGGATAGGTGGTATGGTGGATAAAGGTGGGGACCTGGAGTCTGGAAGACCTACATTTGAATCCTGCTTCAGAAACTCACTATCATAGGTGTGACCCTATGATACTTAACCTCTCTGTGCCTCAGTTTCCTCATTTTTAAAATGGACATAGCAATAGCACCCATCTCTCAGGGTTGTTGTGAAGATAAAATGCCTTCACATGTATAAAGCAGTTTGCAAAACTTAAAGTATCATATAAATGCTAGTTATTATTATTTGTTTTTACTATGGAAGTAACGTTCTTCGAGTTCCTAGTGGGAAATGTTATATATTGGCATAAAGAGAAAAAGAGATTTGTGCAGTGGAAAGAACACTGGATTTGGAGTAAGGAAACTTGGATTCCAGTCTCAGCTCAGCCACTTCTTAGTTGTTTGTGACTACTTACTTCTCTGAGCTTCAGTTTCTCATCTATAAGGTGAGAGGATTGGACTAACTAGATAATCTCTAAGGTGTCTTGCAGCTCTTGGCCCTATGAGACCACCCTTCAGACTGAAGGTTTCCCAAGGGCAGAAGACATGTCTCCCCACTGGCCAGGCTCATGTCTTCCCTGGGACAATCATTTTGATTAACTAGAGCTCTGCCCACAGAAACTATAAGTTTACACTATCGACTCCTTGACCAATCAATGGGTGGGAGCATTGTTACCTATAGATCACAATGATAGATGGATTAGGGCTGATAGAGGAATACAGAAAGACTCCCCCCTACACACACACACACACACACACACACACACACACACACACACACACACACACACACACACCATCTGTCTTGCCCTATGGGGACTCCAAGTCTCGTTTAGTATGTAGCGCAATGAACCTTAAAACATAAAGGTTTCATCCAATGTCCTCTCTAATGGGTATGGAATGTCTTGCTGCTCCCCCAAGAGCCTGGGCTTTTGTCTGGCCTCCCCAAGAAAGTGAAAAGAAATCCTTTTTACAATGGCTGGGTCAATTCTCATAGCTCTTCTGGACCCCCTTAGACCCAAACCAGGCATGTCATGAAGTTCCCCACTGAGATGACTCAGCAAGCCTGCAAAACAAAGGAGGCCCCCCAGGAGCTGCGGTTAATCTGCATCTACTTTGACAAGAAGGATTTCTTCCAGGTCAGAGCCCCTGAGGGAATCAAGGTGGTAAGAATCACCCCAGCCTCCTTCCCAGAAGCATCCCATTGTCTGGGCTACCTTTCCTCCCTACCCTTCCACGTTTAGTCCCAGTCCCCCTGACTCCACATGAAAGAATGGGAGTAGTAGAAGGGGATCGTGACCCACTCTTCCCTACTCCCTCTTGTACCAAACCTCACCCTCCCTTTCTCTTCTGTGCCAGATTTGCCCTTCTGTGCCACACCTCACTCTCCCTTACCCCTTTTTGGGGCATTCCTCCCTAGTCCCACTCTCTCTCTCTCTCCTGTACTAATCTAAGCCTTCTTGATCTTTCCCACA
Organism: Dromiciops gliroides; assembly: GCF_019393635.1. NCBI lineage: Eukaryota > Metazoa > Chordata > Mammalia > Microbiotheria > Microbiotheriidae > Dromiciops > Dromiciops gliroides. The sequence goes on along the minus strand of NC_057862.1, from coordinate 659,492,629 downwards.
CCAACCTTTGACCTCTCTGCCCCTTCCAGTACCAACGCTCCTTTCCCCGACTCCCTCTTGCACTGAGTACACCAACAAGGATAAAAGAAATACTTATCCAGTCCCAAACCCAACCACTGCCTGACCTATCACCAGGGTGAGAAGGGAGGCATTGTGGAGAAAAGAGCTGGCTCAGGCAGCTGGGGGATCTCATGGCTCCTGTATGTGGGTCTGGGCTCTGGGATTGCTCCTCCTGCCTATTTCATCACTCCTCCTGTCTTCATTCCAGGATAATGATAACAGTCTTCTGCTCAATGATAATGTTCTAGGAGCCAGCTTGGTGAACCATAGTGTGTCCAGCCTGAGACAGAGTATAAACATCAGCTTTTGGCACAACCAAAGCCTGGTGAGCAGAGGAGAAGCACTCCAAAACACACACACACACACACACACACACACACACACACATACACACACCACCACCACCACCACATATACACACACACATACACACTCCTCTACCTACACACAGACACCCATGCAGACACACCTACCCACCCACACCCACCTACCTACACACCCACATACCCCACACACACCATTTTGCTTTTTAATAATGTAGCATTTCCCGCAAATCTGTAGCCAGTCAGGACTCTATCAATGTGCATTTAATGTCAGGTACTAGCCATAGGATTGAGGTTCAACCACTATCTTTGGCTGTAACAAACCCTAAAACAGAACTTTTAGAAAGTAAAGTATCTTGAAGTTGGGTCCCAGTGGGTAGCTTGGGCTCCCCCACTGTGCAATGGAGCATTTGCTCATTTGGTATTGAAAAAGTCCTCTATGGGAGTAAGGAGACCTACAGTCCCAGCTCTTGTACTAACTTACCAGTCAATCTTGGGTAAGTCATTCACCTTCCATGGGCCTCAGTTCTCTCATCTGCCTAATAAGGGAATCGACATGTTTAATCCCTGAGATAGCTTCTAGCTCTAACATTCTATGGCTAAGAGAACTGAATTTGCAGTCAGACATCCCAGGTTTAATTCTTGTTTCTAGTACTTATTAGCTGTGTGGTCGTGGGGGAGTTGTTTAACCTCTCAGCCTCAGTTTCCTCATTGGTAAAATGAAGATGTAGATGTGATGATTTCTAAGAGATGGATGGAGGGATACCAGCTTCTATATTTCCTCCCTTCTCCAGTTTCCTGTGACATTACACAGAATACACCTTCCCTGTTTAGATTAATCCCAGACAATTCCATCCAGTGGCTTGACAATGAGGGAATTTGCCCAGCTCTGTACATAAAGGTAGTTTTCACTGAAGATAGGAACTCACTTAAGACTAAGCTCAGGGAAGAAATGAAGTCGGAAGCCCTTTCATCCTTGACACCAACTTTGACAACTGACTGAGACCTTCTCAACTGGCCTTCTCTTTCCTCCCTGACAGGAGAGATATAATTTGACATGTGTCTTCTGGAAGGAAGAAGAAGGTGAATTCCAACAGAGGGCACAATGCTGGGAGGGCTCATTAGAGGCTGAAGATGCCAGCAAAGGATGAACAACTGATTGACCAAGGCCACAGAATGTTGGGGCCCTGGGGGGAAGACATAGCTACCTAGAGCTGCTGGAAGTAGCCAGTTCTGTTTAAAGGTGTTAGGAAGTCAGCTCGGCACTGGTATTGGCTGTGGTAAAGGGAAACTCTCTGGTCTCATTGTTTGGTTTCATTTTTTAAAAGAGATGTTGTTGGTGTCATTTGAAGGGTTTTTTTTATCATTTAGATTTCCCCCATATTCCTCCCCCTACCCTTTCCAGAGAACCAGCTCTTATAATGAAGTGGGGTTTTTTTTGGTAAGAAAGAAAAGAGAAATAAGAGGGAAAAAGAAGTAAAAACAAACAACGAATGGAAAAAAATATGATGATTTTATAGCACCCTTGGAATATGCATCATTCCCCCCAATAGACACTACTGTAAAAAGTTGGGGATGCATCATCTCATATCTCTTCTTTGGGGCTGTGCTTATTCTTTGTTTATCTAGTTTATATTTTTTTTTTTTGGTGGGGCAATGAGGATTAAGTGACTTGCCCAGGGTCACACAGCTAAGTGTCAAATGTCTGAGGCTGGATTTGAACTCAGATCCTCCTGAATTCAGGGCTGGTGCTTTATCCACTGTGCCACCTAGCTTCCCCCTGGGCTTGCTCTTTGTAATATAGCAACATTAATTTTCCATTTTTTTTTTGGTTCTGGATGTTCTTGCTATTAACATCACTATAGGCATCATGTAGATTGTTTTTGTGGCTCTCCTTACTTCCCTTCAGATCAATCCATATAACTCTTTCCATGCTTCTCTGTATTGTTCTGGCTTTGTCATATGCACAATAATATTCCATCATATTCACGTGCCCCAACTTGTTTAGCCATCATCTATCTGATTCCATTTTATCATTACCACACGCTGTGAATGGTAGTAGAGCATATACCCATTTCTCAGATGAGAAAACCAATGCTTAGGCATGGCTTCATTTATATTTGACTTTTGGGTCTTTTCCTATCTCACCCACCTTCTTTCTCTTACCCCTCACCCCCAAAAGTTTTTCTTAATTCTAACATACTCAGGCCAGTATTAAACTTAGTCTGACTTCTTCAAGTTGACATTGGCTGATGGGAAGGGGTGGTGAAGGGGAAGGCCGGCTTGCATAGAGTAGAATGGAAGTCAGAAGACCTGATTTTGAATCTTTACATTGGCATTGCCAGCTAGGTGACGTTGAAAAAAATTGCCAAATATCTCTGAGCATTGATTTTCTACTGTAGAAAAAAAAGGGATTGGACTAGATTATATCCAAGGTTCTTTCTAACACTAGAATCAAGAATCTATGAGACCACATTTGCCATGGATTAAAGCCTCCCTATTTCTTACCCCACCCCCTAAACTGAATAATTGAGACTCAATGTTCCTTGGTGCCTAATATGTTTATTGAATGAATTGAGAACTGAATGGCCTCTCATTCTTCTCATTCTCATTCTATCCTTCTTTTTACCCCAGGGAAAGCCAGGTGGGGGGCATGGAGTTCTGAGGGATGCAAGACCATTCTGGTAGCACCATATGAGGTCCTATGCTGCTGTAACCACCTCACTTACTTTGCTGTCCTCATGGTAAGCATCCAACCCAAGGCTGACCTCACCCATCCACCCTGGTCCCAGAGAAGAAAGACTTCTCTAGGGTAACTAGCTCATCTGTTTTGCAAGTCTGGATCCCATTTAATTATCTCCTGGTCTCTCATTTCATCTCTTTCAGCAACTCTCACCACCCAAGATTAGCAAGGAGCTACTGGACCCACTCACCTACATTTCCATTGTGGGCTGTAGCTTGTCCATTGTGGCTTCACTGCTCACCATCCTACTCAATTTCTATTCCAGGTACTCCCTGGCACCAGTGTCAGGTTCCCCTAGGGACCAGATTTCCATGTCATTCCACTCCATTTTCATGTCATCAAATTTGTATTCATGTCAAATCCTTCCTCCCTCTCCACACAGAAAAATTCCTATCCTGATCTCTCCTCTTCATGTCTTCCTCTTGATTTGCTCTCAGGGAAAGAAAGGAAGATGGACAGTTCTATGGAACAACAGGGCATATGCTGAATTAGTAGGATGGGTTGAGAGGGTGTCTGTCTTATTTGTCCTTCTCCAGAGTGGAAAAGGGTTAGCCATAGCCTGGGCTTCTGTCCACTTTGTGTCCTGGCATCCTGGGAATTGGAGCTAGGTTGTCCCATGCTAATCTACTCCCTTCCTCATCTCAGAAGAATCCTTGGATGTTTCCCCAGGACCTTCAATCTGGGGATCATAGAGCACTCCAGGTAAACATTTTCCCAGTTTCTCAATGATTTTCCCTGAAGAGATGGAAACACTGAGGCAAGTTCTTGGGGATTCTCTCTCTGGTTGCCTGAACCTATTTCCTCTGTTCTCTGTCTTTCCAATATGAGAGAGACCCCAATATTCCCATATATGGTGGGAAGTGGCAGACATGGTAATACCTATTGGGGAGGGCCTCCAGGAAGAGACAAGCCCCAAGAATTGTTCCCAATAAAAGTCAGGTCTTTTTAATCCTGTTCTGATAGAAAAATATGCCAAGTCAGGACAGAGAGTAGGCTAATCTATGCTGAGGATAACAAATTCCAGTAATGATTGACCACTAGAGTTCGTAGAGGCAAGATTGCTAGGCCTTTAACTCCTGGTGATTAGTTGGGTCCTGTTGATATCAATGGGTGGAGGGAAGAAAGGGGACCTTTGTAGATTCATTCCCTCCCAACTCTCATTCAAGATCCTTCCATTCTTGGTGGGGATGAATTATTTGCCCTAGACCTATAGCAGAGGGGCCACCTACATCTCATTCCAGGAAGAAGAGTGATTCTACAACCTACATCCACATGAATCTGCATGTGTCTGTCATACTCTTGAATGTCACCTTCCTGCTCAGCCCTTCCCTGACCTTGCAGCCTGTGGGGTGTGTGGTCATGGCTGCCTTCTTGCACTATGCTCTGCTCAGCTGCCTCACCTGGATCGCCATCGAGAGCTTCAACCTTTACCTGCTCCTTGTCCGGGTCTATAACATCTACATCCAGAGATATATCCTCAAACTCTGTGTCCTAGGTTGGGGTGAGCACAAATCCCTCTTCTTTCTGCCATACTTTGACCTCTATGTACTCTACCTGGGGCCTCCACCCCCTTATTTCTCTACCTTTACCACAATCACCTCCACCTACTTTTTCAATAGTACAATCAATGCCAGGAGAGGATAGATAGATAGATAGATAGATAGATAGATAGATAGATAGATAGATAGATAGATGGATGATGTATGGATGATAGACAGAATGGGTAGATTGATGGATAGATAGAAAAAGACATAGATGGTAGTTGGATGAATGGACAGATAGGAGAATAGATAGATGGATGGATGGATGGATGATAGATTGATAGAGGGATGGATGGATGGATGATGGATGGATGGATGATGGATGGATGGATGATGGATGGATGATGGATGGATGGATGATGGATGGATGATGGATGGATGGATGATGGATGATGGATGGATGATGGATGGATGGATGATGGATGGATGGATGATGGATGGATGGATGATGGATGGATGGATGATGGATGGATGGATGATGGATGGATGATGGATGGATGATGGATGGATGATGGATGGATGATGGATGGATGATGGATGGATGGATGATAGATAGATGGATGGATGGATGGATGATGGATGGATGGATGATAGATAGATGGATGGATGGATGATGGATGGATGGATGATAGATAGATAGATGGATGGATGGATGATGGATGGATGATGGACGGATGGATGATGGATGGATGATAGAGACAGATACATATATGACAGAGATGGAGAAATGGATTATCTATTAATAGATGGATACATAGATGAGTAGGAGAGTAAATAGAAAGATAGGAGAGTGGATGGATGACGAATGGATAGATAGAGGTAGGTAGATAGGAAAAAAGCAGAGACAAAAGCTCTTAGTAGGAAGGGCTGGGGAGACTGAGAGATTGAGAGACAGAAAGCATTTATTAAGTGCCTACTGTGTAACAGGGTATGTGTTAAGCACTAGGGATGCAAATATAAGCAAATGAGAGAGTCCCTACTTTTAAGTACCTTACATTCTAATGATGTACATAAAGAGGAGAGCTGAAAGAGGGAGGGGCTATCCATTCTGGGGCATGGTGGCTGTTGAGGAGGAGGAAGGGGCCAGAGAGTTGAGTCATGAAGTAAAGCATGGTTGGGACTCCTCCTGCTATAATGGTCCAGTCAGCCAGTCACCAATTAGGAGAATGGACTTCCCTTGAAACCTCTGAGCATTTGGGTAGTAACTGGGAAGAGTTTTGATTGACTATACTTCTAGGAGGGGTGTATCATTAGAGACCTCAAGAAATAGACAAGTAATTGACGTGTGTATGTGTGACAAGAGGTGGTTGGAATCCTGTATGAAATAGAATAACCATTTATTAAGTGCTTACTATACGCTAGGCACTGTTAGTATTTTACACATTATCTCATTTGATTCTCACAACAATCCTGAGAGATTTTATTATTCCCATTATACATCTGAGGAAACTGAAGCAGACAGAGGTTGAATGACTTGTCCATGGCCACACAGCTAGTGAGTGTCTGAGGCTGGATTTGAACTCAGGTCTTTCTGACTCTAACTGTGCCACCTATCTGTCTATGGGTATAGTGAATGCCAAGGCTTAGAAGACATTCACATCTATTATCCTTTCCAGGAACAGTTGGAAGTCTGTCCCAGGGTCTCTGGGGTGCATCTAGTAGGTCCTCTTCACTGGCTCCATTGGTCTGACCTCTATGGCACAGGGTAGCTTCTAGGCCTGTCTCCCCTGTTTGATACCATCCTGCCCCAACAGGGTTTCCTGCTTCCATAGTACTACTTCTTCTCCTTTTGAAGACCTCTGCATATGGGCGCTATGAGATCCAAATAAAAACCATCCTGGAGAATGACACCAAATCTCAGAATGCTTCCATGTGAGTATCCGGGATTCTTGGGTCCTGTGGAGCCCCGAGTTCCAGGGAGTTATAGCTATAGGGCATGGCTGGGAGCTGGGGCTCTTGGCTTCCCTTCCTAGCTCACACTGGGTTTCTGGAAACCTTCCCTTCCTTCTTTCCCAGGTGCTGGATCAAATCAGTGGAAATCCACCGGATCTTTGTCATGGGCTATTCGGGTGTCACATTCCTCTTCGAGCTGGTCATCCTCATATGGACAATAAAGATGCTCCATGGCCTGCGCTCTCGAGAGAAGAAGTGGGAATCACGAACTTGCCAGGATTTCACCACTGTCCTGGGGCTGAGTGTGCTGCTGGGAACCACCTGGAACCTGGCTTTCTTTTCCTTCCCTGCCTTCCTGTTGCCTCAGCTCTTTCTCTTCACCGTACTCAACTCCTTATATGGTCAGTTGTCCCCTTTCTTGATCTTGACTGAAAGAAGGATGGGAAGTTTTGGGACTACTTCTCTCTGTAGGGAAGGAGAGACAGTAAGCTCAGGATCATCTCCTCATCTCTTTCTCAGTTCCTGTTGGGTGGACAGAGGGAGGGTTAGAAGGACTGCAGGGGATGCATGGGCAATTGCCAACTGGAGGAGAGGTAAAGTGGAGTCAGGTACTACTCCTGTGACTTTGGTGTAGTGCTTATTCTTTCTTCCTGCTTGTCCCTCACTATCTGTGCAGTTTTGGACAGGTCACTCCCCTCCTCCATGAAATGGAGGTGTTGGAGGAGATGGTTTCTTGGGTCCCTTCCAACTCCAGAGCAAGCATTCTATAAACTCTAATCTTACTTCCAGTTTTAAATCCCATGAAACTACTTTCAGGGTGGGGCACAGAACAACTACTCTAATTTGGCCTTTATCTTGATTGTCAATCTTCAGAGAATCAACTCTTGATCTCTGTATTTTGGGCATCTTGCAGGACGACTCATTGGCCTTAGATCTTTGGGATTTGCCCAACTTTCCTGGCAAAATGTTTTCTAAAACCAAAAACTTCACTGGATCCATTCCCTATGATCTTCTCTAAGTGCCCTACCATTTTCTAATCCCTTTCTTGAGGGTTGTGCATGGCATGGGACCCTGGGAAATGGTTAGATCCTCCCACAAGGGTATCAATTACTCTGGGGCCAAGATTACTCATAGGATTTTTTCAGTGACATGCCATCTTTCTGCCTGCAGGTTTCTTCCTCTTCCTGTGGTTCTGTGCCCAGAAGCACCGCTCTGATTTGGAGGCTGAGACCTCCAGCTCTTCGCAGATGATACGGATCGGGCCCCAGAGCCACAATTCTCCTGTCAGACCTCCCCAGCCTTCTTCTATCACCTGCATATCCAGTACGTTCCCTCCACATGGTACAAGTCACCAAGAAGGTGGGGGAGAGAAGGATATGGCACAGACAAGGACATAAGGAGTATAGCCTTTCAGATCCAGTTCTCTTGGCTTCCCCTGGAGCCAGAATATGGCCCGGATCCTGATCCCACACTCAGAGGACTAATTCTCATCCTTGGTTTTCTCTCAGCAAAAAGAGATGGGTCCACTGCCAGAGGCATTTAATTTTCCCCATTGGACATCTTCCTCTGCGGCAGAATGGGAAGACCCAGATGGAGAATGTCTGAGCATTGGCCCAGTGATCTTTGGGGACAATCATAGTAATAAAGTGGGAAAGAGCCCAGGATCAATAGGCAGATCTAAAGCCTTGATCCTGGTATTGATTTACTATTACCTTGGGCAAGCCACAGCAACTCTCTAAGCTTTAGTTTCCTAATCTGTCAAATGGGGATAATAATACCTTTCTTGACTATTGGGAGGGGGAGATAGTATATTGTAGTAGAAAGTGTTAGAACAAGAGTCAAGAGTATGGAGTTTTAATCTTAGCTTTATGTGATCTTGGGAAGGTCGCTTCCTTTCTCTGGACCTCAGTTTACCCAACTGTAACAAGATGACATTGAACTAGATAATTTCTAGGGCCCCTTATATCTCTGGCATTCTGTGATCTTGTGACCCATTGTGATAATTTCTTTTTTTTTTAATCATAAAAGTATTATTTTCCAGTTACATATAAAGATAGTTTTCAACATTTGTTTTCATAAGATTTTAGTTCCAAATTTTTCTCCCTCCTTCCCTTCCTTCCCCCCCTCCCCAAGACAGAAAGCAATCTGATATAGGTTATATATGTACCATCACATTAAACATATTTCTGCATTAGTCGTATTGTGAAAGAAGAATCAGAACACAAGGGAAAACCTCAAAAAAGAAAAAAAAGACAAAGTAGAAACAATATGGTTCAATCTGCATTCAGAATCCACAGTTCTTTTTTTCTGTATGTGGAGAACATTTTCTATCATGAGTTCTTTAGAATTGTCTTGGATCATTGCATTGCTGAGAAGAGCCAAGTCTATCACAATTGATCACATTGTGATGATTTCTGTGTAAATATTTTGGAGAATATAAATTTTGTAGAGCCTTTTTTTTTTTTTTAGTGAGGCAATTGGGGTTAAGTGACTTGCCCAGGGTCACACAGCTAGTAAGTGTTAAGTGTCTGAGGCCGGATTTGAACTCAGGTACTCCTGACTCCAGGGCCGGTGCTCTATTCACTGCGCCATCTAGCTGCCCTGTAGAGCCTTTTTTTAAAACCTGTGATTTTATCTATGCAGGGAATTCTCACTGTGAAATCTTCCTTCACCAATGCACATAAGCAACTCCTCTGTAACTTAAGGTCTTAGATTTTTGCCCGGGCACACCAAGAGGTTAAATGACTTGTCTAGGATCACACAGCCAGTGTTAGAGGAGGGTCTTTAACCCACATATTGCTAGCTTTTTAGGTATTCTATATCATGCTTCCATACTATACCGTGCTTCCTCTCTATTGGACATGAGGCTCTTATTAACTAGAGGGAGGAAATGGTTGAGTTTTTATTTAAAAACTCTCCCTTCCTCTCCTCCCCTGCCACCCCCACCCCAACAAAGCATTAGCCTGATGCAATCATTTTCCTGGTGTGTGGTAAAGGTTGTCCAGTCCTTTCCCTGCCCTACCTCCCTCACCTCCAACCTGTTGGGCAAGACTTCCATGTGGGAACATTGCAGGTGAAATCCTTAGGATGTTGCTATTTAATTTTTTTAAAAATATTTTTTTTGTGTGAGGCAATGAGGGTTAAGTGACTTGCCCAGGATCACATAGCTAGTAAGTGTTAAGTGTCTGATGCCAGATTTGAACGCAGGACCTTCTGAATCCAGGGCCAGTGCTTTATCCACTGTAGTGCCACCTAGCTGCCCCTAATTTTAAATATAGTCCCACACAGGCATCTTAGCTCTCAGTTGGGAGAAACTTAGAACTTGTTGGGAGGAAGCCCCTAAATTTGTTTTTCCAATGAGTAGGAGATCCCTTTCTCTTGGTAGTATGTATGGGAAGACAATTCTCCCAAGGATGGCAGAGGCAGTGTTAGGGACAATGCCTGTGGATCCTTCATTTGCAGTGAAACAATGACAGACAGGGTTTAAGCTTGGGGGCAGGTGGGGCTGGGGATGGAGAGTGTCTCCTAAGAGAAGACAAGTAGGGCTGGTAGGAGACATTGCTAGGAAAAAAGACAGCAGTACTTGATGACTAAGCTTCTACTTCCTGGGATGGGAGTGGAAGTGGGGGAATAAAAATGTCAAGTCTGGTTCTTTCCTGACTAGGAGAATGGTGGTTCCATTGCTTACCTCCAACCTATCTAGTCTGTATGATTAAGACATGGTTGCTTATAGTTTTCTCTTCCATTAGATTGTGAACACTTGAATAGCAGGGGCTATCTTTTGTTTCCCCAGCACTCAGCACAGAGCCTGGCATGTTGTAGGCACTTAAGATATGCTAGCTGATTGATGGGGCCAGTTTAAGGGGGAAATGATGCATTCATTTGCTTTGGGACATATTGAGCATCAGGCACCAGTGGGAATGGATGTTCTGATAAACAGTCTGAAATATGGGTCAGGACCTTGCAAGGACAGTAAGGGCTGGAGATGTCTATTGGAGTGTCATTGCTGATTGGTTGAGCTTTGGGGTGGATTGGCCTGGCTACCTCTGAGGGAGGGACCACTTCCCCCCTTTATTTGGACTCTGGTCCCCACTGACTTCTCCACAGGACCCAAGACCTTGGGCAATAGGGTGGGATAGAGGACATATAAACATGTGTGTATCATGGGCAAACCATATCACTTCTCCAAATCTCAATTTCCTCAATTGAGAAAGGGAAATATTAATAACATCCCTACTTTATAGGGCTGTTGTGGGGAATTAAATAGTTCTGTGAGAACAGAAGGAAGATCATGTATGATAAACACCTCGTAAACATTAAAGGTCTACAGCCATCATTTTCTGCTGTGAAAGGACAAAATAAGATAATTCTCATTATTAAATAATAAAATTGAATGCAAATTAACTGTAAGGACTCTTGCAAACAGCAAAACTTCTAGGGAAATATACCTGTCTTATACTCATCTGTAAAATGAGCTGGAGAAGGAAAGGGCAAACCACTCCATTATCTTTGCCAAGAAAGCCCCCAATGGGGTCATGAAGAGTCAAGACAGTTGAAACAATTGAACAACAAAAACATTCAGATCATTCAAGGAGGACTTCTAGGAGGAGGTAACTTAGATATGGAAACCAGACAGTAAAAGTAACCCTTCAGTATTCCACATAGTCATGTTTTTGGAGCTAAGAGTTAGGAGATAGAGCCCATGGGCCTGAACCCATGATTTCCTGGAAACTACAGCCCCAGCTATCAAGCTTATGTCACCATACCCTCCCCTTTAGCTGTTTCTTGGCCTTGAACACACTGGGGGGAACAGAAGATGGGTGTTGATTTTCCCCTCCCCAGTGCTATAACCATTTCCTGTGGGCAGAATCTTGTGCTAGGTACTTTGAGGAGAGGCAGAGGACTTGGGAGGTAACCCTGTTCTCTAGAAGACTACAATATGATCAAGGGGAGAGGTAACATACAGGAAACCTCAGAACACTCACAAAGTCCATGAAGCTAGAAGCATCTTTGGTACATGCTCAATTGGGTAAAGCAAACAGAGCTTTCTTTTTTTTAACTTTTATTTTTATAATTATAAAAGTATTTTATTATTTTTCAGTTACATGTAAAGATAGTTTTCAACGTTTATTTTTATAAGATTTCTAGTTCCAAATTTTTCTCCCTCCCTCCCCTTGTCCCTCTCCAAGACAGAAAGCAATCTGATATAGGTTATATCTATGTATGTACAATCACATTAAATATATTTCTGCATTAGTCATGCTGTAAAAGAAGAAAAACCTCAATAAAGAACAAAAACACCAAAAAGTAGAAACTATGTTTCAAACTGCATTCAGAATCCACAGTTCTTTTTTCTGGATGTGGAGAACATTTTCCATCATGAGTTTTTTGGAATTATCTTGGATCGTTGCACCGATGAGAAGAGTCAAATCTATCACAGCTGATCATCACACAATGTTGCTGTTACTGTGTACAATGTTTTCCTGGTTCTGCTCACTTCACTCAGCATCAGTCCACTTAAGTCTTTCCCGGTTTTTCTGAAATCTGCCTGCTTATTATTTCAATTGCGTGTAAAGATATTTTTTGAGTTCCTAATTTTTCTCCCTCCCTTCCTTCCCTCCCCGCTCCCAAGAGAGAATGTAATCTGATATAGGTTATTTATGTATAATCACATTAAACATATTTCTGCATTAGTCATGTTGTAAAAGAAGAATCAAAACAAAAGAGAAAAACCTCAAAAAGAAAAAAAAAGTAGAAACAGTATGATTCAATTTGCATCTTGATTCCACAGTTCTCTTTTTTTTCTGGATGTGGAAAGCATTTTTCATCATGAGTCCTTTGGAATTATACTGGATCATTGTATTGCTGAGAAGAGCCAAGTCTATCACATTGTATCATCACACAATGTCATTGATACCATATACAATGTTCTCCTGAATCTCCTCATTTCACTCAGCACCAATTCATGTAAGTCTTTCCAGGTTTTTCTGAAATCCACCTGCTTATCATTTCTTACAGCACAATAATATTCCATTACATTCATATACCACAACTTGTTCAGCCATTCCCCAATTGATGGTCATTGCCTCAATTTCCAATTCTTTGCCACCACAAAAGAGCTGGTATAGATATTTTTGTACACGTGGGTCCTTTTCTCGTTTTTATGATATCCTTGGGATATAGACCTAATAGTGGTATTGCTGGGTCAAAGAGTATGCACAATTTTATAGCTCTTTGGGCATAGTTCCAAATTGCTCTCCAGAATGGCTGGATCAGCTCCACTAACAATGCATTAATGTTCCAATTTTTTCACAACTTCTCCAACATTATTTTCCTTTTTTGTCATATTAACCTATCTGATAGGTATAAGGTGGTACTTCAGAGTTGTTTTAATTTGCATTTCTCTAAACAACAGTGATTTAGAGCATTTTTTCATATGGCAATAGATAGCTTTGATTTCTTCATCTGAAAACTGCCTATTCATATGCTTTGACCATGTCTCAACTGGAGAAGGACTTGCCTTTTTAAAATTTGATTTTCTTGCTTATATATTTTAGAAATGAGGCCTATAACAGAAACACTGGCTGTAAAAATTGTTTCCCAATTTTCTGCTTTCCTTCTAATCTTGGCTGCATTGCTTCTCAAACAGAACTTTCTGAAGGAGGCACATCCCCATCTGACTGGTACATTGAGCCCTAGGGAAGGGGAAAGGGTGGTGTTCTTCTGCCTCTTTAATCTAGATCATGCTTACCCTGATTTGTTCATCTGGCTCAGCCCAAGCTAAAACTGCTTTTTCAAAGTCCACTGTACAGGTGCAATCCTGGACTCTGTGTTAAGGAGAGCTTAGTGAGAGAGGGGGCCATTAAGATAGAGCTGTTGGCCAAAGCTCTGTGCCAGGCAGCAGGAGTCCGGAGTTCCATTCACAGCTGTTAGGATTCTCTAGGAAGCAGCCTTGGATAAGGAGTTGAGGTGAATGGGTGACCGTGATCAAGTCACTCAGTTTCATCCACTGAGCAAGTTGGATCTTCCCATCAGATCAATCAATCAATCAATCAATCAATCAATCAGCAATAAGCACCTAGACGTGCCAGACGCTATTCTAAGTGCTGGAGGGATACAAAAAGAGGCAAAAGAAAGTCCATGCCTTCAAGGAGCTTGAAATCTAGGTTCTGTGAATCCTGTTCAGTCTGTTCTCCCATCCAGAGTCAACAGTGGGACCAGAAAACAAAGAGCTGTGAGGTGTACACCATTAGAGATGCACCCAGTTGGTCGTGTGGATAGAGTGCTTGACCTAGAACCAGGAAGACTTCAAATCTTGCCTCACACACTTACTATCTTTCTGAAGCCTGGGCAAATAACTTCCAATTTGTTCCACTTTCTGGCTCTCTGGAGACAATGCTACCCCAAGGCCAATTCAGTGATGGGTGAGTCCCAGTCTGGAATTTCCATATCATGAGGAAGCCCAGCAACACTGCTCTCGGTCCATCTGGCTCACCCTCTGAGCTGCTTGTGTTAACATTGTATGTTCTGGTGCCCCTGACCAACCCCGCCCCCCACCTTTTAGTCAGTATAGTAGGTTTATAAGTAGCTAGGAATAGCAGGAGATAAGATTTCAAACAGAAACCTAGAAGTCACACGCAAACCGTCCCAAAGATCAAAGGAACATTATTTGCAAACCGTATCATATATTAACCATAAGTCACATCCTGGTAGTATATGCTGAATTAGGGGGGGCCAACTAGGCACTGCTGTCAGAACCCTTCAGTCCTGATATGGAAATCTCAAATGAGCTCCGGATATCCACAGTAAAGACCAGCAGAACGCCAGATAGTGTTGCTAACTTTGGCACGGATATATCAACTTTAAAGTTGGACTAAGATATTTGAGATGACTTGGATATGTTAATGAACTAAACCCAAGGGGGCATGTGTAAAAGTCAGTTCCCCTGAAAAAAAAAGACCTATAAAAATGACGCTTCATACTCCTTCCCTTCCTCCCAGATCTCTTCTATTTCTATTGGGTCCATGCTGCTGAATGTTCCCAGTTTGAATCCGTGGCTACATGAGTGACACTCCCGGCCTCTTCCTTACACTGCCTGCCTTCCTCCAACACCTCATCCTCTGTCCCCATGACGTCTGCCTCTGTACCCCTTTCTCCCCTTATCTTTTGTACTTTCTCTGTGTGTTGCCTCTTATGCCCTCTGTATTTTTTTTTTGTGGGGCAATGGGGGTTAAGTGACTTGCCCAGGGTCACACGGCTAGTAAGTGTCAAGTGTCTGAGGCTGGATTTGAACTCAGGTCCTTCTGAATCCAGGGCCAGTGCTTTATCCACTGTGCCACCTAGCCGCCCCCCTCTGTATTTTATTAAAGGTGATTGAAACCTTACTTCCCACTATCATTGTGGTATTTCCTGGTGAGTACCCAAGAACCGGGCATTCCTGTCCCCATTTCATAATTTCATAAGTTAATTAGCAATTCATTGCTCCTCTTTATACTGGCAACCTCCCCCACCTTGGAGGTACTCTTTTTCCTTCTCCCCTTCCCATATCTTTTATGTTTTGTCTTCTATTAGAATGTAAGTTTCTTGAGAGTAGAAACTGTATTTTTTCTTGTTTTTGCATCCTCAATACTTAGCAAGTTCCTTACATATAGTAATCAGTTAATAAATGATCTAACTGATCCATATATCCTTTTCTCTCTCTGTTTCCCTCTATCTTTCTCTGTCCTTCTCTCTCTTTCTCTCCATCCATCCATCAGATATCTATCTATCTATCTATCTATCTATCTATCTATCTATCTATCTAAATAAGTCTCTGCTTCAATTTCCTCATCCGTAAAATAGGTATAATAATATATACTTCATGGAGGGTCAAAATCAACTGGTATTATACAAGCACATATAATTTTTAAAAACTTTAAAGATACACATAAATGTTAATTATCATCATCATTAATCCTTAGCGGAACTGGGCGTCACACTCATTATTCCGAGGTATGACCACTAGGTGGCGGTGCCGCCCTGCTTTCTGCTCAGATCACTGTTGGTTTCATCTGCTGCTACAGTTCACCTCAGTCTCTGAAAATGGGAAGGCAATTAAGGTTCCTAGTTTAGCTCTTTAGGGCAGTCTCAATTCCAAGTCCCAAATCCCCCTCAGGCTCTGGTCCGGGGCCCCCTGGCTTCTCAGGGTTTCCATGGCAGCCTGCATGGTTGCACCATCCCATCTATGAATCTGGCTCCAAGTTGGTCACAGTTGGGAATTCCAGGTCCCACAGGTACACAGAGGCTGAAGAAATAGAGATACTGTATGATGACTAGACCTTCCAAATTGAATGGACAATACTCTGACACTCAGTTACTTCACCGGGATTCAGTTGACACGTGAAATTAAAGTGAAAAATAATTTGGAAGGTACAATTGGATGATGTCCAAAACTTGCAGGATGCTCAGTCTCTTACCTGGGTATCACAAAGACTTCTTTGAAAAGAAAATAGGAAGTTACTCAGTGTGATGAGCACTTGACAACATCCTCAGCAGTGTCCACACAAATGGCACTGTTTTAATAGACAGGAAACAACTGGTTATGGATAGAGCAGTTGTTTCCAAATCTCCCATGTGTATGAAACCAGTTGGTAACCAGTTGGTTAAAGCAAAAATGAAAGTCAAAACGAAATGTAAAGAAAGATAAAGATGATAAGACACAGTATCCAAGCTCCTACCCACACTGCTACAACAAGATGAGGACTCTGGAAGCTAGGGATCAGACCCATATAAAAACATTGACTATCACTATTTCTTTTTCTTTTGGTGAGGCAATTGGGGTTAAGTGACTTGCCCAGGGTCACACAGCTAGTAAGTGTTAAGTGTCTGAGGTCAGATTTGAACTCAGGTCCTCCTGAATCCAGGGCCAGTGCTCTATCCACTGTGCCACCCAGCTGCCTCGACTATCACTATTTCTTAACCATGTTTAACCAAAATATTTGCCACAATGAAGAGGTACAAAGAACTTAAGTCAATAGGCATTTGATCTCCTTACCAAGTGGAGAAACATGTCATCCAGGGAAGCACCAGTTTCAAAGATGAATGTATTTGTAGAAACCTGTGGAGGACAACAGAAGATTGTGACTATTTAGCATGTAACTAAACAACAAAAAGCAATTGAAGTGAAAACGAAGTGGCAGAGATTTTGACAAACTAAGTTATAGAGCATTTCTAGATGGAGGACAACAAACAACTGTGAAACAAAACAGCTCTGATAGCATTTGCATGGTGATCTGTATTCACTGGTAACAAAAGATCAGCTTCCACATTTGGATTCTATCAGGTCTATATCCAATGTGCCATGTAAAGAAATAGCAATGGGGCAGCTAGATAGCACAGTGGATAGAGCACCGCCCTGGAGTCAGGAGTACCTGAGTTCAAATCCAGCCTCAGATACTTAACACTTACTAGCTGTGTGACCCTGGGCAAGTCACTTAACCCCAATTGCCTCACTTAAAAAAAATAGCAATAACATTTGAGAATTTGAATTGAAAGAATGACTGCACCTGACCAAACACAAACAGAAGATATGCATGCTGGAGGTGACCCCATTTTAAAGGTGTTCAGGAATGGATTTTCAAGCTATTTCAAAAAGTGGATAATTTCAAAAGAATGGGGGGATCACTTATATTAATTTTACAAAAAATTTTAAAACAGTTAAGAGAAAAGACATAACAAGTACTGAACGATGTGCCCATATGATCATCTATATAAAGTAGTTGTAAAGATGGTCTATGCAAGCATTGAAGTAATTCTTGATGAAAATATAAGGAAAGCTTTCACTGATGGTTTAGGTCCATTATCTGTTGGCTTGATATGGTAATAAGGTTAGTTTGTTCTTGATGAAACAATATTGGTTCTTTGCAATCATTATTTCCTTTTTCTAGGTGCTGACTGGTCATTTCTTTAGTGATCTCTTTTAGTATCTTTCTAGGAATCTAGCAAGAACACTAGAGAAATGCAAGGGTAATGAGTTATGGTTGGGGTAGAGTGGAAAGAGAACTATGCTTGGAGAAAGACAACTTGAACTTCAGCTCTGGTCGTGAATCCTACTCTTTGTTGAATTTGATCTATTGGTATCTGCTGAGATGCGAAGCTGTGGCTGATGTTCTTACACTAACCCTAGTTCCGCCCCCACCCCCCAGTCCCAGATCTACAACCAGAACAAGTACACAGCCCCAAAACCTCAATAGCACAGACGCTGACTAATGGAAACTGGCTGATGTTTCCCCAAAACATCAAGAATAACTCAATTCCAAAAATAGCTTTTCATCTTAGCAACAGAGGGGCTATGCATGCTTCGCATCATAATTGACTATGTCTGATTTTCAATATTTTATCAATAACTTGCTGGGTGATCTTGGGCAAGGTATTTCACAGTCCTGCACCTCAGTTTCCTTATCTGTCAGATGGAGAATCTCAGAGTCACAGATTTAGAACTGGAAGGGACCTTAGAGGCTAGAGTCCAACTCCTTTATTTTACAGATATGTAAACTGAGGCACAAAAAGATCAAATGACTTCACTGGGGTCTCACAGCTAATGATTTTCTGGGACAGGATTTGAACTCAGGTCTTCCTGACTCCAGGTCTAACTCACTGTTCACTATACCTTCTAGTTGTCTCTAGCATGTAGTCTACCTCCATCCTACCACTTGAGGACTATCTTCACCATAAATATTAGGGAATCTCATCAGGTCCCTCCCATACCCAACTATACGTTGGCTATTGCTGCTGGTCAGATTTTTCTGGGTCTCATAGCTATGACACTTTAGTGAGGAGAACTGAAAGAGAAAAGGGTCCAGTTGAAAAATTTGCCCTAATAATGCAAAAACCCAGTAAGCACCCCTTTCCAGGTGAGACATCAGAAAGATTTCAGAAAACTTCTCAGGGGTTGACTGCACTGTTCTGGGGTTGGGGGGGTGGCCTCAGACAAGGTGGCCAGCCCCAGGATATCACTGCTTTCTAACTTGGGTGCAAAGGGCCCACAGGACAGGGTTTCCTGGTTCCCATAATCTTCCTTTGCCCTCTAGGGGCGGAAGAGGTCAGGAGTCTCAATTTCTTATCTCCAAACTGCATCTTGGGCTATATTCTGTTCCCTTCCCTCTTGTTCCCTCATCTTCACTTAGCTCTGAAGGGAAATTTCCCATACTTGGACAAGTTTCTTGGTCTGGTTGCATTTCCAGTAAGGTGCTGACATGAAACCCTTGATCAGGCATCCAGGAAGCCACTAATGTCATTTGGTTGGATGCTCCCTGCTCCCCTGCCCCCAGGACTTCTACAAACCTGGGCCAAAGGGGGAAATCCTATTCTTCTCCTTTTCTGAGGGGTCATGAAAGATAGGAGTTAGGAAAAGAATACCTGAGCCAATGGAGAGACCTAAGAGGGCCTGGTACACAGTCAGCACTTAATTAATGCTTGTTGATTGACTAAGGAAACCAAGAGCTAATTAAGCAAATCTCACTAGCCTCTAGAGGCCTCATCCTTTTCTCCTTTCCTCCTTCCTCCAATTATTTGATTATTTCCAGTTTATTCTATCTATGGCTTATTTGTCCATAGTTGTTGACTCCCCTATTTCCCTTGAGGACCGGGACTGTCTTTTGCCTTTCTTTGTAACCCCAGCACTTAGCATGGTGCCTGACACAGAGTTAGAGCTTAATAAATATTTACTAACTCACTTCATACATACCTTTTCCTTTCCTGTGGCACAGACCTGGAACATCCCCGTTTTCCCTCTCTGACCTCTCTGGGGTTTTTTGAAGGCTCCTCTGAGATTCAGAGACCACAGTCTTACAGGCGGGGACTTGGACAGTGAATTCTACACTGCACAGGGGGATTCAAAGCTTGGGATACTGGCATACTACTTGCCAAACAGACTTTGTCCTGAGAATTCAATAAGGGGTATTTACTGCCCATTGTCAGAAATTCTCCATGGCTCCAAACACATTGCATTTATAGAGAAAGTCCTTTTCTGCTAACCCTGGGCAGATCACACAACTTCTCTGGGCCTCAGTTTCCTTATTTGTGAAATGAGGGGGTTGGCCTTTGATGACCTCTAAGGTCCTTTTCCATCTCTAAAGCTATGATCCTGTCTTCCTTCTGATTTGAGCAAGCTCATAATTTTAGCAAGTTACCTTCTCATGCTGAAACTCAAGCATTCAGGTCGTTTACCCCTCATCAGTCTCTAATCTGAGGGGAAACCACAAAAAACAATGGGGTACAAAAATAGGAAGAGCCAGGGAGCAGGGGAGCTCCTCCTTTGTCAACCTGGGGAGAGTGAATGTTGCCCAAATTAAGGTTGGAGGATGGAAATGCGTTTATTTTTCTCAATCTCAATCTCAATCTCTCTTGTGAGGATCAACAGAGATGAGGCATGTGAAGCCCTTTGCCCACTTTAAAATGTTCTATTGATAGGTCTTATTATTATTACTCATCTTTAGTTTCAGAGGGTGAAGGTGGGTGCTTCTGTAATGGGTCCCTTAAAACCTCATAGGCAGGGCAGCTAGTTGGCTCAGTGGATAGAGCACCAGCCCTGGAGTCAGGAGGGCCTGAGTTCAAATCCAGCCTCAGACACTTAACACTTACTAGTTGTGTGACCCTGGGCAAGTCACTTAACCCCAATTGCCCTGCAAAAAACAAACAAAAAAACCCTCATAGGCAGTTCCATTTCTTCGTACCATGAATATTGGTCCTTGGAAGGAGCCCAACTTGCTTCTGAGATGATAGCTGCTCTTGCCTCACTGTTAGCAAGGCTTGTGGTGAGGGTGGGTGGTGGGAATCGTTTCATTTTGTTTCTGTTCTTATGTGGTAATTTTTCCCCCCGACAGTTAAATGGGGTCATGGTTTCCTTCACGTCAGGGAGCTCTGGAAGCTGGGAGGAGCCACTCGATGCAATTCAATTGGACAAACCTTTCTTGAGTGTTTACAATGTGCCGTGCACTGTGCCAGGCAGGAGAGTTCAGAGACAAAAGTGAGACAGCTCTTGCCTTCAAAAAACATGAATTCTACTGGAGGAAAGGAAAAGGATGCAACATATTGCCAATAAATAAACATGGAGTTTATACAAATACTGTAGTGAGTAATATGGAGTCCTTTAAAGAGAGACAGCATTAATAACGGAGGGAGGTGGGGTGATCGGGCAGGCTTCATGGAGGGGGTGTCAGCTGAGGTATCTTTTGAAGGAAGCTTGGCATTCATTGAATTGGAGGTGGGGAGGTTGTGCAATGCAGACCTAGGCGACCTTTCGTGCAATTAACCAAAGAAATAACCAACAAGCACTTATGAAGGGCTGGCTTTTTATCAGGCACTGGGCTAAGTACTGGTTATACACGGGAAAACCAAAACCAATTGCTGTTTTTCTTTAAGGAGCTGATGTTCTATTGGGAGCAGTAACATGAACACAAGTGAGTGGCCATGGGGTACATAGAGATTAGATGGTATGCAAGCCAAGTGGGGAAGGCTCTAGGAGCTGGGGGGGGGAGGGTAGAAAGGCCCTCCTGCAGAAGAAGGTGATTTCTGAGCTGAGTCTTGGAGGAAGCTGGTGATTCTAAGAATCAGAAGGGGGAGGGGAGCACAAAAACATAGGAGACAGCCACTGAGGCAGATGGAGAAGGAGGATGGAGCACCAAGTATAAGGAAGAGCAAATAGCTCAGAATGTCTGCACTATAGAGATCATGGAGGGGAGTGATGGATCTCTGTGAAGGGGCCATGCTGGAAAGAGCTTTCCCTACCAGATGGGGGTTTCTTGAATAGGGTATGACATGATCAGATTTGGGCTTCAGGAAAATCTCTTTGGTAGAGGTGGGGAGGATGGGTTGGAACAGGGGGAGACGAGCCAGCTAAGAGGCTACTGCTTCCATAGTCCAGGTAAGAGGTGACGAGGGCCTGGACTGGAGTAGTTGGACTGAGTAATTGGACAGAAGGGCTCTCGCTTGAGAAATGTGAAGAAAGAAACCAAATTTGGCAAGTGATTGGCTATTTGAGGTAAGGGAAAGAGTGAGGCGGAGGATGACACCAAGGTTGGAAACCAGAGACACTAGAAGGATGATGGTGCTCTCAACAGTAATAGGAAAGTCTGGAACAGTGAAGGGTTTGTGGGGAAAGGGAAAAGCAATGAGGGTTAAGTGACTTGCCAAGGGTCACACACCTAGTAAGTGTCAAGTGAATGAGTCTGGATTTGAACTCAGGTCCTCCTGAATCTAGGGCCAGTGCTTTATCCACTGTGCCACCTAGCTGCCCCTCACCAAGCCCTTTTTAAGCAACTTCCACATGACTGATGGCTTGGTATCTCAGTGGATAGAGCTTTGAGCCTGGAATCAGGAAGACCTTAGATAATTACTAGCTGTGTGATCCTGGACAAGTCACTTAACCTCTGTCTGCCTTAATCCAATAGAGAAGGAAATGGCAAACCACTCCAGTATCTTTGCTAAGAAAACCCCATAAAGGGGTCATGAAAAGTTGGACAAGATTGAATGACTGAACAACACAACAGATGACTGACAGGAGCCTCTTCTGAGATGCTAGGTAAGGAGTGGATTCGATCCTGACACCAGGACCTTGTTTATTCACTTAACAGGGGCTTCTCCTGATGAAGGTCATATATTTAGAGCTGGAAGGTACAGCTGTGATCCTCTGATTCGACTTCCCCCATTTTATAGTTGAGAAAACTGAGGCCAGAAAGATTAAGTAACTGGCCCAAGGCAAGGTAACAGTAGCAAACTGGGGGTTGGGGCAGCTAGGTGGCTCAGAGGCTCCCTGGGGGTCAGGGAAATCTGAGTCTAAATCTGGCCTCAGACACTTGTGACCTGGGCAAGTCACTTAACCCTGCTTACCTCAGTTTCTTCATCTGTCAAAAGAGCTGGAGAAGTAAGTGTCCAAGAAAACCCCAAATGGGGTCATGAAGAGTCAGACACAACTGAAAAATGACTGAACAACAACAGCAAACTAGGGTGTCCCTCTAATTTCAATAGGATTAGTTCACAGAATTCAAGCTAGAAGGGACCCTAGTGGCCATTTTGTCTGCTCTCATTTTACAGATGAAGAAACTGAGGCCAGAGAAGCTAAATACTTGCCCAACATCCCATAGGAAAAAAAAAACCAAGAGGCAGGATTTGAACCTGAGTCCTCTGACTCCAAAGTCAGTGATATTACCACTAAAGAGACTACATCCCTCCCAGCCTGTGGGAAAGAAGGGATGTGTTCCTAATTTGGGGAAAAGAAGAAAAAAAAGGATCAAAAATTCCCAGGAGAGACTAGGATTGCCTAGGTTACTTGAGACGAGATGGGTCTGTCTAAGTCGCAGGACTTCTTTGAACCTCAGCTTCCCCCTCTGTACAATGGGCATGAGAACACTTGTACTTGCTATGTCACTGAGATGTTGGGAGGGAAAGGGTAGGTAAGTTTTAAGGGTGCATTGAAGTGTGAGTCCTGGGGACTTGTTTTATGAACAAATGCCCACCAGGGCTCAGTCTGAGAGTGGACTCTTAAGGGAATGGTCTAAGTTTCCTTTTCCCTCTTTCCCCCCAAGGTGATAGAGAGGAAAATGCCAGGAAGGCAGGCCCCGAGGGCTTACGTTTTAGGAATTTAAAAGAAACTGGGGGGCAGCTAGGTGGCACAGTGGATAGAGTACTGGCCCTGGAGTCAGGAGTAACTGAGTTCAAATCCGGCCTCAGACACTTAACACTTTCTAGCTGTGTGACCCTGGGCAAGTCACTTAACCCCAATTGCCTCACTAAAAAAAGAAAGAAAGAAAGAAAGAAAGAAAGAAAGAAAGAAAGAAAGAAAGAAAGAAAGAAAGAAAGAAAGAAAGAAAGAAAGAAAGAAAGAAAGAAACTGGGCCCCAGTGGAGGGAATTTGATTTCCACCAATACCCAATAAAAGTAAAGGGGGGAAGAAGTGGAGTATTTTACCCTCTTGCCTTGCCTTGCAGGGAGTTGTTTCAGGGGAAGGATGTGCAACCCCAATGTAGGGAAAATAGGAAGGAGCATCAGGGTTAGAGTGACGATTAAGTGGGTGCCATTCTATATTGGCCATTCTACATTGGCCATCCACTCTGCAAGACTATTGTACCTCCAGGCACCATGCTCTTAGGGACTTTACCCAGCTCCTCCTCTGGGAAGGATAAATAAATCAACATTCCAATGCCACTAGCAATGAAGAGAATGTATTGATCAACTCCTCTCTGGCCCTACTTATTAACTCAGAGGTTCCCCCAAACAAAATATGCCTCTCTGGCCACGAGTAGGCAGCAACAAGCATTTACTAAGTGACTGTTATGTGCCAGACACTGTGCTAAGAGAGGTTGGGAAGGTTCCTGTGTGAGGGTACGGTATGAAAGTCCACAGAATCAGAAGCACAACTAGGGGAAGGAGAGGGAACAAACATTTATTAAGAGCCTGTTATGTTCCAGGATCTGTGCTAAGTGATTTAAAAATATTATCTCATTTGATCCTCCCAACCATTCTGGGAGGGAGGAGCTATCATTATCCCCATTTGACAGTCAGGTAACCAAGGCAGATGGAGGTTAAGTGACTTGCCCAGGGTAACATAAGTAGGAAGTGTCTGAGTCCAGATTTGAATTCAAATCTTCCTGACTCTAGACTCAGTGCTCTTCCGCATTTTGCCTTCATCTTGTCTCCCTAGCACTTAGCACTGTGCCTCCCACATAGTAGGCATTTAATAAATGTTGATTAATTTTTCAATGGACATCATCTAGCTACCCAGAGGAGTAAAGCATGCCTTCCCCAAGATGAAATCCCTGAAAGGAATTCATTTATGGGACCAGGAGGGCCAGCGTGGTGGAAGAATATTTCAGGGTGGGAAGGCAACTGAGTCACAGTAGCAAAAACATAGTCAAGAAGGGGACCGTGGGCTCCTTGATTGTCTCAACTTTGTACTTAAGTGCTTAGCACTTCACCCAATACTTGGTGCATAGTAGGTCCTTAAGGAATGTCTTTTCATTCATTCATTTTCCTGTCGCTGACAGAGCAGGGCAAAAGATGACCTACATAGGAAAGAGGATAAACCATTTTTCTTGGGTGGTGCTCTCATCCTGGGGTTGCTTAGATGTCATTGCCTGTGCAAACTCAGGGGAAACCCCTTGTGTTCAGGGCCCACCCTCTGCAAAGGAGAGATAGGCTCCACCTTCCTCTCCCCGGAATCCCCAGATGCCTTCAGTGATTAGTCCAAGGGCCACCTCCTCCTACACAAAGCCTTCTCTGATTGCCAGAACCCTCCCAGAAATTACCTTGTATTTACTTCCTACTTCTTGTCTATTTACTTATATGTATTTATGTCGTTTCCCCCAAGAGATAGGGGTCAAAGACTTGCTTTTGTTTTGTTTCTCCAGCACAGAGATTGAAATATGACAAGCCATGATAAATGGGTATTGAATGAATGAATGAATGAATGAACCAACCTCCTTGATGCCCATCCTGTTCCCCTCCCCAGATTAAGAGAGAAAATTTTAAATTCTCCATATTAGTATTCATGGTACCTGTAATGTAATGAAGAAAGCACAGGGATTATAGTTAGAAAGACTTGGTTCCAGATCATAATACCTAGAATTAGAGCTAGAAAGGACCTTGGAAGTCAACTAGTCCAACCCCCTTATTTTGCAAATGAAGAAACTGAGTCCCAGAAAAGTTAAGGGACTTACCCAGTTTTGTACAAGTAGGAGGTATCTGAGGAGAGCCTTGAACCTTCCTGATTCTCAGTTCATTGCTCTACCCACTCACTACACCATGCTCCCTTGATCCGGCTCTGACATTTATTTAACCACCATGGGGATGTCTAGAAAAGGTCTCAGTTTCCTTATCTGTTAAATGGATATAATAGTAGTTGAGATCTACCTCCCAAAGTATAAGGGAAGGCTATAGTAGATACTTTGAATAACTCGGAATGGGACTGGGGAACAGAGAAAGAGAAAGACTTGTGAACCAAGATTTCTCAGAGAAGCCAATCTTTGAAAGGGAGGGGCAGGACATGGATGGTCAAGGAGGATCTGCCATATGGAAGAGACAGCACTAGGACTAGAGTCTAGGGAGAGTAAGAGAAATCCATCCTCCTCCTCTGAGTCAACGAGAAGTTCATTCCCATGGATTAAAGAGCTGTAGAATCTGTCAAGATGTGGCCAGTGTGGTCATTGGTGCTGCTAAATGGGATCTGCACCATAACTGATCTTTGTGACAAGGTGGGAGGGTTCTGTATGGGGACAGGGAGAAGAGTCAGTGGGACATGAGTATAGCAGAAATAAGAGAATGCCAACAGATGTTTTGTTTTGTTTTTTAAAGAAATGAATTCCCTGCTTGCCCCAGAGGGGGCTCTCCAGCCCTCCCCCTTCACCAGGTCATATTGTTATTCCCTTTTGCCTGTCACTTGAAATGATAATAACTCAATATTTCTGAGTTTTTCTTGCAAAGATCTGTAAGGTAAATAGTGGACGTATTTGTCCCCACTCTACAGATGAGGACACCGAAGTTCAGACAGGTAAGTTGGCATGCCCAGTGAATGAATGGCTTCTCATGCTAGGCAGTCTTTTCTCCCCTCAACCACTCTGTGGTGAGATGCTAAGATCAGAAACAGGAAGAGCCCTTGTCCCCCACTGCTGCAGGAACTGAGTGAGGGCCCAGTTTCTCATGGTGGGGGCGGGGGGGAGGCAACACTTTTCTCTGAAGTGTAAAGGCTTTGGGTTTCCTCTGATCTTTATGTCATCCTTTATAGCAAATGTTGTCACGGGCCCTTAGTCAATTTCCATCCTTCAGTTTCAAGACTCTTCTTATCTTTTGATCCTTTCAAGCCGACTTACAGTCATGGCAGCCGAGAGCAGTCAAAGGGATGCTGGTCTTGGCCTCAGAGGCCCCCGGTTCAAATCCTGTTTATGACACTTGCTACCTGTGGGGCCTTGGGAAAACCATAACCTCTCTTTGGTCACCAAGAAAATGAGGAAGTTGGATTTTAAGTATTATAAGGTCTCTTGCAGTTCCAAATCGATGATTCTGTGATCAGGGGCAGACTGACTCTCTTCAGAGAGTTTACAGTCCAGGGGGATCCTGAGACAGTCTAAATAGGGGGTCCTAACTATAACATAAGGCAGAACATGATGAGGTCCATTTGAGGGGTATAGACAGAGTGCCCAAGGGGATGGGGGAGTGTGTAACAGGTGTTTATGTCTGTAAAATGAAGGAGTTGAGAGCTTTTCTGACTGGGACGTATCAAGGGAGGTTTCACAGAAGAGGTGGTTTTTGACTTGGGCCTTGAAATATAGAATTTCTATTGGAAGACCAGAATTCAGCAGTTCAAGGATCTGTAATTTCATTTTGGGAAGCTAGGTGGTGTAGTGGATAGGGTACCAAGATTGGAGTCAAGAAGACTCATCTTCCTGAGTTTAAATCTGGCCTCAGACTCTTGCTCACTGTGTGACCCTAGGCAAGTCACTTAACCCTGTTTGCCTCAGTTTCTTCATCTGTAAAATAGCCTGGAGAAGGAAATGGCAAACCACTCTAGTATTTTTGCCAAGAAAACACTAAATGGGGTTAAGGAGAATCTAACACAACTGAACAACAACAATTCAATTTCATTCATGTGGCTATATTCTCTCTGCCAATTCAGATCATTGCCTTTCTATGGAGTAGATGGTCTTTGAGAGTTAATATTGACAAAAATAAATTCATCATACTGTGGAAAACTTTATCAAAGTCAATTTTGGGTCCTCAAATAATGTGTAAGAGCCACATCTATACATCTAGCTCTCAGTTGGCATGGGGGAGATTTCTGGAATCTGGCTCACCCCTTTCCAAGGCAGACTGTGATTTCTGCATTGAGGGGAACAGAAGAGCAGTGGCTGTGAGTTTGCTTTTTCTCATGTCTCCAAGAAGAGTATCAGCATATGCTGCTAAATGTTTTTTAAAAAAAACAACTAGCTCCCCCAAAATGCACAACATACTTTTAAATTTAATAGGCCTTATTAAAAAATTGTTCTCAGGACACCTAGGTGGCTCAGTGGATAAAGCATTGGTCCTGAATTCAGGAGGACCTGAGTTCAAATCTAGCCTCAGACACCTGACACTTACTAGCTGTGTGACCCTCGGGCAAGTCACTTAACCCTCATTGCCCCACAAAAAAAAAAAAAAAATTGTTCTCCATCACTTTCCTAAGTCTGGACAATTAAGAGAACAATAGATCAAGTACTGATTTGTTGCACCGGCTAATTTTCAAAGTGTAAATGTTCTCACATTGAAATTTTAAGAATTGCTTCTCCTGAACCTGTACAAACTTGCTCCGGCATACCCCCGAGTATCAGGCTAGAATGATATCTATCTGCCTCATCAAATATTGGTAGTCTCGGAGATGAGTCTGGTCTAGAATAATAGCTGCTTTTCTGTTCTTTCTTGAGGGGGAGGGTATACTTTGGCTTATACTTAACAAGCTTAGCGCCTTCCAACTGAAAGCTATTTACCCACAAAAACCCATCCCCAATAATGGATAGCAATTAAACCCACTTATCCAGGCAAACAGAAACCAGAGAAGTAAAACAGACCAGGACATTCCAGCTTAGTAGGAGCTGCCAGAGCTTCATTTCAATTCAATATCTAATTCACTTAAATTCCATAGCTGTTAATTAAAAGCCTACAATGTGCCAGGTAGAGATTCAACATGGAAAATAGCACAGTTCTTCCCATCAAAAAACTTACATTCTACTGGACATATATGATACATCCAATAAATGAGATAGGTTGAGGAAAGGAAAAAATTAACAAGTTATATGGTGGGGCAGAGAAATTAGAAAATACTTTATTGCCTTTGAGAATCTGTGTTTCCTTCCACTCCGCCCCCTCCACAATGAGGAGGAGGCTATGGTCAGACACCATGATAGATAGCAAAAAGTGAACATGGAAGGTTAGACAGAAATGACATGGGTAAAGGAAGAGGTATCCACAGAAATACTTGGCTGAGGGGCACTGCTGGAGGATAGATTTCCTCTCACTCAGGTTTAAAAACAAATTAAAAAACCACTTCAAAAAACCCCAAACAAAACATCCAATCTATTGCCAAGTCTCATAACCCTCACAATGGCTCTTATATCCTACCCCTTTTCTCCACTCACATCCAAGGCCACCATCTTTATTCACGTTCTCATCCCCTTTGACCTGAACTATTTCAATAGCCTGAATAATATAATATAATATTAGTATAATATTTTATAGTATTATATAATATAGTATTGTATAATATAACATAACAAAAACACAACATAATAGCATACCGTAATATGATATATGATATGATATGATATGATATGATATGATATGATATGATATGATATGATATTATATGATATGATATGATATGATATGATATGATATGATATGATATGATGCGATGCGATGCGATGCGATGCGATGCGATGCGATGCGATGCGATGCGATGCGATGCGATGCGATATGATATGATATGATATGATATGATATGATATGATATGATATGACATAATATAGTAATAAGTGATCTCCTTACTTCCAGTCTCCCCTACTCCATCATCCATCCAACACACAGCTGTTCAGATAATTCTCCTAAAGCACAGACCAAACATCTTACTGATTCCCTATTGCTCATCGGATGAGATTCAGACTCTCAGTTTGGCATTCAAAACCATTCACGATCTGGTTCCAGCCTATCTTTCAAAACTTATTTTATGAAAGTACTCACATTTTCACACTTTGACTTCCATTTAATCTGAACTCCTCGGCATTTTTTGAACTCAGTGTCTCATTTCCCACCTCCAGGCCTTTGTGCTGGCAGTTCCCTGAGCCTTCGATCTACCTCTTTGATTCTACCTTTGATTCCTTCAAGATTTATCACAGGTGCCATTGTCGTGGAAGAAGGTTTTCCCTCTTCCCTATAAGTTGGTTCACTCTTCTTCCTCAAATTACTGTTTCTATGCTTATCTGTTAACATGTTGTATTGTCAACTGTGATAGGCTTAGCTCTTCTCAGCAATACAATGATCTAAGACAATTTCAAAGAACTCATTATGGAAAATGTACTCCACATCCAGAAAAAAGAACTGTGGATTCTGAATGCAGATTGAACCATGCTGTTTCTGTTTTTGTTTTTGTTTTTTGAGTTTTTTCTCTTTTGTTCTGATTCTTCTTTCACAACACGATTGATGCAGAAATATGTTTAATGTGATTGTACATTTATAACCTATATCAGATTGCTTTGTCTTGGGGAGTGGGGAGGGAAGGGAGAGAGGGAGAAAAATTTGGAACTCGAAATGTTATTAAAAAAACAAATGTTGAAAACTATCTTTACATGTAACTAGAAAATCATAAAATAATTTTATGATTTAAAAAAACCCATGTTGTATCACTCCACCCCCACCCCCACCCCCAAGTAGATATATACTCCTTGCAGGGACTGTTTTCCACTTCATCTTTGTCTGTCTTACACATAGTAAGAGCTTAATAAATGTTTGTTAAATTGAACTGAGTTTGTCAATCTCTCAGAATGTTAGAGACAGATTGAGCTGTCTCCGGAACGTGCGTATGTGTGTATGTGTGTGTGTACTGGGGAGGGGGGAAGGGATATGAGTCATTTAATCTCAACGACCTCTACCTTCAGAAAAGCATAATGGCTCTGGCTTTGCATTTCCTCTGTTTTATGGCTAATAAATCTAAGATACCGCAATGGAGTTTGTAGCATTAGGTTTTCTCTGCCAAAAATACCCAGAAAATTGTGACTCACCCTTTTTGGACTTGAGCCAAAAAAGCCTTTGACTGAGACTGGTAACATAGGAGCATCCCCTGAGAGAACAGTTGCTTCATGGGGCAGGACGACAAAAAGATTGTCATGTTTGCTAAATGGAAAGGCAGCAGTGGAAAGAACCACAAGGCTGGAAAGGGAGATATCTCCATCCTCCCCAGCCTCTGTTGCTGACTCACTGCATGAGCTCAGACAATCACAGACTGAGAACTAGAAAGAGGTATGTGTGTGTATTGGGGCGGGGGGAACATTGGAGTTCATCAACACCCTCAAATGAAGAAACTGTCACCACTCCCACTCAATAAACTTCAGTGGCTCCCTATTACTTCCAGGATCAAATGTAAAATTCTCTCTCTTTGGCATTCAAGCCCTTCACAACCCAGGCCCTTCCTATCTTTTCAGTCTTCCCCTTAGGTGCTCTGTCATCCAGCGATACCAACCTATTTGTTGTTCCTCCAACACAATATTCCATCAACTTTTTACCAGTTACCTCCCCTACCTGGAATCTTCTCCCTCCTTATCTCTTAGTGGTTTCCGTGGCCTCCTGCAAGATTCGGCTCAACTCACGTCTTCAAGAGACTTCCTGGGACCTCTCTTTACACTGCCCCATGCCCTTCACCTTCTCTCTGATATTATCTTCCATTTACCCTAGATACAGGGTGTTCCAAAAGTCTCAGCCTATCAGAGACTCTGAGGTGGGGGCGCTAATAGCCTAAAACCTCCCTAAGACTTTTGGGACACCCTGTATATCTTGTACACACATAATTATTTTCAGGTCCTCTTTCCCGTTAGACCCTAAGCTCCTGGAGGGTAGGAATGGTATTTTTGCCTTTCTTTGTAACTTCAGCAGTTAGCCCTGCTCCTGGGATGGGCTGAGCCTTTGGTCCACTGGCTGATCATTTACGTGAGAGCCTTGAAAAGCATAAGGCATGACTGTCGATTGACAGGCATTTATTAAATGCCAATTACCCGTATTTGGTGATGGGGACCCAGGGACGTACAAATGAAGCATCCCTAGGGGTAATAATCCTTCACACTGATATCTTGGTGACATTTCTATGACAAAACCCTTGCTGGGATGTTGCCCTGTGAGGGAGGCAGAGCAGGGATTTATGTTCTTTTATTTCTGCCCACCCCCTCCCATCTCCCAGAGGAGGGGGCTGAGGTTCAGAGAAATGAAGTGAGCCGGTTGCCCTTGGTTTAGAAAAAGCAAAGCGGGCCAGGATGCCCAGGGATTTGGATCACAGGCCCTGCTTGGTGATTAGAGCATCGTGTGACCTTGGGAAAATGTTTTCCCCTCTGTGAGGTGAGGGTTAGACTAGCTGATCTCTAAGGTCTATTTCAGGAGAGAGTGGGTGATCTGTAGATAGAGGATTCAGTACCAAACCACTTATACCATTGTCCCTTAAACTCTCTTGGCCTCAGTTTCTTCATTTGTCAAAATGAAGGGGTTGGACTCTGAGGTCCCTTCCAGCTCTAGCTCTAAGCCTAGGCTTCGATGATTTCTTTTTTTTTGGGGGGGGGTGAGGTGGTTGGGGTTAAGTGACTTGTTCAGGGTCACACAGCTAGTAAGTGTCAAGTGTGGGATTTTAACTCAGGTCCTCCTGAATCCAAGGCCAGTGCTTTATCCACTGTGCCACCTAGCTGGCCCTGATGATTCCTTTTTAAAAATTTATTTTTTTATTACGACTTTAACTCGAACATTTCAATACTCAAACTCAGTAGAGCTGGGGCCAGCGCCCACCGCCCAGCGCCTGGCTCTCCTGACTCCTGAGCCAGCATTCAGAGGGAGGCTTTTTTTTTTTTTAAATAAAAGCGTAATTAATGAGTGGAGTCTGGTCTGTGCAGTCTACCGGGGCTCCGAGAGGGGGCTGAGCTCACCAGAAGGAATGTGGGTGACGTTGCTGGCTCCTGCCTCTCTCCCCTGTGGCTCCTCAGGATGTGCCCCAGCAGGTCGAAGGCAACCACTTACTCGGCAAGCTGCTGCCTGCTGGCTGTGGGCTGGTGCATAGCTCTCGAGTTTTCCAGCCTTGCAGGGGATTGGGGGCGCGGACAGAGCGGGGAGGAGGAGGCTCACTGCCAGGGACATCAAGATCCTGCAGGAGCTGGAGGAATTCCCTGGTGCTCAGTCTCCTTCGTGAATCTATAAAAGCTCACGGGGTACGAACTGACCAGGTGCCTAGATCTGGCCCGGAGTTCCTAGCCCTGCCCACTGTTGGGGCTCACTTAAAAAAAATCATTTATTTATTTATTTAGAATTTTCCCCATCTTACATGTAAAAACAAATTGTAACATGGATTTTTAAAACTTTGTGTTCCAAATTCTCTTCCTTACTCCCTAACCCTCCCCGCCCCCCCATCCCCCCCCACCCCCGCTTAAGAACTCAAACAATTGGGACTCACTTAAAAAAATTTTTTTTTTGATGAGGCAATTGCTGTTAAGTGACTTGTCCAGGGTCACACAGCTAGTACGTGTAAAGTGTCTGAGGACGGATTTGAACTCAGTTCCTCCTGAATCCAGGGCCAGTGTTCTAATCACTGTGTCAAATAGCTGCCCCGGGGCTCACTTTTTACTGGGGTTGCCTGGACCCCATTCAGCAAAATACAAGACTTCCTCAGCCCACTAGCTTTTCTATCTGACCCTCCATAGGTGTAGGTGGGATCCCCCAGCCTGTCCAGTACCTGGGTGACCCTGGACAAATCTCTTAATGTCTCTGGACTCGTATTTGTTTGCAAAATGAAGGGGTTGGCTTCTATGAATTAGAATTGGAAAAGTACCTGTAAATCATGGGATCATTCAGAGTTGGAAGGAGACTTAGAATTCAGTTACTTCAGGGGTTCCTAACATAGGGTCTGTGGACCTGTGGTTTTTATATTTATATAACTTTGAGGGGGGGAGCAATGAGGGTTAAGTGACTTGCTCAGGGTCACACAGCTAGTAAGTACAAAGTGTCTGAGGCCAGATTTGAACTCAGATCCTCCTGAATCCAGGGCTGGTGCTTTATCCACTGTACCACCTAGCTGCCCCCATAACTATTTCTTTTTTAAAATATAAGTTTTTACTGATTCATTTTAAAATATCACCATAGTTTCCTCAAGTATTTTTCCCCCTGTTCCTCTCAAAGAGGCACAAGTAGTTTTTTTTTAAAGACAAAAAGAAGAAAAATCAGTATAATATATCAATACATTGGGAAAAGTCTTAAAATACATACAATAAAAAAAATGGGGCAGCTACGTGGCACAGTGGATAAACACTGGCCTTGGACTCAGGAGGACCTGAGTTCAAATCTGGCCTCAGACAATTGACACTAGCTGTGTGACCCTGGGCAAGTCACTTAACCCCAATTGCCTCACCCCCCAAAATATAGATAGATAGATAGATAGATAGATAGATAGATAGATAGATAGATAGATAGATAGAGATAGATATACAATGTACACCACTTGTAGATGTCACACCATTCAGAGGAGTGAAGTGGGGGTGCCTCTCACAACTCTCTTTTCTTTTGAGTCAGGTTTGTGCTTTATCATTTTGTAACATTCATTTTTTATTTTTGCCTGTGATTGTTCTTTCTGTTTGTATGGTTTTAGTCATTGTGTATAGTGTTTTCTTGGCTCTGCTTACTTCCCTCTGAATCAGTTCATTTAGATTTTCCCAAGCTTCTCTTTATTTATTGAGTTTGTCATTTCTTTTTGTTTATTTGTTTGTTTTGTTTTTGTTTTTGTTTTGTGGGGCAATGAGGGTTAAGTGACTTGCCCAGGGTCACACAGCTAGTAAATGTCAAGTGTCTGAGGCTGAATTTGAACTCAGGTCCTCCTGAATCCCAGGCCAGTGCTTTATTCACCACACCACCTAGCTGTCCCCTGAGTTTGTCATTTCTTAGAATACAGGAATTTTCCATTATATTCATATACCGTGATTTGTTTAGCCACTCCCCATTTGATGTATTTTCCCCCCAGTTCTTTTCTATCATAAAAAGTGATATTATAGGGAAAGCTAGGTGGCACAGTGGATAGAGAACCAGCCCTGGATTCAGGAGGATCTGAGTTCAAATGTGATCTCAGCCACTTGACACTAGCTGTGTGACTCTGGGTAAGTCATTTAACCCTGATTGCCTCCCTGCAAAAATATGCTACTATAAATATGTTGGTGTATATGGTGATTTCATTCTTATAAAAAACCTCCTTGGGATATAAACCTACCTAGTGATGGAATCTGTGGACCAAAGAGTATGAACATTTTAGATATTTTATTTGCATAATTCCAAATTGCTTTCCAAAATGGCCATAACAATTCACATCTCTACCAATAACAGACTAGACTTCCCCAAAACCCTCTGACATTGACTATTTCCAACTTTTGCCATCTTTTCCAATTTGTAGGATGTAAAGAAAAATATAAAAGTTGTTTTGATTTGTATTTCTCTTATTCTTTGTGATTTAAAGCATTCTTTCCTGGGGTTGTCAATAGTTTGCAATTCTTTTGAGAACTTTTTACTCATATCCTTTGACATATTATCTACTGGGGTTTGGCTTTTGGTTTTGTACACATAATTGTATGTATATGTGTGTGAGTTTATACACACACTCTCACACATACATATGTGTGTATATGCTACTAAACCCTCATCAGAGGAATTACATTTCAATAGAATTTATTTCCTTTGTAACCCTATGTATTTTATTTTAGACACTTAAAAATACTCTTCTGAGAAGGGACTCACAGGCTTCCACAGACTGCCAAAGGGATCCTTGACATACAGAAATGTTAAGAGCCTAAAGAAGCAGACCCAGAAAATTAAGTGATTTGCCTATAGTTATAGCTTTGTCAACTTCAGGACTGGGTTTTGAGCCCAGATACAGCTCTGATGCAGCTAGGCGGCTAGGTGGTGCCATAGTGCACCAGGCCTGATGTCAGGAAGACTCAACTTCATAAGTTCCAATCTGATCTCAGACACTTCCTAGCTGTGTGACCCTGGGCAAGTCACTTAACCCTGTTTACCTCAGTTTCCTCATCTGTGGTCAGCTGGAGAAGGAAATGGCAAACCACTCTAGTATGTCTGCCAAGAAAACTCCAAATGCGGTCACAGAGAGTTGGACGCAACTGGAAAACGACTTAAAAACAACTGATTCTAAACCTAATATTCTTTTTACTGCTCTGCACCAAGGTTGCCTTCCTCTTGTTACTATTCTCCTATTGCTAGATCTCTTCAGCTTGCATCTTCATTTCCCTCTCTTCCCTTTCTTTCCAAGGACTGGCCTCAGAGCAGCTCTTCTCACCCCAATTTGCAACCCCAGAGAATAACTGCCCCCTTACTTCTAGTTGTCCCCTCCCCCCACATCCACCTCTTACACATATTTGGTGTTGGCCTCCCACTGGTTCAAGGCAGGAGGGTTTCACCAAAAACAAGGGTTTAGGAGTATATTTTCTTCAAGCATTCAGCTCCCTTCTCCACTCCCATGTTGAAGATTGATTTTAAATGACAGCTAACCTCCAATTCAGAGAATGGGGGAACTTTAAGGATGGAAGACACCTTAGATACAATATCATTTTTCTTTGTCATTATCTTCCCACCTTCCCTGCCACCCCCAGACAGTTTGATCTCCCTAAATCTGTTTGGCTTTGGTTAATATTAAACCAAGTTTGCATTTCCTGTGCAAACATCTACTGGCTGTGAGGGTAGCAGACCCAAGCAGGTGAGACTCTCATTGTTCTCCCTGGCTAGGAAAGGCTTTCCTGCCATTTTACAGGGAGAGGACTGAAGTC
This sequence comes from Dromiciops gliroides, assembly GCF_019393635.1. Classification (NCBI taxonomy): domain Eukaryota; kingdom Metazoa; phylum Chordata; class Mammalia; order Microbiotheria; family Microbiotheriidae; genus Dromiciops; species Dromiciops gliroides. Next base: position 659,456,507 of record NC_057862.1, on the reverse strand, counting down.
AGCTCTCAGTGTATGTAGCATCCTCCATTGGACTCTAAGCTCTTCTAGGGCCAGGATTGTCTTTTGCCTCTTTTTGTTTCCCCAACACTTAACACAGTTAAATGTTTATTGATTGATTAATCCATTGGGGCATTAATGAAGCCCCATTCTTTCAAGGGCCGGGGTCTTGTAATTGAGAAGCCAAGAATCAAAATGAGCTCTCCCTTATTGGGAAGAGATCACTTCCTTAAAGTGCTGGCCCACAGGTGAGCCCTGAAAAGTAAAACTAATGGGCAGAGTCAGAAAGAGAGCAAAAGGAAACAGGATTGGGGTTGGAGGGAGGCCAAGGAAAAACCTCTCCCCGGGGTTCTTCATTCAGGTCACCATGTAGCTAGGTACATTTTGAGACCAAGGAAGTTTTATATGTGGGAATGGAGCAGCTAACTATGCCCAAAAGCAGAGCTGGCCACTGGTAGCCAGATTACCGAGTCCACAGGATAATGACAGTAATAATAACTTGTATGTCTATCGTACTTGACAGTTTACAAAGTTCTTTCCTCCCAACAGCCCTGTGAGGTAAATAGGGTATGCATTATCATGCCCATTTTATTTGTTTGTTTGTTTTTTGTGGGGCAATGAGGGTTAAGTGACTTGCCCAGGGTCGCACAGCTAGTAAGTATCAAGTGTCTGAGGCTGGATTTGAACTCAGGTCCTCCTGAATCCAGGGCCAGTGCTTTATCCACTGCTTCACCTAGCTGCCCCCATCACACCCATTTTAGAGGTGAGAAAATGACTTGCTCAGGACCTGAGTTGGTAGTAAGTAGTGAGGGTCTGGAAAATATTTAGCAATGAACTCCTTAATGGTTAACAACCAGAAGAAAAAAGAAACACAACTATATACTCATTACACACTTTTAAATTTAATCTGCATGAACATCTTCCCCATCACTTTCTTAAGTCTAGAAAATCGACAAAACAATGAATAAAGACTTGACTTGTAGCACCTGCTATTTCCAAAGCACTCAAGTGGAAAATTTGATAATCAGTTTGAGCTGGTTTCCAGACCTACCTGCTAGTAAACATAAGAACCTCATCCTCTCCCTAACACCCTAGCTACTATGCCACACTGCCTCCTTTGGCCTGACTCTAATCATCCCAGTCCCAACTGAATCCCACCAACATTTGACTCTAAATTTGAGGTGGCAGAGTGATGCAGGGGATGGAGCACTGGAGTTTGCATCAGGAAGATCCGAGTTCAAATCTTGCCATAGCTACTTACTAACTGTGTGTCCCTAGACAATCATTTAACCTCTGCCTCAGTTTCCTCATATGTAAAATGGGGAGGGGGTAATGATGGCACCTACCCCACTGGCTTATTATATCAAGTGAGATTACATGTGTAAAATCCTTCATAAACCCCAAAGCACTATCACATAAGTGCTAGATGTTACTGACAAAATGCTCTGTGGTTACATTCTTAGGGACTAGATTAAACAGCCTTCCCAAAGTTCTGTAAAAGCTGATAGTTCTGTCCCAAGATACACCTAATTTGGGGCCACTAGGGGGCACCATAGTATGTAGGGCACTGGGCCTGGAGTCAGGAAGACTAATCATGAGTTCAAATCTGGCCTTAGACACTTAACCAGCTGTGTGACTCTGGGCAAGTCACTTCACCCTCTTTGCCTCAGTTTCCTCATCTGTCAAATGAGCTGGAGAAGGAAATGGCAAAACCACTCCAGTGTCTCTGCCAAGAAAACCCCAGATAAGATCATGAAGAGTCAGACACGACTGAAACAATTGAACAACCACAACAACAGATACCTAACGTATCTCCATAGGCAGCATTACTTAATGAATGGAGACCTGAGTTCAAGTTATCCCTCTGACACTCACTGGCTTGATAACCCTGGGCAGGCAGTTAACCTCCCATCACTCCAGGCAACTATCTAAAGTGATATGTTTCAGAGAAGAGGGCTGACCTGCCCTATAAGAGGGAGTCCCGTCATCTAGCGGGAGGGGGGAGGTATCCATGTACTGAGGAAAGCAAGGAAGAGGTCCCTATTTTGCCCTAGTTACTAGTAAAGGCTCATTTCATAGACTTTTTTTTTTTGCAGGCAATGGGGAAAGAGAGGTTTTGTTTGTTTGTTTCATTGTGTACACACTAATTCCTTCCCCCCCCCCCCCGGGGCTATGGGGGTTAAGTGACTTGCCCGGCTAGTGTCAAGTGTCTGAGGCTGGATTTGAACTCAGGTACTCCTGAATCCAGGGCTGGTGCTTTATCCACTACGCCACCTAGCTGCCCCCCCCCCATTTCATAGACTTTTAACCAAGTTTATGTCCTGGACGCCTTGGGCAGCCTACGGACCCTTCTCAAAAATCATGGTTTTAAATGCACAGGATTACAAAGGAAACTGGTTATGGAATTTGTTTTTGTTCAGTCGCATCTGATTCTTCATGACCCCATTTGGGGTGTTCTTGACAAAGATATTGGAGTGATTTCCCATTTCCTCTTCCAGCTCATTTTACAAATGAGGAAACTGAGGCAAACGAGGTGACTTGCCCAGGGTCACACAGCTCATAAGTGGCTGAGGCTGGATTTGAACTCAGGTCCTCCTGAATCCAGGGCCGGTACCTTATCCACTGCGCCACCTAGTAGCCCCTGCTTTACTCTTTATCCACTACATGCTCCCCCCATTTTTCCCTTCACCTTGCCCTATGTGACCTTGGGCAAATCACTTAACCCTCATTGCCCCAACCAGAAAAAAGAAAAAGAGTGAAAGAAAAAAAGGAGCCCCACCCAAACCCAGCCCGATTAGGACTTAGGCTCCATCCATCACCAGCTCTCAGTCTCTGGCTTTATCACCCCTGCCACCAGGAACGCTCAGCTATGGACATCTAGTATGTGCCAACAGTGGGGTCAGAGCATTCAGAGTGAATGGGTGAAAAGGGAGCTGTGTGGGTTGACTTCTAGGGAAATTACTGCTGCATCTGTCTGGGGGTGAGCTCAGAAATTCATTGGCAGAAATGGTTCCTTATCACCCCTGTTATCACCCTCCTTCATGTGATTGGCATCACTGGGCTGGTGGGTGCTCAGAGACCATGGGCTGGTGTTGCTCATAGGCTGTGGTGGAAATCCCAGGGGATTCCAAACTGAGCCCTGAGTGGGTGGGTTGTAGGCAGCTGGTGTGTCTCCTCCATCAACATTCCCTGTGTCTTTCAGGGTGTCTCAGATACTTCCAGATACTTTTATGTGCTTCATCTCTCGAACCACCCTTTCCCTGTCAATGACCCCTCCCCCAGACCAATTGCCCCTATGATACCATCACCTTCCCTCAAAGCCACAACTACCCAAGGGAAATCGTTATTCACCAAGAAATCTGATCTTAGGGGCTGCTCAGAAATAAGATGGTTGACAGATGTTGATTGTTAGTCCTTTCCCCTAAACCATCCTGGAGTTTCTTCTAGTTCTAACGTAGACTTTGAGATGTGGGTTTCATCTAAATAGGGTTGCCCAGTGTGGTTTCTCCAGAAGACAATGGCCCTAGAGTCACTAACTCTTGATCTCCACTCCCAACTCCCCACTCCCAAATTCCACCTCTTCCAAGAAGTTTTCCAGGTTAACATCACCCTGTCAGCAGCAGGATGAAGGAGAAAGGACCCTGAATTTGGACCCAAGTCTGAAGCCTGATTCTGCCATTTATTGTTGGTATGACCTTGGGCAATTCATGTAACTGCTTTGGTTCCTTCCATTCTAATGGCCATGATTTAAAAGGTAATATGGTCTCTGGAAGACAGAGTGCTGACATGGAGTCAGGAAGACTGAGGTTCTCATCCTGTTTCCTAGCATTTCCTTGATGGTGTGACCATGGGCAAGTCACAGAATCACAAATATTAGAGCTGAAGATCTCTCCGAGGAATCTAGTCCCCATTGTAACATCCTAGGCAAGTAGTCATCTGGTCTCTGCTTGAAGACCAATCAAAGAGATCCATTGGACCATCAGTTGAGGGTTGCAAAGGATCCTCAAAACCATCAAATCTAACCCTCCTCATTTTACAGGTGAGGAAGCTGGGGTAAACAGGGCTAAGTGACTTGCCCAAGGTCACACAGTTAGTAAGTTTCCAAGGCCAGTTTTGAACGCTGGAGGATGAGTCTCCCTGACTCCAGGCTGGGCGCTCTATCTACTGCCACCTAGCTACCTTCAGGGTTGTCTTGATGATCAAATGAAGTCATATTTGTATAGGCTTAGGCACACAGTAGGTGCCTTCCTATAGCAATTCTTTCACTTTGGGATAATTCAGTTGTTAGGAAGTTTTTTGGTTTTTTTCCTAACATCAAACCTATAAGTTTTTTCTTCTCAGTTTCTACCCTTCTCCTGACTCTGCCCTCTGGGCTCCCCTTTGGTTCCCTTTATCAGGATCCCCTCCCCAGTCCCATTCTTAGTCTTTCCTTCTCTTTTTTTTTTAAATCTTTCATCCCCACTCCTTCACCCAATCCTCTTTTGCCCTGGATTCAAGGCTCTTCACTGTCCCGATTACTCTCCTCTGTGAATGTCCTCCTTAAACAGTGCTGAGTATAGTATTTAGGTGCCTCAGCCAGGGCAGAGTACAGGGGGCTTCCCTCTTCCTGGAAGGCACACCTCTCTTAATGTGGCCAATAATGGCAGGCATCTTTCCTGGTTACCACAAAACACTGTTGACTAATATTGAGTTTGCTGTCCACTAAAAGCCCCAAATCATTTGCACTTAACCTCTGAACTTCAGTTTACTCATCTGCAACATGGGAGTAATAATATCGATGGTACCTACCTCCCAGAGGTGTTGTGAAGCTGAAATGAGACAATGTGTATAAAGTGTTTTGCTAACCTTAAAGTACTAATGGGGCAGCTGGGTGGCACAGAGCTGGACCTGGAGTCAAGAATGCTCATCTTCCTGAGTTCAAATCCAGCCTCAGATACTTCCTAGCCTGTGTGACCCTGGGCACGTTACTTCACCCTGTTTGCCTCAGTTTCCTCATCTGTCAAGTGAGCTGGAGAAGGAAATGACAAACCATCTCAGTGTCTTTGCCAAGAAAACCCCACATGGGGTGGGGAAGAGTCAGAAATGACTGAACAACAAAGTACTAATGTCAGCTATGATGGCGATGAGGATGATAAATCAATGAACAGTTACGGCTGGAGGCCCGAACCTAGAGTCAGGAAGAGAAGTTCAAATCCTGCCTCAGATTCTTATTTACCTGCGTGCCTCTGGCTGGGTCACTTAATCACTGTCTGTCTCAGTTTCCTCAGCTGTATAGTGAGGATAACAATAGCACCTGTTGTTGTTTGCGCTTTGTTCTTGAGGAGGACCATGACAGAGAACATGACTTGCACTGAATTGGATTTAAGTGAGGGAAGGCCATGCAAGGTCACTAGCCTCACTCTCTCCTCCAGAGACATCTGGGTTCAGTGGCAAGATATGTTCTCAGGATGACTGGGGTGGCCCAGGATGCTTAAAGCAATTGGGCTTAAGTGACTTGCCCAGGGTCACACAGCTAGCTAGTGTCTGAGGTAATATTTGAACTCAGGTCCTCCCAACTTCAAGGCCAGTACTCTATCCACTGCACCACCTAGCTGCCCCTGAACCTATCTCCCAGGGTTGTTGTGGGAATCAAATGAGAGAATATTGGTAAAGGGGTTTCCAAGCCTTAAAGCAATAAAAATGCTAGCTCTTATTATGAACAATATTATTATTAACAAGCGTTTAGCAGGCACTGAGTACCTGGCTAGGTGCTGGGGATGCAAGTACAATAATTGAAAAGATTCCCTTTTTCAGAGAGCTTACCCTCTAACCAGGGAGATAACAAATGCAAATGTATAGAGACCATGTAGAACAGAATGAATGACAACATCCGAGCCCTGCAGACATTTGATCTCTCCCTGCATCTCTCTTGCCTTCTCCTTAGATTTCTGGTTCAAGGACAGGGCGTCCATTCCCCACACCCTGCAGGGCTCTGTACCCACTGGGTGCTGGCTGGACTCATCCTTGGCTTTGTTGATGTATTGCTCTGCAAGGCTCAGATTTCAAGTCAGCGCTTGAGTCTCCTGCAGCATTTATTGGAGCCTGTATCCAGCGTCTGGCCTGGGCTATGGGCATGATCTGGCCATCCCCTCCCCCTGCAGCAGCCAGTGGGCAGGGCAGGAGAGTTCAGTTTCCGGCTGGCACCGGCCCCACCCCCAACAACTAAAGCCAGCCGACACAGGTGGGCAAGGCATATTAGGCTCGAATAAGGGCCAGAAAGGGCGGAGCGTCACCTAGGGCCTTCCTCTACCTGAGACAAGCCCACACTGGACGGCTGTGATCTAGACACAGCTGCTGAAGGAGGAGACCGAGGAGGTGGTGGTAGGGGTGTTCTGTGGAGGAGCTGACTTGGGAGGTAAAATATTTAAATTGTTTGGTGTGGGGGAGCAGGGTAAAGGGTCATCATGGAGTAAAAGGGCAACCTGGCATTTTAACTCCCCCCAGCCAGGGAGATCTCAGACTCCTGAACCAATTTGCCCATATGGGAGTCCAGGATTTAAAGCTAGACAGAACCTTGGAAATTATCTGGCTCAAGTCTCTCATTTTACAGATGAGTAAACTGAGGCCCAGGAAGACGGCTCATAAACTTAGTGCTGGAGGGGACCATAGAGGTACAATCCCTTCACTTTACAGAGGTCCAAAGAGAAATAAAAGTGTCCTGTGCCTAGCCACACAGGGAGTGAATGTCAGGAGCAGATTTGAATCAAAGCTCTCTGATTTCAACTCCCTTTCTCTGTCTACCTCACCAACTTGCTAAGGTAGGCAGCTCCCAGCCAGGCTAGGATCTAACCTCAGGCTCCAAATGGACTGCTTGGGAACCACTGCCCTCAACCTGATTTAGCTGGCGAGGGATCCTGGACATTACCCAAGGTGCTGCAGGGAAGAGAGGAACAAATCATGCTTCCTATCCTGTCCATTGATTTCCCTTCAGCCTAAAGGGCTGGAGGGTTCCTTGCTCTCAGTGTCTCGGTGGTCCCAGTCACCTCTAGCAGGCCTGGTAGGCTAAGGGGATGCAGGCAGCAGGTTTGAGTTTCCCAAATGTTTGGCTCAGAAGCACAACCTGCTATAAGGAATCTAGATGACAGTATCTGAGGAGAGAATCATTTTTCCTATTAGAGAAGTTTAGTCTGGAGAAAAACAAAACCCAACCCCAAAGGCAGTGCCCTAAACTGGCTTGGTTTCTCCAGGAGAAGTAACTGACTTCCAAGACTTGCCATCTGAATTCTCTAGGTCTCAGTTTCTTCATCTCTAAACTGGAGACAATAAGCTTGATCTTAGTCTGGAGAGACAGAGCAGTGAAACCCACGGAGCTCAGAGGAATAGGACTGAGAAACGGCCTGTGTAAACTAATAAAGGGCCGTAGCTATGGAAGTGGCTGTTTTTGTTTTAACGGGGCCAAGCAGGAAAGGCAGCAGAGAGCTGATGCCTTCCTAAAAATCTCAGCTCTCATGTGGCAGTGAGGCTGGTTCCCCATTGCTTTCCTTCTGGTCTTTTCCTTTGCTGGTTGGGAAGATAGACTAAGGGCCTTTGGGGAGGTACCCCCCGGGAAACCGGTTTGTTCAGGCCTGTTTGGCTGGGTCTGTTTATATAGGGAGCGAGAGGTTGCCTCAGACAAACAGACGGTTGGTAACGAGTAACGAACATTGCCGTCTCCTTTAGGGGAGCCCCTTGGGGCACCCCATAGTCTCATACTTTCCTAGCTTCAGTGTTCCAAATTGAAGAGAACATCAAAGATATGAGGGGGTGGGAAAGGGGAGTGTGCAGTTTGGATCCTTCTTGATCCTACCAGCTCGAAGGTATGTGTATTACCTTATTGTGGAAAGCATTCTGGATTTGGTTGGAACCAGAGGGATTGAGTTCCAATCCCAGTCCAGTCAACAAGCATTTATTAAACAATCATGATGTGTGAGGTAGTGGGGATACAAAGAAAGGCAAAAATATTCCCTGACCTCAAGGAGCTTACAGTCTAATGGGGGAGATTAAAGATAATGACCAAAGAACATGAAGATATGTACAGAGCAGAAGGAAGGCACTGGTAAGGGGAGGTATTAGCATCTGGGAGGATAGAAAGAAACTCTTGGAGTAGGTGGTCTTGAAGGAAATTGTGGGAAATAAGAAGTAGAGTTGAGGGGACAGAATATTCCAGGCATGGAAGATACTCAAAGCAAAGTAAAGGAGATAGGAGATAGAGTGTCCCATGAAGACTTGTCCTTACCCAGTGTTGCTGAGAGAGTGATGGAAGGGAGTCAAATGTAAGAAGACTAGGGGGCAGCTAGGTGGTGCAGTGGATAAAGCACCAGCCCTGGATTCAGGAGTACCTGAGTTCAAATCCGGCCTCAGACACTTGACATTTACTAGCTGTGTGACCCTGGGCAAGTCACTTAACCCCCATTGCCCCGCAAAAAAAAAAAAAAAAATGTAAGAACACTGGAAAGGGAGAAAGGGTCTATGAAGCTAAGCTTCCAGAGCCAACTTTACAAGCAAAACAAAGGAGTTTCTAGTTGATTCTAGAGGTCATGGGGAGCTCCAGTGGGGAGGGAAGTGCCTCAAATGGACTAAGCCTTAGAAAAATCTCCTTTGTAGCTGCGTGGAGGAGAAACCAGAGTGGGGAGAGATGAGAGGCAAGAAGACCAATTAGGAGGCTATGGTAATAGTCCAACCAGGAAGTGATTGAAGCAAGGTTGTGACTGTAAAAGTAGAGAGAATGTGATGTATACAGGAGATGTGAACACAGAAATGGCAAGTTATAGCAATGAATTTGAGATTTGTGGTGAGAGTGAGGATTCAATGATGATACCAAGGTCTTTAATCTGGGTGACTGGGAAGATGATGGGGCTCTCAACTATAATAGGAAGGTTGGGAAGAGGGAGTAAGTTCTGTTTTGTACATGTTAAAATTGAGATAACTACAGGCATCTCATGAAAAGTCCATCTGATTGGAAAAGTACAAAAGACCATCAGTGATGTAGGACTGAAGCTCAGGAGAGGAACTAGGGTTGGGTATATACATCTGGGAATCATTTTCATTGAGATACCCTTGGGACCTTAGGTCTTCATTTCTTCATTTGTAAAAACACAAGTGTCTCTGATAAAGGCCTCATTTCTCAATTATATAGAAAACTGTGTCAATTTAATAAAAAATACAAGCTATTCTCCAAATGATAATCGGTCAAATGATATGAACAGGCAGTTTTCAGATAAAGAAATCAAAGCTTATCTATAGTCATATGAAAAAATGCTCTAAATCACCATTGATCAGAAAAATGTAACTTAAAACAACTCTGAGGTACCACTTCACACCTGGATAAATTGACAAAAAAGGAAAATGTTGGATGTTGGAAGGGATGTGGGAAAACTGGAATGCTAATCCACTGTTGGTGGAGTTGTGAACAGATGCAACTATTCTATAGAGTAATTTGGAGCTATTTCCAAAGGGCTATAAAACTGCATACCCTTTAATTCAGCAATACCACTGCTAGGTTTATATCCCAAAGACATCCCCAAAAAGAGAAAAGGACCTATTTGTACAAAAATATTTATAGCAGCTCTTTTTGTGGTAGCTAAGAATGAGAAATCAAAGGGATGCCCATCAATTGGGGGATGGCTAAACAACCTGTGATATATGATTGTAATGGAATATTGTTGTGCTATAAGAAATGACAAGCAGGATTATTTCAGAAAAACCTGGAAAGACTTACATGAACCAATATATAGTGAAGCGAACAGAACCAAGAGAACCTTGTGCATAGTAACAGTAATATTGTTCAATGAAGAATTGTGAATGCCTTAGATGTTCTCAGCAATACAATGATCCAAGACAATGCTAAAGAACTAGTGATGAAACATAATATCCACCTCCAGAGCAAGAACTGATATTGATTGAACAGACTGAAGCATGCTATTTTCACTTTCTTTTATTTGCATCTTCTTATACAAAATGACTAATATGGAAATGTCTTACATAATTGCACATATATAACCTATGTCTAACTGCTTACCTTCTCAGGGAGGTGGGAGGAGAGGGAGGGAAGGAGGGATAGAATTTGTAACTTAAGGGGCAGTTAGATGGCGCAGTGGATAGAGCACCGGCCCTGTAGTCAGGAGTACCTGAGTTCAAATCCGACCTCAGACACTTAACACTTACTAGCTGTGTGACCCTGGGCAAGTCACTTAACCCCAATTACCTCACTAAAAAGACAAAAAACAAAAAACAAAAAAAAAGAATTTGTAACTTAAAACTTTAAATAAAAGCATTTTTTTTTTTAAAAACTGTTAGGTGGTACCATAGTGCACAGAGTGCTGGAAGACATCTTTCTGAGTTCAAACCTGGCCTCAGATATTTACTAGCTATGTGACCCTGGGCAAGTCACTTTACCCTGTGTGCCTCAGTTTCCTCATCTGTCAAATGAGCTGAGGAAGGAAAGGGTGAACAACTATGGCAATATCTTTGCCAAGAAAACCCGAAATGGGGTCCTGAAGAGTTAGACATGACTGAAAAAAACAACTCAACAACAATGAGGTGCTGGATGATTTCCACAGTCCTTTCCATCTCCTAGGTACTCTGATATAATTAAATCTCTATTTCCATTAGTCTGTTAGGCTTCCTTATAGCTTTGAGAACCAACATAGCTACCAGCTATTGATACCTTAGGCAAGTCACTTCACATCTCCCATTTGGAAGACGGGAACATCATTCAATCAACAAACATTTAAGTGCCTACTATGTGCCAGCCATAGGGAATGAATGAATAAAAATGCTTTCATTAAGCATTTACCATGCATGCACTAGCATTGTACAAATACAAAAGTGAAATAATCCCTTCTCTTAAGGTGCTTACTTACCACTGTAGTGGGGAAGACAACTTATGTAGGAAAGTGATGACTTGGGAAATCATAGGGAAGTAAGTGGAGTCATAGGGAAAATAGTTGTTATTCAGTCTTTTTAGTCATATCTGACTGTGACCCCATTTGGGGCTTTCTTGGCAAAGATACTGGAGTGGTTTGCGATTTCCTTCTCCAGCTCATTTTACACATGAGGAAACTGAGGCAAGGAGGGTTAATTGATTTGCCCAAGGTCACACAATTAGGAAGTGTCTGAGGCCAGATTTGAACTCCAGAAGATGGTCTTGACTTCAGACCTGGCGCTCAATCCACCCCACCACCTACCTGTCCGGGGGAAGTGGTTGGCACACCTTTCTTTCCAGTACCAATGGCAATATTGATTTGATTAAGGTCCCAGGAAGGGAAGGAGAGGGTTTTGGCATTTTCTGGCAAGGTTTATGACTATAATGGAATGTGAAGCATGGTGGAAGACAGCTATATACAGTCCCCCATGTGACCCACTCACCAATCAGGAAGGTGGGGGTGCCAGAGCTCCAAAGCTGAGAGGGTTCCATTCCCTAGCACTTGGCCTCTGGAGATCCGGTGGTCCAGGAGGATATGCCGACAGAGTAGATGGCCAGACAGAACATCAAGACAAATGAAAGGGTCCCTATCTTCAAAGAGCTTATATTTTATTAGGAGAAACAACATACGTACATAGTTACATATAAAATAAATACAAATGAATTTAGGGGGAGAGAAGGCACTAGCAACTAAGAACTTCAGGAAAGACTTGGATGTAGAAGATACTGCTTGAGCTGAGCTTTGAATGAAACTAGGAAATGGAGAAGGAAATGGCAGACCACTCCTGTATCTTTGCCAAGAAAACCCCATGGACAGTATTGGGGTTACAAAGAATTGGACACAACCAAATGACTGAACAACAATAACAAAAGGGACTCTAAGAAGGATGTGATGAAGGAGGGCATGGAAAACAGCCAATGCAAAGGCACAGAGATGGGGAATGGAATGTCCTGGGCGAAGAATTGAAAAAAAAGGCCAGATTGGCTGCATTGTAGAGTTTGTGAAGACATGTAATGTACACCAATCCTGGAAAGGCGGGTTGGAGTCAGGTTGGAAAGAGCCTTCAATGACAAAAAGAGAAGCTTGTATTTGATCCGGGAGGTAAAAAAGTCATTGAAGTCTACTGGATAGGGTAAGGAAGTAACATAGTCAGAGCTATGCTTTAGAATAGCAATTCTCAAAATCTTGGGTCTCAGGACCCTTTCTTAAATATTAATGAACATCTCCCAAAGAGTTTTTGTTTGTCTAGAATGTGTGTCTGTGTATATATACATATATATATACACACATACACATACATATATATGCACACACATATATACACAAATGCATGAATACATAGATACATGTATATATGCATATATACATCTGTATATACCCATGTATATGTGAGTATACACATATGTATGTACGTGGACATGTGTGCCTGTTTGTGTGGTAGTATATAGGTTACACACATATACTATATAAAGGTTATATAATATAGATCATATCTATTATATATGATTATATAGGTTATAGATACATTGCATGTAGGTTATATAGTATATAGATTATATAACGCTACATATGGCTTATATATACTACATATGAGTTATAAATTATAAATAGTATATGGTTTGCAGATATATACTATCTATATAATATTGGAAATTAAAATATGTGACTATTATCAAACTAGTTTTGACCTCCTGAACCCTGAAAGAGTCTCAAGGAGCCCCAAGTATTCTCACACCACACTTTGAGAACTTCTATTTTAGAATTTCACTTTAGCAACAAAGTGGAGGCTGGATTCGAGGAGATGCTTGAGACAAGGAAACTGACCCGGAGGCTGTTGCAGTAGTCCAGACAAGAGGCTGTGAGGACTAGAGTGAGCAGAAAGAACAGAGACTGGAAGGGATGGGACAGATGTCAGGAGGTAGAAATGACAAGATCTGGCAACTTACTGGATTTGTGGCACGAGGGAGAGGGAGAGAGGGAGGAGCAGACATTAAGAGTACTTGGTGTTATATAGAGCACTGGCCCTGAAGTCAGGAAGACTCATCTCGAGTTCAAATCCAGCATCATACTTAGTAGCTGTGTGATCCTGGGCAAGTCACTTAACCCCAATTGCCTCCCCCAAAATACTAATACTTGGTGTTATGTATTAAATATAAATGGTATAAAAAGTTAATCTAGTAAACATCAGAGGCAGGTTATAAACCCACCCTCTTCCATGCTCCAAGTCCAGCACACAATTCACTATGCCTAGTATATACAGAGAAGTGTCCATCAGCATTAGTAAAAGGATTTTTCTCACCCAGGAGTTCCCCTTTCCAGCAGAACCACAGGTCCAATTCCTATCTCTATCTCATAGAACCTTCCTAACAAGGGAGAGGAGAGCTCTATAAATTGCAATGTGGTATATAAAAGTGAGGTATTATTGCGATCATTTCATTCTTTTCATATTCTTTATGGAGTCCAGACAGAAACAATCCTAGGCCAAGTTACTATCCTGCTATAATTCTTTTTTTTTTTTTTTTTTAGTGAGGCAATTGGGGTTAAGTGACTTGCCCAGGGTCACACAGCTAGTAAGTGTTAAGTGTCTGAGGCCGGATTTGAACTCAGGTACTCCTGATTCCAGCGCCAGTGCTCTATCCACTGTGCCACCTAGCTGCCCCTCTGCTATAATTCTTTTATGTGAAATGTTCAAAGGACTGTTTTATAGGTGGATGGACTAGCCTTTTGTGATTGAATGGAAAGGCTCACTTTCTGTAGGCTCACTGCAAGCATCCTTGGTGCACATGAGATGATGGGGATGATAAAACTGCAGCCTGTTCCCACATGGTTTTGATTTCTTCTGCCAGGTCTCCTGATTTTGAAAGCTTTTTATTCATGGAGCTGAGTCCTTGGTATGGTGACTCCTTTTCAAAACAATGCTTTCATATTTTTATAGATCACTGTCAAAGCAGGACAATTGTGGGCAGCGATTTTGTTGATACTAATTTATTTCCTGAATTCTCAAGGATATTGTCAGGCCTGTATTTGTAGCACAGGGCTTTTTTGTTTGTTAGTTTGTTACTATTACCAGTTACATTTCTGTGAAGGCTCAGTGGGAACTTGGGTTGATAAGAACAAAATTCCCCACTATTCGTCATCCCGGATGACATTCCCTTATTTTACGATTGTGCCCATTCCCCCTTTCCCCCGCCATGGATTTTAAGGAAGTTATTATTATTGTTGTCATTAATTATTACTATCATCATCATCATTGTTGTTGTTGTTATTATTATCCAGCTCCTCCACCGAGCCTTCAGGGAAACCCATTAATTGCTACTTACACTGATATCATCCAATGGGCACAGAGACATCAGCCACAGAAGTGTGTTTCCACCTCCCCATGGGACCTTGGTTTTACCCCTTTTATCTTTCCCCTCTATGGGCAAGGAAGGGGGTGGGAGGCCCATGGTAAGGACATAGAAAGCTAGCCTGGGCAGAGCCTCAGCTGTTGCTAATTGGGCTCCCCTCACTAATGAGGACCCAGGCATAACAGCTGGCAGCCACAGCTCCTGCAAATAATGGATTCATTAAGTGCCTGAGTCCCCTGGGCCACTGGGAAAGAGAGAATCAAGTGGGCACAGATGCTTGTCAGGAAAAAGGAGGGCAGGAGGGCATAGGAGATGAGGAGTGGGTTGGTCTTGGATCCAGGCTGCAGGTGCCTTCATGGGGAGCTCATTAGTCCTGACTGGGGGTGGGGGAGGTTAGGGAGAAAGGGGAGGAGGAGGGAGAACAACATTTTGGCTCAAGGTCAAGGGAGTTTGGGGAAGGCCATGAAGTGATGGAGATGCAATTGAAAGGTATATTGCAGTGGAATGAACTCCCACTCAAATGGGAGGAAGAAGGCCTGGCTGGGTTGCTGGCTCCCCATATAAAAATGAATATGGGGGCAGCTAGGTGGCGCAGTGGATAGAGCACCGGCCCTGGAGTCAGGAGTACCTGGGTTCAAATCCGGCCTCAGACACTTAACACTTACTAGCTGTGTGACCCTGGGCAAGTCACTTGACCCCAATTGCCTCACTAAAAAATTAAAAAAAAAATGAATATGACCCCTTAAGCCTCGGACCTTCTGGCTCCCGACTCTACTCCTAGACAATCTGGAGCTAAAAAGAAAACCTAACTTATCCAGCAATGGAAAGACCTCTGCCTTTGGACTTAGACTATCTGGATTCAAGTCTTGGTGTAGTGGTAAAAGCACTGGGTTTGAGTCAAGAAGATTTGAGTTCAGATTCTACCTGCAGACACTTACCAGCTCTGTAACCCTGGCCAAGTAACTTCATCACTAGCAGCCTCAGTTTCCTCATCTGTTAAATGAGGACAATAATAGCACCCATCTCCCTGTATTGTTTTTCAGATCAAATGAAATGACATCCATAGAGTGCTTTGCAAGTCTTAGAGGTTTCTAGAGATGCTAGCTATTATGATCATTCTTGTCTCTACTATTTGGCGATGATGACACTATGATTATGAGTGTTAATAGCTAAGTGACTCTGGGTTAAGTCACTTCAACCTCAGTTTTTCATCCTTTTGGACCATCCCTGTGATTTCATTGACATAGGGAACTCCAATATGGGAAAAACTTCCTTTACCAATGCAGATTGGCACCTGTTCTGAAACTCATAGAGAAAGCTGCCTGAGAATTGAGGACAAATGACTTGTACAGGGTCATACCCACCAATAATTGAATGAGTCAGGGGGCAGCTAGGTGGTAAAGTGGATAAAGCACTGGCCCTTGATTCAGGAGGACCTGAGTGCAAATCTGACCTCAGAACTTGGCACTTATTAGCTTGTGACCCTGGGCAAGTCACTTAACCCTCATGGCCCCACACAAAAAAAGTCAGGGATTGAACTCTTAGTCATGCTCTCTGCTATACTATGTTTCCTCGTCTAGAGCAGGGCTTCTTAAATTTTTTCCACTCACAACCTGTTTTTTCCTGACAAATTTGTATGCAGCCCCAAGTATATAGGTATATAAAATAAGTATACATAACCTTTTACTGTTGCCAAATTTTCACGGCCCCCACATTCAGTTATGTGACTCTGTATGGGATTGAGACCCACAGTTAAAGAAACTAGGATCTAGAGAATGGTTGAAAATAATACTTGTACTACCTAGCTCACAGGGTTGCGAGCAAAGTATTTTATAAACCTTAATGGAAATTTGAGCTGGAATTAAGTAGATTTCAAGGAAGTCAAGTCATAAATAGCCCAAGGTGAACGGGGTTCTATCCTTGGGCACACTTCCTCGTGGGGGTGGGAGGGTACATTTTTTGCCCTGGGCTGTCACTGAGCCTGAACCTCACCCTGGAATCATGCCCAAGCTGCTGCCCTAGGGGTCCTGTTGCCACAGCACCCTTCTCCCAAGGTTGCCTTCCTCCTGTCTCAAGGAAACAAGGTGCAGACCACCTTAAGGCTGCCCCCACAAATGGACTGTCCTCTTCATGGCCTCCCCCCACCCCCTCGCTGCAGCTTTTCAGGGCCAGCTTGTATTTTACCTAGGACACAGAGGGAGGGTATTCGAACCCACCAAGCAATAATTGTTTGGTTCTGTGCTCCTGGCCAGGAAGCCACTATCTGAACCTCAGACCTCTTCTGTGAAAGAGAAACGCACAATCCCCTTCTGTGCATGAAGGCAGGAGGCTGGACCCTCGTTCTCTCTCCAGGAGAGCTCCAGGAGCCAGGATGTGTCCTTGGGAGATTTCTGTGTTTCCCTCTCTGCTCCCTCCTCCCCCCGCCCCCAGTGCTCCTCACATTGCATCTATAGTCTAGAAGAACATTTTAATTCACCTGCTAATAGAAACATATCCATGACCCCAGGAACCTGAGAAGATCTAGTTTAGTGCTTTATTTTGACAGATGAGGAAATCAAGGCCCAGGGACTTGTCCAAGCTCACACAGCAAGCAGGGAATAAAGCTGGGATTCGAACCCAGGTTCTGAGATTTCAGTTCCAGAGCCCTTTCCCTGGGCAATCTCCCTCAAGAATAACACTCACATTCACAATAGCTCCTAGACATTTACAGGGTCCTCATTCACACAGAGTTGGGGTTCTAATACATTACTCTTCATAGGAGAATTTAATTTTAAAAGCAGGCCAAGGGGAAGTCAGCAGGAGGGTGGGAGACAGAAGTTTGCCCCAAATGGCTTATTTCAGTTCATAGATTTCTCCTCATCTTGGTCCCTATGACCATGATTCCTACACCATCCCTGGCTTCTGTCAAGGTATTTACAGCACCTGCCTCCCCCAACCCCAGAGGACCAGGTGGCTTTTTCTAAACTGCCAGTTCCTCTAATGGGAGGCAGCTATCTTGGTGGGGAACGGTAGAGTAGCACTTGGGAGTTATCCTCCAAAGACCAGTTTCTAGACATTATGTCATGGGCTTGGCCCCTTAGGGAGGGAAGGAGGAAAGTAGGAGGCTGGGTGCCGTAGATTTCAGGGAGGGACTGCAGGCCTTTGAACAAACTCTGGCCTTGGGGAGAAGTGTGGGAGAGACAAAAGCAGGCTGTAGGGGAGCCAGGAAGTCGCCCTGTTCCTCCCAGCATTACAAATGTCCTTGTCTTGCCCTTATCAGCAGGGCTCTGACTGGAGCAGCCAAAGAGAAGGGGGTCCACTTTCTCATCAGCCCCTAGCAATAGAGACACATGCGACAGGTGCCCAGTATGGAACTATTAACCTTGCAGAATGTTAGAAGAGAGTGCTTTACCTGGAGTCGGGATGACTGGCTTGGAATCCTGACTCTGATGCTAAGCAGCTGTGTGACCATGGATAAACTCCTTAACCTCTTGAGCCTCTGTTTCCTCATCTATAAAATGGGTGTGCTAATAGGGGCAGCTAGGTGGCAGGGGCAGCTAGGTGGCACAGTGGATAGAGCACCGGCCCTGGAGTCAGGAGGACCTGAGTTCAAATCCAGCCTCAGACACTTAACACTTACTAGCTGTGTGACCCTGGGCAAGTCACTTAACCCCAATTGCCTCACTAAAAAAAATTTTTTTTTAAATTAAAAAAAAAATGGGTGTGCTAATACCTATAGTACTACTTCACAGGGAAGTTGTGAGAAAGGTGCCTCATGGACCTTAAAGTGTCCTATAAATATAGGCTTTATTAGGTCAAAGGGAACACTTCTTCTTCTTAGACCTGTTCAAGGCCTGTCTCAAGGGTCAACTCTTAGCACAGACCTTTCCCAACCCTCCCCAATTGTTAGCACTCACTGCCTCAATGGCTCCATCTTTACTTTTTATAGATTTTGCTCTTGGTGTATATGTTGTTTCTTCCTAGTAGACTGCAAGCTTCTTCAGGGCAGGGGCTATTTTCATTTTTCTTTATCTATGCCCTCACTAAATGCTTGTGGAGTTGAGCGGGCATCATGAGGAAACAACTGGCATTGGGTGGGGGTCATCAGAGAAGACCCCCCTGGAAGAATTGAGCTTAGAGCAGGGACCAGCCAGGAAAAGGAGCATGAGAATTCTTGGTGGTGGAAATGGCAGGCATGAGTGTCCACAGATAATGAGTGTGGTTTAATAGAACAACTGGAACACGAGTCCTGCTTGGCTGCAGGGGAAAATGGCCTCTCCCAGGGCATTGTCTATGGATGAGTGAGGGCTCAGTTTAAGTCAGAGCACTCAACATCTAGGCTCCCGGGAAGAGTTTGCAATCTTCTCAACTGCATTTCTTTTTTTATAGCAGGTATTTTGCTGTGATGTTGGGTTTTTTTTTTGGGGGGGGGGTGTTTGTTTGTTTGTTTGTGTTTTGCTTTTTTGCAGGGCAATGATAGTTAAGTGACTTGCCCAGGGTCACACAGCTAGTAAGTGTACCGTGTCTGAGGCCGGATTTGAACGCAGGTCCTCCTGAATCCAGGGCCGGCGCTTTATCCACTGCGCCACCTAGCGGCCCTTCAACTGTTTCTTTTTGTTTTTGTTTTTTTTTAAAGAATTAATTACTTTTAAACCAGACTCAGGTAAACAGAGGTGGACGATTAGGTTTAGATCCCAAGCCCCGCCCTTTGAGGGAACCAATCAGAGTGAAGGCTTGCTCCAGAGCACCAAATAAGGCCCCTGGCAAATCAGATCTAACACTGATATTTCTGCCAAGCTTCCTTCGCTTCTTTCTTCAGCAACTGAAACCGGTTCCAACAAAATTGCTTAAATCCGTCCCTCTCCCATCCCCAAACTCCATTTTAAAAAGTGGAACTGAGCTTTGTTTGCGCCTTCCCGATTCTCATCAGGGCATCTGTTCCTGCTGATCGGCCCCCTGGAGGAGGTCCCCCTTTGCCACATCTGGCTCCCAAGTTCTGTGCTGTCTTGTGGAAGGGGGAGGGAAGGATGCTGGCATCAGGCACACTGTACTCTTTGTGAGGGTGGCTGAGTCATGAGGGCACACAGACTGTCAGCTGACCATGCCTTGCTGGGCTCTTCAAAGAGTCTGAGTCCTGGAGAGAGGATGGGGGAGAGGTGGGAGGCTGTGTCATTATCGAGGACCTTGGCATAGGCTGCGGGGCTGTTGGCAACCACCCGGCTTTCGGGAAGGGTGTGTTGTCTAAAGCAGTGCGTTTCCCACGGGAATTGAAAGCGTCTTGATAGAACAAGCTAACGCCTCCTGCGGTATGGGCTCAGCAGCATCCGGGGATCTCAGGGCTGGAGGGGCCATCTATTATGACCTGCGTTCCATCTATGCCACGGCCAACAAGGGGCCATCTGGCTTTTGGTGGAAGACCTCTCTCTGGTGAGGAGGAGCGAAACACTATTCCCGAGGCAGCCCGCTCTGCTTGCTGACAGCTCTCATTGGTACCAAATTCTTCCTTGCATCAAGCCTCAGTCTGTCTCCTGGCCCTTTCTGTCCCATCGCTCCTAGATCTGCCTTCAGGGACCACACAAAACAAATCTAACCCCTCTTTCATAAGGCAGCCCTTCAGATAGTTGGAAGGAGCTATAATGGACACTAGCCCAAATCCCTTCTCCCAAGAAGAGAAAAAACTAAGGCTGTTGTCGAGTGGAATAGTGGACAGAGGCACTTGACCTGCAGTCAGAAAAACTGAAACCCAAGTCCTGCCTGAGACACACTTGCCAGCTGCGTGGCCCTAGACAAGTCACCTAACCCCTCTCAGCCTCAGTTTCCCCATCTGTAAACTGGGGAATAATAACAACACCTATCTCCCAGGGTTGTTGTGAGGATCAAATGAAGTGATATTTGCGAAAAGCATTGTAATGCTTAGAGTATTATATAAATGAGAGCTATTCTTCTCCAAAATAAATGTTCCCAGCTGATCCTCATATGGCATGATCTCAAGTACCTTTTTTCACTTTGGTTTCCATCCTCTGAAAACTTATTCGGCTTGTCAATTTGTTCCCTAAAATGTGGCAACGAGGATGGAGCATGATATTCTGGTATAGTCTGCCCTGGGGTGGGGGGCAGCTAGGTGGTGCAGTGGATAAAGCACCTGCCCTGGATTCAGGAAGACCTGAGTTGAAATCTGGCCTCAGACACTTGACACTTACTAGCTGTCAAGTCACTTAACCCTCATTGTCCCACAAAAATCAATCAATCAATCAATTAATTTAAATAAATAAATAATGAGTAAATGAGTAAATAAATAAATAGATAAATGAATGAATAAATAGATAGATAGATAGATAGATAGATAGATAGATAGATAGATAGATAGATAGATAGATAGATAGATAAAATAAAATAAAGGGAAAAAAGTCTGCCCTGGGCAGCATTCAGAGGTATGATAACTTTCCTAGTCTTAGATGGATTTTTTTCCCAATGCAGACTAAAATCATTAGCTTTTTTTGGCTGTCATATCACATTGCTCTCTCATAGTAAACTCGCCGTCTTCTTAAACCCTCAGATCTTTTTCATTGGAAGAAAGGAAGCTCCCTCCTTCATGTACTTGGGAAGTTTACACCTTTTTTTAAACACAAGTATAAAACTTCAGATTTATTATTAGTAAATATGATCTCATTAGATTTAAAGCAATCTTCTACTCGAGGGGTGGCCAAATTATGACCACTGACCAAATCTGGCTTACTGCCTGCTTTTGTTCACTAGGGACCTAAGAATGGATTTTACATTTTTTTATTCTGGTTTTTTTTTTTTTAAATCCAACAGTAAGGAATCCCTGCCAGGCTTCTAGGCTCAAGCACCTAGAGTGCTCAACTCCTTGACCTCTATCTACCTAAAAAGCGTCTCTGCTCTGGACAGCATGTGGTTTAGACTGTAATCAGTTCTAGGAAAGCGTGGGAACTGGTCATTAACGAGAGGGAGCTTTATCCCTTTTTTCTCATATTCTTTGCCTCTCATTGCTGTACATTGGAAATTCATTTTTAATATAATAAAACTTCCTGAGCCATACAGGCTGTAGGAAGGCCCTCTAGCTAGTTTGCCAACCTCTCTTCTAGTCATTTAAGATGGTTTTAGGCATTCTTGTCCAATGTTTTAGCGATCCCTACTAGCTTTCTGTCATCTGTAAACCTGATCATTTTGCTCACTATCCCTTTATTGTTGTTCAGCCATTTCAGTCATGTCTGATTCTTCATGACCCCATTTGGGGTTTTCTTGGCAAAGATTACTGAAGTGGTTTGCCATTTCCTTCTCCAGCTCATTTTATAAATGAGAAAACTGGGCCAAATAGGGTTAAGTGACTTACCCAGGATCACATAGCTAGTAAATGTCTGAAGCCAAATTTGAACTCATGAAGATGAGTCTTCCTGGCTCCAAGACTGGCACTCTACCCACTTTGACACCTAACTTCCCAACTATCCTTTTACACAGTAATTGATAAAAAATATTAAGTAACACAGGATCAAACATAAATCTCTGGGGCCTTCCAATAGGAACTTTTCTTCCAAGCTGACATCAAATCTTTCCTGACTTCTCTTTGGATCAGGCTATTCAACCAGTTTTTAAATCACCTAATTTTATCCTATGATCCAGTCCACATCTCTCCCTCTTTTCCACAAAAAATAGCATCAGAGATGTTATCAGATGCTGTACTAAACCAGGTAAATTGTATCTATTGCATTTCCATTAATAGCCCCATCAAAGAGGGAAATGGAGTCAATCTGATGTCACCTGTTTAAAGTTCTACTGACTTCTTTCATTTTTACCTCACTTTTCTGTCTCAATGCATCCTCCCTTCTAGCAACAAAAAAAATTAAACATAACTGCAAAATGTAGGAACTATAATTGATGGCAAATGCAACATTCTGCATCTGTAGTCTTCCACCTCTTCTCTATTAAGAAGAAGGAGACATGGCTGTGATGGTCAGAGGTGGACCCCCTTTCACTCTTGTTTTCATTTACATCATTGAAGTCATTGTACATATTGTTTTCCTGTTATTGCTTACTTCTTACATAAACTGTCATTAATTAAACTATACTGACTTTTTGTGATTACTACTTCCTTTTTTTTTCTTTTTTGCAGGGCAATGAGGGTTAAGTGACTTGCCCAGGGTCACACAGCTAGTAAGTGTCAAGTGTCTGAGTCTGGATCTGAACTCAGGTCCTCCTGAGTCCAGGGCTGGTGCTTTATCCACTGCACCACCTAGCTGCCCCACTACTTCCTTTTCTAAATGTCCACTAACTTTCCCTTTAATGATATGTTGCAGAATTTCATCAGTGATCAAAGCCCACTCTACTTACCTATAATTTACAGACTCCGATATCTTCCCCTTTAAATTTTTTTTTTTTTGGAAAATAATGATAATATTAGCTCTTCTCCAGTTCCATGGCATGCCTTCTGTTCTCCAGAATCTTTCAAAGATCATAGTCAGGGTGGCTAGGTGGTGCAGTGGATAGAGCACAGGCCCTGGAGTCAGGAGTACCTGAGTTCAAATCTGGCCTCAGACACTTAACACTTACTAGCTGTGTGACCTTGGGCAAGTCACTTAACCCCAATTGCCTCACTGAAAGAAAAAAAGATCATAGTCACTGGCTCAGCAGTTATATTCATCGGTTTTCTCCCATTATCAGAAGTTGTATTTCATTTGGTCTTGGTGCCTCAAACTCATCAACTCCTTCAGTTAGGAAGACCCCTTTTCTTCCCCTGCCAGCCTCCTAAGGGAGTAAGAATGAGCCTCCAGGCTGGAATAAAAAGACCATCTGGATAACTTCTGAGGGGAGAAATGTGATCTCGTAGGAAGGATCGGGGATGGGGCTAAGATGGGTCCAGATGGGAAGCCATAAGGAACAGTCTAAAGAAGATGAGATGGAGTTAGAAGACCTGAGGCTGAATCCTGGTTTCCACTACTCACTGGTTATATGATTTTGGATGAGACATTTAACCTTCCCGTGAATGCCCTCACCTGTAAATCAAGGGAACTGGACTGGTGAGTTGTAAGGTCCCCTTCAACTCTAAAATCCTGTAGTTCTCCAACAGGGATCTTTGAGCATTCCTCTCTCATGCTCTGTATTAATATTCAACAGGTATTAAAGGTCTTCCCCGATTTGCCCCCCATCTACCTCTCCAGACTCACCTTCCCCAACTTTCCTGTGGACTTCAGCCAAACCAGACTGATCACATCCAATTCTCTTCCCTCACCCCATCTTTGCTCACACTGTTCCTTTCCCCTGGAGCCTCCTCCTCTGTATCTTTCTATACTGAATTCTTGCCCGTGTTGGAGGAGCTCAGAGCTCACTCACTCCCAGAAGCCATCCCCAATTCCCACAAGCCTAAGGGACCTCAGACAATCAAACATTTAGAGCTGGGAGGGAACTGAATCAGGATCTATCTATCTGGTCTAATCTACAACTGAGGCACCCAGATCAAGTGACGTAGGTGACACAGGTATTAAGTGGCTGAGCTGAGATGTGACCCCAGGTCCCCTCTTTCTCAAAAGTGCTCTTTCCACTGTCCCACATTCATAATTCCCTTATCTACCCCCCAAAGCACTTCATACCTCACCCTCTGACTCCCTTTGAAGTGTGGAAATTTATTTTGATTTGGGGACCCTACCTTTAGGCTGAGATTAGAAAGCCTTAGGCCCTCAGGGTCTCTCCCCCTCCTCCTCAGCTTCAGCTGAGGAGAAAAAGCCCTGTGGGCTATACAAGACGCCAGGTCAGACAGCTGGGGAAAAAAAAAAAAGCCCCCAGCTCCCTCCGACCTGAGCGGAGCTATCTGAAGGATAGCTCCACCTAGCTGCCCCCTGTATTCTTCATTTTCAACAGTATCTCATAAATAAACTCTGCTTTGATTATTTGGTTAAGAGGCTTCTTAATCTTTAGTTTATCAGTTTGGGAGCAGTGTGGTGGAACTTTATAGACGGCCCATATGAAATTAAACACAGTCAGATAGCCAGCAAGTCAAAAGTCCCCAGTTTAGTCCTCCAGTCAGATTAGCCCCCCAAATTAGCACTAGTCATCAAAAATATTTAACAGTAGTTATGTTGTTTTTGTCACATCCTCCTAACAAAATGGAAGCTATCTGAGGGCAGAGGCTAGGCATCTTCCACAGTACTGAGGAGAAGGCTGGGCATAGTAAGCTATCGGGAAATATTTGTTCAAGGAATGAATGATTTTTCCAGAAGGAGTTCTGATGCTCAAGGGACTTCATTTTTCTTTCTTTGTGGCATCTCCACCTTCCTGGAAGCTGGCATCGAGAAACGGGGCTGGCAAGGCAAGCTCTCGTGTCCTATTGTTACTTGCAAGTCAGCTGATGTGCCACCATCTGCCAGATGGGACTTAATCTCATCACCCCCATCCCAGAGGGCAGTGGAAGTTATTCTGCATCTGTGAAATTCAGACAGCCCCCTGGCAGAAAGAGTCGGAGTTAAGGCTGAGGGTTTGATTAAATAGAGAAACTCCTTGAAGACCTCCCTTCCTCATTCCCAAGGGCCATATTGGGTTTAGGTCAGGTAGGTAGATGACAGGGGGCACTTATGAGGTTGCTGGAGATCTAGTGGGAACCTTGGGTTATGCAAGAAACTCCTGTAGGGTCCTTGATCTTTGGAAACTTGCATTCTGGGCTCTGTATGTGAAGATGGGACACAGCCTATCATTGAAAATGTAATCTCGGGCAGCAAGGTGACGCAGTGGATAGAGCACCTGCCCTGGATTCAGGAGGACCTGAGTTCAAAGCTGACCTCAGACACATGACACTTACCAGCTGTGTGACCCTGGGCAAGTCACTTAACCCTCCTTGCCCTGCAAAAAAAAAAAAGAAAGAAAAAAAAAGAGAAATGTAATCTCCCCTTTCCCCACCCCCAAGGAGGACATGTGACTTTCAGCTCCTCATCCCTCAAGTGGATGAATATCCACAGGAAGTGCTTGGATCAAAACCCAAGTAGCTTCACGAGCCTGAGTGACAGGTTCAGTGGAAAAATGCCTGGAGTCCCAGGATATGAGTTCAAATCTCAGATCTTCACTTACTTACATGTGTGACCTTGAGAAATCATTCAACCTTTCTGAGCTTCATTTTTCTCATCTATAAAATGAGGGACTTGGACTGGGTGCCCTCTGACTTCCTTCAAATTCTAGATCTAAGATGCTATGATCTGCTAAGACAGGCCAGTCCCGGGGTATTATTGTTCAGGGGCTGAAGCCGGGCCACTCCTCATGTATGCCCTAAAGGGCCAGGAGGGTAGGTCTTAGACAGATGACTCACAGGAAGAGCCCTACTGGATATGATGAGGAAAGAGCCCTCTCTGGCTGAGACTCATACAGATTCAGCCTAGAACCAAGGGGGCAGAGTAGGGGCTTCAACCCTGACTCTCTAGATCCCCTTAGGATATTGTCTTCCCTTGGGCATTGATGCGTAAGAGGTCAGTGTGTCCAGGCTTCTCTGAGCTCCTGACATGGAAGGGGCTTGACTACCAAGGCAGAGAAAGTGGAGCTATGGTAAAAAGAGTAAAGAGTTGGAGTCAGGAGACCTAAGCCTTAGGGCTCTCACAAGCTGCTTCAACTTTTTACGCCTCACTTTCGTCCCTTGTGAAATGCGGGGTCTGGAGTAGATTCCTTGCGAGGTCCCTTCTTGTCCTGCATTCAGTGATCTATCAGCCTCTACTCTTTCCTTTTCTTTATCCATCCTGGTCCCCATGTTCCTCGTACTCCCTCCAGACACCTGCTCCCTTATTATCTCTCCCCGCTCCACCCCCCCCCCCCAGCCCGAGCCTGGGCACCACCCAGTAATGATGATATCATCTTAGCCTCTCTCCCAAGCCTCCATCCCAAGCATCTGGTCTGTCTGAGGTTTGGAGGGAGGCAGAATGTGACTAAAAGGGCGCTGAGCCTTTCAGACTGAGTCCCAGGCATCCTTAGCTTAGTTCCCCAGCCTCCCCTCTGCATCCTTGCTGGGGCACCAGGCTTCCCTACTCCAGTCCCGTCACCCCGCCCCCTTCTTCATTTGCATCTGAGCCAGGCTAAATCCCTCCTGGCTGACTCACTTCTTTCTATTCATTGGAGAACAAATGAGATCCAAGGAATAGGAGCTACCCCACAACCAGCATCACCATCACCACACACTCAAACACATACCCCACCCTCTCCTTCTCACTGGCTGCCTGCCCTGGACTGCAGGGGGAAGAGGGTGACTTAGAGTGCCCGCTCACTCACTCACTCACACACAGTGACTCAGATCAGCCGACAGCTCCCTCTTCGAAGTCTTATCTGCTCCATGCCACAGCAGAGATCCCTCCAGCCTACTAGCAGGTACTGGTTCCGGGCTGCTCAATCTCTTCGATCGCTTCTATTTACTCCCAAAGAGCCTAGGAGCCTGGGGAGGGGTGCCCTCCAGAATTAGAGGGGATAGGGCTGAAAGGTCCCTATCCATCAGTTGAGGGTTAAGGGTGGGGTCTCACCTGGGCACACCTGATGTTTGCCAGCCTCGGCTTTGGGGCTACCCAAAATTCTGTCATTCCAGAGTAAGGCGTGGTATATATTACTTGTTAGGGGTTAAGTTTTGTTTCAGAGAACTCCAGAACGGAGGTTGGGTCGGGGAGGGATGGAAGGATACAGGATTATTCCACTTGATGACTTTGAGCACCTTCTTCCTAAATGACCGACCAGCTCCTGGCATGGGGTGGGGTAGAATGGGTGGGCGAAGGGAGGACCCATATGGGGAGGCTTATAGGTCCTGAACTTCCTCAGAATCTAGATTGGAGGAGAGTACTATGGATAACTCTCAGAGCCTAAGAGAGGCTCTGAATTTGTTGGTGCCAGGCTGGGTCAGGGGAGGGAGCAGAAGAGCAGATGACTAGGGGCAGGTGGAGTGGTAGAATTATATGTTTGCAGATCACAGAATGCAGAGGCTCACAGAATACAAATCATGTAAGGGACTTTGGAGATCATTAACCCGGACCTCCTCCCCTCCCCTTTCCCCATTTTGCAGCCCATAGTTGCTGTTGTTAAGTCGTTCAGCCGTGTCAGAGTCTTCGTGACCCCATGGACTTTGTCTATGGGGTTTTCTTGGCAAGGATACTGGAGTCATTTGCCATTTTCTTCTCCATTGTGTCCCCATTTTACAGATGAGGGACTGAGGCAAATAGGGGTTAAGTGATTGGCCCAGGATCACACAGATAGTAAGTATCTGAGATCAGATTTAAACTCAGTTCTTCCTGACTCTATCCCAGTGCTCTATCCACTTTTCCACCCATGGGCTGCCCATGGAAGCCCATAGAGATCAGGTTAAACCATTTCCCCTAAATCACAGAATATCATCATTTTAGATGCAATTCGTTTAGGGTCACCTAATGAGCAAGTGCCTCAACCAGGATTGGCATCCACTCCTGGCTCTCCTTCGGTTCTATCAAGCTTGTCCTTCCTATATATGACAAAAGAAAGGCAGGAAGATCTTCCATGTCAGCCTAACGTGGGTCCCCAGCTGTGTGGGCACTCTCGTTGGAAGCCACCCATGTGTCTGAGATCCAGGATCGCATCAGTGCCACTGATAACAAGGGGCGGCATGGCGAGATAGCTGTGGTTTCCCCAAAATGTCCCAGGAAGAGCAGTGGGGGCGGGCCTCCCCTTGGCGGCGATTAAAATGAAAAAGCCTGAACAAGGACTTAGGGTGGGCGAAGTAAACAAAGTTCTTTCCATTATAAGGGAAATCAGCAGAAAGAAACCCTCCCCAGGACCTCCCCTCTTGCTTTTTACAGTTGTGTTTGTCTGATATCTTACTGCAGAAGTTCAAGGATTTCCTCCCTCTCCCCCTCTACCTAACCCCGCTGCAGCTGCCAGAGAGAAAGGCAGGTAGGGAACAGGGGCAGGCTGGGAGAAAAGTTAATTCTTTAACTGTCAACGGCCAAACCTCAGACTAGCCCAGGTCCTCTCCGGCTGCTTCCAGCTGATAAGGTTGGCCAGGGCTCGCCACAGCTGACCCCTCTAGCCCAGGCTCCCTTCTGGGACAGTGCGCCAGCAGGTCCTGGCTAGGACGGGAAAATGCAAAGGTCCCTTTGGCCCTGCAGATCCAGTGTTAGAGGGAACTTCATTCTTGAGGCGTCCTTGAGTTACATAACATATGGACCATGCTTTCTGATTCTTAAGGGTCACTAGTAATACCAGACAACCCCATTATTCCTCGAGTGGTCCCTCCATCAGTCCTAAGGCTGATCCAAATTCCAATATCCCTGATCCTTTTTTTCAGAATGAAGTTCCCCAGTGGTCATTTCCCAAAGGATTGTGGGGAGGGGGGGGGTTCCCTGAGCTTTCTGTCAAAGGGGAAGCAATACGTTTGTAACTCCTGGACGTAAAGTCAAATTCTTTTTAGCTACTCACGACACCAAAGAAACTTAAGTCCCCCCCAGCCCTGACTTAGCCGGGGTGAGGATGGGGGGGAGACGGTGCTTAAGCAAATCACTTCCCCTTCTTGGGATTCCCATATCCCCACCCTCTTCCTCACAAGAGGTTCTGAAAAAAATCAAATGTGCTGGCAAGAGAGCACTACTGTAGACTTGGAGTTAAGAGGATCTGAGTCGAAATCCTGCCTTAGACACTTGATAGCTGGGTGGTCCCATGACGAAGTCCCTTAACCTCTCTGCCTCTGTTTCCTCATCTATAAAATATATATGATAATAAGATGGGGCAGCTAGGGGGCACAGTGGATAGAGCACTGACCCTGAAGTTGGGAGGACCTGAGTTCAAATCTCACTTCAGACATTTGTTAGCTGTGTGACCCTAGGCAAGTCACTTAACCCCAATTTCCTTAAACATCTGGGGCCATCTCCAGTCATCCACTGGACCCAGATGTCTCTGGAGAAGAGAGTGAGGTTGGTGACCTCACACAGCCCTCCCTCACTTAAATCCAATTCTCTGCAAGTCATGACATCACCCCGATGCCATGGTCCTCTTCGAGAATAGACAAACAACAATGATAATAAGAGCACCTATCTTAAAGGGCTACTGCAAAGATCAGCTGAAATAACACCTGTCTAGTGATTTTAAAATCTCAACAGGGAGGGGAGAACAAGCTTTTGTGAAGCACCTACTATGTGCCAGAACTTTGTCCTACTGTATGCTAAGCACTTTGACAAATAGTATCTCATTCCATCGAAGCAGATACTGTTATTCTAGGGCTATGTAAATGGTAGCTATTAACATCTAGAGTGCTTAGCACGGTGCCTGTCGCAGAGCAGGCTCTTAATAACTGTTTATTGAATTGAATAGAATCAGAGCATCCAGCCTTCTCAGGGCTGACACTAAGTGCTAAGTATGTGTGGCCTCTCTGGCCCTGGAGCACGCCACCTTCCCATCTTTGCCACTCATTTTCCTCCATAAAATTAAGGTATTTGAACAGATCATCTCAAAGGGTCCATTCCAGCTCCTAACCCTGTCATCTCTTTCCATGTACAAGGCAATCGTACAAGCCTGGGCGTGTATGCAATGGAAGGCATTGCCAAGATGCCTGCGTTGGTGAGGTGGGCTCTTGGGCACTTGGCAGTGGCACCCCAGCTGACCAGACCATGCTCACAAATGTCACAGACCCCACCCTCCAACCTCAGCAGGCACAGAATAGAGGGAATCCTTTAGGGTTTGCTCAGCAACAGCTTTGCAAGCACCTGTGCCCCAGGGTTGGGCCCCAGCTGCCAGTGGGCAATGTTGGTGCCCAAGCAGGGCTGCTAGGGAAGCATCCAGCCCTTTCTGCCTTTGCCCAGTGCCCTCCACTGTTCTCATGACCCCGACCCCTGCCCAGAGGCCAAAACTGAGATGCTTCAAAGCTCATCAGGTAATCCTTAATAGGATTTACCCAGTGCCCTGATGGGACTGCAGCATTTTTTTCTCAAAGAAAGGACCTTTTCTTTAAATTCCCTTCAGTATAGTTGGTGATAGCCGGCTGGCTGCTCACTCTATAAGTTATTTTTCAGCCCCAAGATTGTGGGAAGGTCTTGAGAACTTGGAAACATAAGGAAAGCATGACAATATTATGGGGAGAAAGTGTATTGACTGACAGGTTAGTCATTTAATCACCCAGAGGCCTCCATTTTTGCAATAAGGGGTTGGATGAAATGGCCTCTGAGGTCCCTTCAACCTCTGGATCACAGATCCTAGAACATGAATGTGGAAACTATCTCCATGGTGTACTACCTTAAATACTCCCTCTCCCCTTCTCTTGGCCACAGTTTCTTCCTTTCATCAAATTTGGGGCTTTTGTAGCTTTCAATCTTATAATAATAACTCTTTTCTATAGTGAATTAAAGTTTACAATATGTTCTCACAAGCAGCCTGTGAAATAGGCTCCCATTTTACAGATGAGGAAACTGAGGCATGGGGCATGGATGTGATTTGTCTAGTATCACACAGTATCAGAGCCAGGATTCAGGCTTGGACCTTTTTTTTTTTTTTTTTTTTTTTTAGTGAGGCAATTGGGGTTAAGTGACTTGCCCAGGGTCACACAGCTAGTAAGTGTTAAGTGTCTGAGGCCAGCTTTGAACTCGGGTCCTCCTGACTCCAGGGCCGGTGCTCTATCCACTGCGCCACCTAGCTGCCCCTTGCGCCACCTAGCTGCCCCAGGCTTGGACCTTTTGACCCCCAAACCTGCCCTCCTTTTCAGTAGACCACAGTTATCTGTCTCCAGAACAACATCCCCCCTCCAACACTCTCCACCCAACCTTCTTGGGGCTAGCATTTTGCTTTGCTTTGTGACCTTGGGGAAGCCACTTTGTAGGCAGGTTCCTTCTCTCCTCTAAAAGGAAGATGCCAGATTATATCATCTCTAGGGTCTTTTACTGAAACAAGACAAATGTTTACCAAGTCCTACTGTATGTAGAGCTCTATACTAGGTACTGATTTGGGGCAAAACCCTTCAGGTCACTCAGAAGTGGATGGTCCCTTGGTCCATCAAAACCTTCTCAGGGTTTTGAACTGAATTTTCCCTTTTCCCTAATCCTCCTCCTTGTCACCCAGCCACACACCTGCATCGTCTTGGTACTTTTCACCAAAAGAACTATTGGCATTAATGCCAATAAAATTTGGGAGGGCCAGGAGATTTCTTTGTTTCTCCAAGTCATCATCGGTACGTTTGTAGGGCACTCTGTGTTTTATGCCTTCTCGTCAATTATTGCTTCATAGCATTAAATTCTGTGATATCGGTGAGGAAGTGATCATTAGCCTATCCCCTTTTGGGCAAACAAAGAACTGAAAGCTTTCAGAAGGGCTGATAATGTAGCTGGAAGGGCCCAGGAGGATGCTGGAATCTAGTTCTGACTTCAATTTGTGAGCCATATGACCTTGGCCAAGTCCCTTCCCTTCTCTTTGGCTCAGGTGCCCCCATCTAAAAATCATGATACTTTCACTACTTATAGCTCCTAAAAATTGATGTGGGGAAAATACTTTGTAAATTGTGTAATACTATAGAAGCATGAGCTTTTGTCAACAGGTGATGAGAAGTAGGATGAGAACTGGGATCTCACCCAATAGCTTGACTCCTTCCCTGGTCACCCAAACCTAAAAGTGGTGATGTAAACCTTTGGGACAAAGGTTCCAATTCCTGAGTTGTGATTATCGTTCAGTCATGTCTGAGTCTTTGTGACCCCATTTGGAGTTTGCTTGGCAGAGGTACTGGAATAGTTTGCCATTTCCTTCTCCAGCTCATTTGACAGATGAGGCAACTGAGGCCACCAGGGTTAAGTGACTTGCTCAGGGACACACAGCTAGTGTCTGAAGCCATATTTGAACTCACAAAGAAGAGTCTCCCTTACTCCAGGTCCAGCACTCTATCTGCCTTCCCAAACCCTGAGACCTGGGTCCAAATCCCCAGTAGTCCACTTCCTACCTATGTGTCATTGGGTAAACCTCTTAACCTCACCAGTTCTCAAATATCTCAACTGTAAAATGAGAGGTTTAGAATAGACCAAAAATGTTTAACCTTGGGGATTAGCGAATAGATTTCAATGGGTCTATGAATTTTCACCATCCTCAGAAGTTAGCATTTCCTCATGGATATAGGCAACAAAGCAGTTCTGTGAGAAGAAGTCCATAGGTTGGCTGTTGCCCAAGGGGTCCAGGACACAAAAAAGGTTGAGGACAACCAGAGTAGAGGATCTCTAAGGTATTCCTGCTCTAAATCCATGATCCCAGGTCATCAGCCCTGGGAGTCCCTGACCTCACTCCCAGAACAAAATCAAAGGAGAGCTATCCATAGCTGGCACAAAGGCTGGTTTCTCCAACAGTAAGGGGTGAGCCATAGCCCCAGGTTATCTGACTCATGGGGACAGATGGGGTAGGAGGGAGGCAGATCACGTGGGCAAATTCCCAGCCCGGAGAATTGTGATAAGTCTTTCCTACTGTGATGGAGCTAGGCCCAGCCAGGCTGTGAGGGAGTTCAGACAATGAGACTTAGCATAAAGGACCCCTCTCACAGGCTTCTGTGTGTGTGAAGGGGGAGGAAGGGGAGGGGGCACAGGGTCTGGAGAGCTTTTCCCAACACACACACACACACACACACACACACACACACACACACACACACATACACACACACACCAGAGCCAGTTAACAATGAGTGTTCTCCTGTTGAAACTAGAAAAGTGCAGTTTTCCCAAGGTCCAAGAGGTGACCAGCTCAAATTCTTTGCGTTGGAAGCCCCTGTGTAGTCAGTGGATGAAGGACAAAGATATGGCCCTGGGAAGTCACAATTCTCATCCTCTTGCCTATGGCCTTAAATTCTGAAGCTGTGTCAAAACCCTCCAGATGCAGGATGGAGACATTTAAGATCGGGAGCCTTAGGCCCCAGACTAGGCACAGAATTGGAGAGTTGGACATGACTAAAACACTAGACAACAACAACAACATGATGTTAGTATGATGGAGACCAGAAGGGAGGATCTAATGGTTCAGCAGAGCTTTTCACTACTACAGAAACAATAATTCCAAGGACATCCTGTATGAACTGGATCAAGTTTATATACACTGAACTAAATATACATTTGACTCCAGGTTTAGCCTGTGATTCTTTGAAACCCAATTGCTGTTGTTCTGCAATTGTATTTCAGTCATGTCTGACTCTTTATGACCCAGTTTGGGGTTTTCTTGGCAAAGACATTGGAATGGTTCGCCATTTCCTTTTTCAGCTCATTTTGCAGACGAGGAAACTGAGGCAAACAGGAAGACGTGAATTGCCTAGAGTCACACAGCTAGTAAATGTCTGAGGCAAGATTTGAACTCAGGAAGATGAATCTTTCATTTATTTGTGGATTTATTTGTGGTCTATTTGTCTGTGTATAAGTCTAATGATTAGCAAGGTTTTTTTCCCCCTTATATCCAGTCTAAATTTCTTTCTTTGTAACCTATTATTAGCCCTTAAAGAAATCATCTTTCACCTGAGTATTTTATTATATTTTTGTCGGTGTTCAAAATGGAAATCAATGAAAATTCAGAGAGGGAGATGAGAAAGACTGACACAAGTAGAAATTTGGATAATTAACTTGGCACATTGTTGTAAGTAGATTAAACTTTTAGTCAGGCTTCAGAATTCTTTTTCCTTTCAATAGTCTCAATGTGCATAACAGAATATCATATCACAGTTCCATATATGAAGACTGGCTTCAGAGATCTGAAAGAAGAAAAAACAATGGACAGAGGAGAAGCAGTTCTCTTAAAGAGGAATACATTCATACTCTACAACTGTACAAAAACAAGCAATCCCAGAACACACCCCAAATATGGGATATAATAGAGTGTTTGTACTGAATCAGAAGATATGGCTGCTAGGATTGCCAGCCTGTGAACTTTTTTTTTTTTTTTTTGCAGGGCAATGAGGGTTAAGTGACTTGCCCAGGGTCACACAGCTAGTAAGTCTCAAGTGTCTGAGGCCGGACTTGAACTCAGGTACTCCTGAATCCAGGGCTGGTGCTTTACCACTGCGCCATCTAGCTGCCCCAGCCTGTGAACTTTTAACAAGTCATAACCAGAGTCTCACCTATAGGATATGGGACAAGAGTTGTGAGAACCAACTTGTCTACCCATTATTCATTATATGTACTTGTATACCCATGATTAATTGATTTGTGAATGGAGCTCGATTCTAATGTAAGGTTAAATGTAGAACATGCTCCTCTGTAACTGGTAATGAAAAGAGCCCTTAGTATTAAAAATACTTTATCCTGGGGCAGCTAGGTGGAGCAATGGATAAAGCACTAGCCCTGGATTCAGGAGGACCTGAGTTCAAATCCGGCCTCAGACACTTGACACTTACTAGCTGTTTGACCCTGGGCAAGTCACTTAACCCCTATTTCCCCTCCAAAAACAAACAAACAAACAAAAACCCCAACAACACAAAAAAAAACCAAACCAGTAACTCCTCTTAGCCTTGGATTTCTAGGTTCTAAGGGTCCTCCCAGCCCTGATTTTCTATGTTCTAGGGCTTCTTCTAGTCCTGACATTCTGTGTTCTAAAGCTCCTCCCAGCCCTGATACTTCTCATTTGTTCTAAGGTTACTCCCAATTCAGCCTTTCTGTGTTCTTAGGTACCTGACAGCCCTAGAAGTCTGTGTTCCAGGATCCTTCCCAGCTCTGACATTCGATTTAGCTGTGGGTGGTGTTCCTCTCCAAGCAGAGAGGTAATAGATTTGAAAGGCAGAATGAAACATACATTTTTGAACATGGCCAACGTGGACATTTGTTTTGCTGGATTATGCATTTGTGCTATGAGGGTTTTCTTTTCTTTTTGTTTTTAATTTTCCAATTTGGGGAGGAAGCAGCGGAAGGGGAAGATATTAAACGCTTATAAAATTCACTAATTAATTTAAAACAACAAAGGGAGCTGGTAGCATCCAGCCTGCTGCATGGGGCTGCACTGGGCTGGAATTGTGGGGGAAGGTTTTTGTCGGGAGGTTTCCGGGTGTTTGGCTGGTCTGGCTCAGGCCATCGACCTCTGGGCGTTTCCTTTGTAGTGCTGACCCTCAGAGGAGACCTCACTTTCCTAGGTTAAGATGACCCAAGCAGACCCAGAGGAGGTGGGAGCCTTCTTATTGGGGAAGGAACCTGGAGCTGGAGAGTGGTCAATGTGTTTGAATATTTAAAGCACATTCAAATTGTGGGCGCCCAGCAGGGAGAGCAGCAGCTGGGTCTTGGGAGTCCCAAGCAGGGCAGTTTCCGGGAATAGGACACGGCTGTTTGTGTGTGTTTCTGAAGGGCTCCCCAAGGACTCCAAGGTACTCATTGTCCTAGAAACCACCCAGCAGCTCCATCCTTAGATTGTGTTCAGGTTAAAAGCCTAAGAACAGTGTGCTTCCTGGCACAGAGTGGACTTGAAGGAAGACTTTGGCCAATTAAAAACATTAGCCAATCCATAGAATGTTATTTATTAATAGACACAACGGCCAGTGCAGCATCCAGAACACCAGACTAGCAATGAAGAGACCTGGGAATTAGTCCCTGCTCTACCACTCCCTGTGTGACCTTGATCAAGTGCCTTGACCTCCTTCTTTCCAAGGGTCCCTTCTATAGGATGGGGGCGGGGTGGGGGGGTGGGAGGGTTGTACTAGGTGGCATTTTAAGATTTGTAAATCACTTTGTATACATTTGGTCCTCAAAAGAATAGGAAGAGATAGTTAATGTTTGCAAAGTGCTTTAAAGATGTTATCTCATTCCATCCCAACAACTCTGGGAGGTAGATGCTAAAGTTGTTCCCATTTTACACGTGTGGTTAAGTGACTTTTTCAGGTTCACACAGCTAGTACCTAAAGCAAAATTCAAATTCGGGTGTTCTGTCCACTGGGTATAACCCAGCAGCCCCCATATGCTGTGATTTTGTGAGTCTAGTGTGTATTTACAATGTTCTTTGTTATTCTAGCTCTGCTACTTATAAGCAGTATGACCTTAGGCAAATCTTCATCTCTCCTGAGTCACAATTTTCCTGCCTGTTAAATGAGGGGGCTGGAGTGAATCCTTCCTAATTCAATCCAACAAGCAACGATTAGGATCCTGTTTGTACACAGTTGTTGGCATGTCGTCATCCCCATCAGGCTCTGGGCTCCTTGAAAGTAGTGCTTTGTTCCCTTTTTGTCTCTTGATCCTGGCAAACAGTAGGTGCTTAATAAATGCCAGATGACTGACCTTGTCCCTGTCCTTAAGGGACATGGCATATACCTATATTGGGATGTGCAAAATACATTTTTTGTTGTTCAGTCATTTCAGTCGTGTCTGACTCTTCATGACCCCATTTGGGGTTTTCTCGGCAGAGATATTAGAGTGGTTTGACATTTCCTTCTCCAGCCCTTTTTACAGTAGAAGAACCTGAGGCAAACAGGGTGAAGTGACTACCCCAGAATCACACAGCTAGTGTCTCTGAGACCAGATTTGAACACAGGAAGATAAGCCTTCCTGACTTCAAGCCCAGTACTCTATCCACTGCATCACCTAGCTGCCTAACTTCCCCAAAGGGAAGTTAACAGGTGATCCTGAAAGTAATAGAGAATCACTAGTGTTTATTGAATAGGAAATGACAGATGGAGTTTGAGATGGAGGTGACAGACTTGCGCTTTGGGGAGAGCCAATGAGAGGAGGGAGGGTTGCAAGTCGCTGCAGCAGATCAGGTGGGTGGTGATGAAGGGGCAGCCCTATGAGTAAGAGAAGAATTCAAGAGATGTGGTGGTGGTAGGAAAACAGTCATTTCAGGATTTGAGGGTAGATTGTGTAAACCAGGGAATCTGGGAAGGAGGTGACACTTAGCTGAGCCTTGAGGGAGTGAGGGGCTATAAGAAAGAGCCCAAAGAAAGGAGGAAAGTGAGTATTCCAGGCACGGGGTGGAGAGGAACAACTCATTCAAAGTCACAGACACCGAAGAGGAATCCATGTGTGGCCAACCATGGAGACATTTTGACTGGGACAAAGCAGGGATAGATCATAGCGGGGATTCTTGGTCAGATGCCAATGGGATTAGGTCACCTCTGAAGTCCCTTGCAACTCTCAGCTTCCATGACAGGGATAGGGGAGAGGGATTAAACTGTGATTTCATTGCTAGAGAGAACTCCCAGGTAAGGAAACCCCCTTTACCAATGCAGCCCGGCCGGTTGTCTCCCAATTAGTCTTAGAGAATTGTTCAAGAAACTGAGTTAAGTGACCCTCACAGTCACATAACCAGTACATACCAGGGGCAGAATTTGAACCTAGCTCTTCCTGACTCTATCACTTGTCATAACATAAAGACTTCCCCACCAATTTGTTGTTCAGTCATTTCAGTCAAGTCTGACTCTTCGTGACCCCGTTTGGGGTTTTCTTGGCAGAGATACTAGAGTGGTTTGTCATTTCCTTCTCCAGCTCGTCTGACAGATGAGGAAACTGAGGCAAACAAGGTGAAGTGACTTGCCCAGGGTCACACAGCTAGTAAGTGTCTGAGGATAGATTTGAACTCCCAAAAATAAGTCTTCCAGACTCCAGGCCTGGTGCTCTATGCACTACAGCTCCCCCCAGCTGTTCTTACAAATTAGACCCTTCCTTATATTGAACCAAATTGGCCTCCCTCTGATTTCATCCCTGTAGGTTTGAGTTTGCCCCCAGAAACATATAATCAAATCAGATACTCAAGCCTAGCTCCAAATATATCATCCTATAATGATATTGAGATGAGTAATAATATTAATGATGATAGTTGGCATTTATAGAGTGCTTTATGTTTTACCAAGCAACATTAAATTCACAATCTCACTTAGGCCTCAAAAAAATCCTATGAGGTATGAACTTATGGGTATGATTATTATTAAAATAATTATTATGATCCACATTTTGCCAATGAAACTATTGAAGCTCAAAAAAGTTATTTATCCATGGTCACACATCTAGTAAGTATTTCAGATGGGATTTGAACCCAGGTCTTCCTGACTCCAAGTCGAGCTTTCTATCTACAATGCAAATATTTTTATTAGATGAGGGAACTGGGGCCCAGGGGGACCAAAGGTCTCAAAGTTATCAGACCTTGAGCCAGAACTCAAACCCAGGTATCCTGACACTGAGTTCAGGCACTCTTGTCACTCTATTCCACTGTCTCTACGAATATAAGAAAAATAGGGGGCAGCTAGATGGCACAGTGGATAGAGCACTGGCCCTGGAGTCAGGAGTACCTGAGTTCAAATCCAGCCTCAGACATTTAACACTTACTAGCTGTGTGACCCTGGGCAAGTCACTTAACCCCCATTGCCTCACTAAAAAAAAAAAAAAAATAGCACTCCACTACTTGAAACAGCTGGAATTTCATTGGTCTCTCCACTGATAGTGATTGTAGCCCTTCTGTAGCTCAGCAACGAGCACAGGAAAGAGAACTGGCTTTGGAGTCAGAGGTCCAGGTACATTCCTGGCTTTCTTATTAGTGACTTTGGGCTTCTTTCTGGGCTTTAATTTCCTCATCTGTAAAATAAGGAGATTGGACTAGCTGACCTGCACAGCCCAAATATCTGACACTGAGAACAGTTGCTTCAGTCAAAAAATACATCCCCATGCTCCTCCCCCTCAATCCAAGCCCCAGCCTAGTAAGGAGTCTTTCTGAGAAGCTTCTCTTGTCTTTTAAAAGAAACCATTCAGGGCAGCTAGGTGGCGCAGTGGATAAAGCACCAGCCCTGGATTCAGGAGGACCTGAGTTCAAATCCAGCCTCAGACACTTGACACTTATTACCCGTGTGACCCTGGGCAAGTCACTTAACCCCCACTGCCCTGCAAAAAAGAAAAGAAAAGAAACCGTTTTCTGTGCTTCTTTACCTCAGTCAATCTAACGCTCAGAAACCTAACCTCATGGCCCCAGGTCCATCAGGGATTACTACCCTCTCCTTTTATTTTATTAATTTTTTCAATTACCAAGCATTTATTTTCTCTACATCCTGCCCAATCCCCAATTGAAATGAAAGAACAAAACCCTGTTAACATATACATAGCCAAACAAAACAAATTCCCCCATTGGCCTTGTCCAAAAATCTGTGTATCTCTTTGTATCCCAAGTCCATCCCTTCTTTATCAGAAGGGGGGTAGCAGGCTTCATCCTTGCGGCTGGGATTTGATCAGAATTCTTTAGACTTTCAAAGTTGGATTTCTTTATAGCGTTGTTTTATGGTATAAATTGCTCTGTGGTTTTGTCTCCTGTGATTGTTCATCAGTTCATACAAATCTTCTTAGGTTTTTCTGAATCCATTCCTTTCATCATTTTTTATCATATACCATTATATAGTCCTTTCAGAAGAAGTTGGACGTAGCAGGGCCCTTTTTCCAGAGCTCGAACCTCATCCACTGCTAATGGGAAATGGGAATAAATAATGGGAAGCAGCTGAATTTGAGGACAGAGGTGTGGTGTCTTCTACTTGTGATCTATCATTGTGAACTCTCTGAGCCTCAGTTTCCTCATCTGTACAATAAGGGGATTAGACCAGATAATCTCTCTGGACCCTGCTAACTCTAAAGTTATGAGCCAGTGATGCTACATAGGCCAATCCCCAGAAACCTCCCACCCCTATACCTCAGGGAATCCCACCCCAAGGTCTAGCTTCAGGGAAGCTAGCTCTTGGAGCTTTGGATCTTGGTCTTGTTCCTAGTCTTGGGCTCTGGGCTGGGAGCCCATGTCTAGACATTCCAGCCTCAAGTCTTTCAGCCATGATGGCTTTGGGACATGAAGAAAGATATTGTGGATGGAGACACTTGACCAGAGATTCTTTACCTTTTCCGTATCGTGGTCCCCTTTGCTATGAAAAGGAAGTCCTATGGACCCCTTCTCAGAACAATGTTTTTAAATGCATCGAAAAAACCCATAGAAGCACAAAGGAAACCAGTTTGATTGAAAAAAAATGATCAAATGAATTTTTTTTTAAGTTCATTCCTGCATCAGGATCTTAGCCCCTTGGGATAGACTTAACCTCAAATGAGGAGGGGTGGGGATCCATGTTGATTGGACAGAATTAGAGGGTGGACCAAGCTTCCTTCAGCCTCTCAGTTCACTGGTATC
Source organism: Dromiciops gliroides (assembly GCF_019393635.1). NCBI lineage: Eukaryota > Metazoa > Chordata > Mammalia > Microbiotheria > Microbiotheriidae > Dromiciops > Dromiciops gliroides. Next base: position 659,416,186 of record NC_057862.1, on the reverse strand, counting down.
ACCAGGACAGCTCTGCCTTCTACCATCAGCCCTGATTAGTGCTATTCCTCAGTAATAGTGCTTGGTTACTGGGGTCATAGAGCTTCCTTCCAAAGGCTGGTCTTTCAGAAGCTCAGAATTCTGGTCTCCACTTGAGCCCCTATACTCTGTAGTCAACAATTCTGCCCTCCCTGGGCCTTGGTGTTGTCATCTGAGTAATGGGGAGAATGGTACCCACACTGGTTCTGCCAGATGAGCCCAAAACACAGGAGAGTTGTTCTCATAAAACATGAAACACTTGCCCTGTGTATATGCTTAGTCATATAAGGCTTGGGCACATGCCAGTCCACAGAATGCAGTTTGCTAGTTCTTGAAGCTGTGTTGATGTCTGAGAATGTGTCCGGTAGCCTGGGGTCACATGTCCTGCACAATAGCTGCTCGTAGGAGTATGGGCTGATGATGGATTGATTTTAGTCCCCCTCCAGCTCCCCCCACAAGCCCTCACCAAGCCAGCCTCCAGTGTGGATCCCAGAACTTCCCAGGGAAATCCAGTAGCAGACTCTAGGGTTCACAGCACCATCCACCATACTCTCCCAAACCCAAACCAAGTGCCCACCCCTGAGCTACAAGCATAGCCCCTTCTGAAGATGAAGTCTATAGGCATCAGAGATGGAAAGGTTCTTAGCTGCTATGTAGTCCAATCCCCTCATTTTATGAATGAGGAACCTGAGGTAAAGAGAAAGGGAGTGACTTACCCAAAGTCACTTAGGTGAGTAGAGCCAAGGCCTTCCCTGAACAACATGTATTTCAATGGTCCCTCCAGCAACACAGCTCCCAGGGCACGTGACCAAAGCATCACATCAGAAATCCCAGGTCTCATCCCTCATCCTCCACTTTTTCCTTGGTCAGCAGCTATGGTATGATTTGAAGGACTCTGGGAATGCCTCCTTCTTTCCTCTATCTTAGTCCTTGGAATTCTACACTTAGGGAGCCATTCCTCTTGTCCCTGAGAGGGGTAACATCTTTAACCCCTATTGGGTAGCACCCCAGTAAGGGTTAATTACCTGAGCAAGATTGGTTCCTGGGGGATCAGGGGATGAGGGTACATTGGTGGAGACACCAACATCTGTGGGGAGGGGCAGCTGGGAAAGAAGAGAGGGATCCAAAGAAAGATGCTTTTACCTAATAGCTTTGCCCAGTACCAGCCCTGGGCATGGGCTCTGGTACCAGGATCATATTCTCCCAAGCTCCTTGGTCCTCAGTCTGCCTTCAGACCTGACACTGAGCCTCCACCACCCCCCAAGGATTGGACCTATTCAAAAGTGATTCTAATAGGGAGCTATGGAGAGGAATAAGGGGAAAGAGTAGACCCTTTAAAAAAACATAACTTTTATTCCTACACTTGGCTCATGAAGAAGACACCATGAAGTAGAGGGAAGAATACCAGATGGAAGGTCAAGCCTTGCTTACCTCCATGTGACCCTGGAACAGTCCCTTAAACTCCCTGAGCCTCAGTTTCTTCATTTGTAATGTGACTGGATGGATTCTGAGACCCCCTTCTAGGTTTAGATCTAAGACTCTAAGGTCTTTATAGCTGCTCCCAGCTATACATGAAGCATTGTGAGATAGCAGAAGGATCTCTGGACCTGGCATCAAAAGCGATCTGCTATTCAATCCTACCTGTGACATTTCAGAGCTGTGTGACTGTGGACAAGTCACTTGGGGTCACAGCTCTAGGGTTAGAAGCCACCTCAGAGTCTGTCTAGTCCAACCTTCCCACTTTACAGATGAAGAAATTGAGGCCCAAAGAATTCAAATGATTTGCTTCTGAGCCTCAGTTTCTTCATCTGTAAAGTGGCTATAATGATACCTATAGCACCCACTTCATAAATTTGCTGAGAAACAAATGAGATGATACTTGTTTTGTCTCTTATGGGCAAGGGGACTGATGGGAAATTTTTTCCCAGATGGAAGGAGGGACTGAAGGAACATCCAGGAACTTTTGGTCTCCACTGCCTCCTTATCTTTGCAAATTACTCTGAAAATTTTTCAAGTACTATATAAATATCAGCTCTCATTATGTAGATAATAAATGTAGGCACTGGTCCCTGCCCTGATCATCTGACCCTCCTTTTATGTAGAGGGGCCTCACCTCAAACATCCCAAAGCCTCAGGCGAGGCCTCCTCCCTCTTTCCCCACAGCCTCTTCAAGCTTCTAATTATGATTATCAGACACTAATAGGTTCAGTGTGGGGTTGTCAACAATGGAAACCAGACTGAACATTCATTAAGAGATCAAGTTGTTACAATGGACACAGTGCCCATCTTAGAAAAAAATACTCTGGTAGCCCCAGTCATGTGTCACCTGCTATATGGAATGAAGCTGGGCAGATTGGGGTAGGGAGATTGGGGCTACTTCCTTTTCCTACTTGAGGGAGGGGAGGCCTCACACTGGGTTTTGAGGGATTCTAGATCCCAAGCTGACAGCAGCTACGAAACATCCAGGCAGGAGAGCTCAAGGTCTGTGGGATCTGTCCCTCCAGTCTTCCCAACCCCTTCTAGCCTATAAACAATAAAGCAAATGTCTCATGATAATTTGGGGTCACAAGACTTAATGATAAAAAGATTTCCTAGTTCAATCCCCTTGTTGTATAGACGAGGTGAAGAACTTATCCAAGGTCACAGAGTTAATAATAATAACTCACATTTATAGGATACTTTATGGCTTGAAAAGTACTTTCCCCAGTGAAATAAATAGTATTCAACAAATGTGTATCAAAGACTCACTAAATACAAAAAGAAACAAACAAAAAAAAGCCCCTGCCTTCAAGAAACTTACATACTAGTGGGTCCACATATAACATATAGACTAAAAAGTAAATACAAAGCTTGGATACAAAGTAACTTCAAAAGGGAGAAAGCCTCGTGTAGAGACCACATCTATCTAATAGAACAGATATTGTTGTCTCCATTTTAAAAGCAAGGAAACTGAATCTTAGAGAGGTTGACTTGCCCAAGGTCACACAGGGAGCAGTAATGATAACTTGCATTCAAAGTTGATAAGGTTTTTGACTTGCAACTGTGCTGTGAGATGGGTATCAAAAGTATTATGTAATCAGCATTTTAAAGATGAGATAACTGTAGTTCAGAGAGGCAAAACTACATGACCGATTCACTTAAGTAACAAGTGACCAGGTCAAGATTTGAACCCATGTCTTCTCACTCAACTCCGTGTGCCTCAGTTTCTTCACTGGTAAAATGAGCTGGAGAAGGAAATGACAAACTACTCCAGCATCTCTTCCAAGAAAAGCCCAAGTGAGGTCACAAGGAGTCGAACACACTAAATTGACAAAACAGCAATGACGTCTGACCTTCAAGATTAATGCTTTTCCCATTAGGCAGCAAGGACTGGTCTTATCCATTATATCCCATGTTCTGATGCTATCTTTCCCAATTAGAATAGTTTCTTTGAGGCCAAGAACTATTTTTGCTTTTTTTTTTTTTTTTGTATCACCAGCACTTAGCATAGTGCCCGACACACAGTAGGTACTTGATCAATGCTTGTTTGATTGCTAATCAATGGGTCACAAAGAAGGCACTGGGGAATTGACTCTCTAGGGAGCATTTCCAGTTCATCAGACCATGGCTTGGGTACCTGGAGGCTCATGCCACTGATGCTGCCTCAGTTCCCCAAGAAAGGGCAGGCTATCTATCAACTGCCTGATAGCCCTGAGTTCTCTTTGCTCATTTTCCTAAAAATTGTTACTGAGATTACTGGCCAAAATATCCAGTTGGGGCCACGCTAAGGGCAGAGAAAGGGATTGTTGACTGGAAGTTTTCTGTCATGATGAGTGGACTGGTGACTTCACTGGTTAAGGAGACCTCCCTCCACCCAATAGAGATCAGCATTTTCTCTGCAATCTGAGAGAGACAGCTTAGAGCATTGAAAGGCTGAGTGACTGGCCTGGGAGGGGGGAGGGGGGAGGGGTCCCATCAGCATACAGCCCAAAGAGATCCAGGAATGAGGAAAAGGGCCAGGGGTGTGCTGGTAAATGGTTACCAGTTGGGTCTCAAACAGGGTGACATACTTTTAAATTTAATCTGCATTATCAGTCATCTCCATTGCTTTCTTAAATCTAGATAATCAACAAAACAATAAATTAAGCCCTGATGTGTAGGGCTTGCTGATTTTTGCAGTGTAAATGCCCATACCATGCTGAAAATTTAGTAATTGGCTCTCGAGAGCCAGTATGAACTGCCTCCAGCACCTCCCCTCCCCCATGGAAAAGACCTACATGTGCAAAAAAAATATTCATAATAACACTTTCTGTAGTAGCAAAGAACTAGAAATCCATTGAGAAATAGGTAAATAAATCATGGTAGATGAACGTAAGAAACAACTCCCTCAATCAATGCAGGCTGACACCTTCTCTGCCATTTATCATCTTGGAGATTTGCCTTGAGAAGTGAGAGAGTAAATGATTTGCCCAGGGTCATACAGCCGTTGTGTGTCAGAGGCCCGACTTGAACTCAGGTCTTTTCTTCAAGGTCGGCTTCCTGTCCACCCTGGCACACAGCCTCTCATAACATGACATGTTCCAAGCCTGGCTCATTTCCTTAATCTCTTACTTATTTCCCCTGTTACAGGAACAAACATTTAAAGGGAGAAAAGATGAGGAGGAGGTAAGGGAATGTTGTTGGGTTTTTTTTTTTTCAAATAAGAAGGAGAAAGGAAATTTTTAAATGACTTATTACTAAACAGGACCCAGTACCCTTGGCCCAAAGCTGAGAGATCTAGATTCGAATCCTGGTTCCATCTAACAAGCTCTGTGACTTTGGACAAAGTGCCTTAACTTTTTGAAGTCTCCATTAACTTGCCTTTAAAATGGTCACATGAATACTTTTCATTACCTACCTCAAAGGGTTGTTGTGAATGTCTAGTAAGGTAAGAGAATATTCTGGTATGGTAGGAAGAGATCAAAGAACCTGGGTTTGAGTCCTACTGTGTGACATTGGGGAAGTCATTGTCCATTAACCTCCCTGTCCCTATATTTCCTCATCTGCAAAGTCAGGGAGTTAGATGAGGTTCTCTCTAAGCTCTGGAAGCACAAACTAAATCCCATTCGTCAGTGTAGTTGACTGTGTGCTCAAAGACAACAGACTTTTCTCACATTATTCCCTATTCTCAAATATGATAAAAGGTAGCTTTCTATTCTTCCCCTATGAAAGATGTGAGGGACAGCCCTTCAGTTTCTCATCACATAAAAGTGGGGTGAAACACCTCATGAATACCTACTAATAACTGAGTGTATGCAGCATTCTGGCCCAATTTCCCTTAAAGGAAGGCTGGGAGTTTAACAATGGGTGGGTTCCTTTTCCCAGAATGACTCTTGAATTTCTCTGGAAGGTTCTGTGAAAGAAAGCTTTCTTTGCTTTCTCTCTTCCTCTTCCTTGACTGAGCCAAAAATAGTGCAGAGTGCCGCCGGACACAGATAGGTTCCTTTGGCCCTCCTGGTGGGCATGGATCTGCCTTTAGCCATTGGGTTTTCACAGCCAAATTGTAAACTGTCCTATCTCTGTTTGTTTTTTCTTTCAGCCCAGAGCCATAATTAGAGTGGCATGATTGGGGCTTTGTCCAAAATTAAGAAAGCAAAAGACTTTAAAATGATGAGTTGGAAAGGTAATGTAATTTTGAAAATGTGTTGGGGGCAGCTAGGTGGTGCACCGGCCCTGGATTCAGGAGGACCTGAGTTCAAATCTGCCTCAGACACTTGACACTAGCTGTGTGACCCTGGGCAAGTAACTTAACCCTCATTACCCTGAAAAAAAAAAAGAAAGAAAATAAAAAGAAAATGTGTTAACATTTATATTTTGAGAGAGTACTTCATCAGCAGACATTCAGTTCAGTCATTTTTCACTCATATCTGACTTTTCATGACCCTATTTGGGGTTTCCTCCCCAAAGATACTGGACTGGTTTGCCATTCCCTTTTCCAGACTGGTAAGCCATGGCCTGGCTGAACCCATCCCCAACCTGGTCTCACTCTGCTCCTTCTCAGCAGCAGTAGGCTTGGGCGGGGGGAAGTCCTGGATCCCTCTTAACATAGAAGGGGAAATATCCTACACCAAGGTTTCTTAAACTGTGGGTCACAACCTGATGTGGGGTCACATAACTGAATGCGGGGGTCATGAAAAATTTGGCAGTAAATGTTTGATTTGTATACCTATTTTATAGAACTATATACCTGGGGTCACATATACATTTCTAGGTCAAAAAGAGGTTGCAAGTGGAAAAAGTCCTGTCTTAGACTCTCTCCTCAAGTAAGTTGCATTTAATTACTCCTGCTCTTGGGGCAACTAAGTGGCCAGTGGATAGAGGTCTGAGCTTGGTGTCAGGAAGACTCATCCTCCTGCATAATAAATCCAGCTTCAGATACTTACTAGCTATATGACCCTGGGCAAGTCACTTAACCTTGTTTGCCTCAGTTTTCTTCTCTGTAAAAGGAGCTGGAGAAGGAAATGGCAAACCACTCCAGTATCTCTGCCAAGAAGGCCCTAAATGGGAAGGATCAGATTTGACTGAACAACAACAACCAAATTTTTATTATTTTCATAGGATCAGTTACAGGATTGAAGGGTTTATTTCCTGTTTCTTGTCCCAGCTATCTCCTAGGCACAGGCCTTTGGTCAGTAAGGGCAAGAAGTTGGGGCAGCTCTGATAAGATAACATAGTAGCTAGTCTTGATTTGGGAGTGCTAAGACCTGAGGTAGCTTTCGTGTTTTGCCAGTGATTCATACAAATCTCAAAGTTCACCAGCCCCCCTCAACAAACTTTTCTTGTGACCTGCTATGTGACCACATCTATCCTCACTTGTACTTATTCAGTCAATACTTGGGGTTTTAGTGTAGGACATGACCACCGTCTCCACTCCTTTTCATCTTCTTAGATGTCACTCCTTGTTCTAACCTGTTGAGAGCTTTTCAATTCCTGACTCTGTTATCCAACCCATCCAGTGCTTTCCTAAAAGATTCTTGTCATGTGTACAGAGGTGGCCATAAGACACATATCTACTTTTCCATTGATAAAAATATTGGGCAGAGCAAATACCCCAAAATAATTTTAAGAAAGATATTAAAAAGTCACTGATGTTTAAAAATGGACAAATCAGGGGAGGCACAGAACCCTCCAACTTTGTTATATCAACAGTCCTTGACTCCAATGGTTCCACCAACCAAACCAGGCTAACCCCCTTCTTCTCTAGTTCCCTATGACTGTCAGAGGTACCACCACCCTCTAAGTCACCTGAGCTGACAACTTCAGTGTCATCCTATCTCCTCAGTGTTGCAGCCTCCCCCATGTTTAATCTGTTTATGAGTCTTGTACTTTCTTACTTTCCATAAGCTCCCATGACTCCCTATCACCTTCTAGATGAAATAGTTCCCTGCTTGGCATGTAAAGCTCTTTACCACCTGGCCCCTTCCTACCTTTCTTGTCTTCTTCCTTTTTATGGTCCAGCAACACTAGACTTTTGGCTCTTCCACCAACCCAGCACTCCATCTCTGTCTCTGTGTCTTTTCCCTGCATGCTCCTTTGCCTGGAATGCCCCACACTCCCCTCGACCTCTGAAGCTTCCTTCAAGAATCAGCTGGAATCCTACCTTCTGTAGGAAGCCTTTCCACGTTGCCCTTTCCCCTGCCCTTCCCCCCAGTGCTAAGGGGGATCACTCTATAGATGTGAGCTCACTGGGGACAGAAACCATGTTTTTGCCTTTTTTTGTATCCCCAACATTTAGCATGGTGCCTGCCACAGGACAAGTGCTTTCATAAATGCTGGTTAACTGATTGTCTGCTGGATGCCATGCTTTTTCCTGCCAAGGTCACCTCCCCCAGAGCTAGCCCAACTCTTGGTCTGGCCTGGCATTCTGAGGGAAGCAAGGTACAAAGGAGAAGAAAGTTGCTGGCTACCTTCCAAGGGCTGCTTTTGGCACAGTGTTTTGCTCTCCCTGGCCCTCCTCAGAGTGGTCTGAGGTCTCACTGACCTCATCTTACCAGCTTTGGGCAACATCAGAAGCAGACAGGGAAGGGGAACTCAGACAGTTGTGGCTTGAAGAGGGGGTGCTGTCTGGCAAGGTATGGGAGGAGGAGGGGGAGATAGTACATGGGGTCTGTCCGTGTAGACCTTCTCAGGTAATGAAGGTGATGGCTGACTGCCCAGAACAGCTATTTTTTTCTCTCCTTTCCCAACAGTCACATGAGTAAATCCTGCCCTCACCTGCTGGGCATTGGATGGGTCATGTACTTTGTAAGTGTTTCCTGAAGGGGGCGGGGTGTGGCAGATGGGGCTATGCTGCAGGCATGGGTGGCATGATCCTGTGCTGCAGACATAGACAGGGTGGTCCCCCCACTGCAGGCACTGACATTCTGTTCCTCTGCACTGACTCCAGCCATCTAAGGGCAGGGCGTTGCCTTCTGGGTCACACATTTGCAAATAAATGTGTGCAAATGAAGGGTGATGAGAAATGAGGTTTCCTTGCCCTCTCCCTCACGAATTGCAGCTGTGAGATTTCCTTTCCTTACACCATCTACAACCTACTGGAAGATATGTCCTCCCTAGTCAATAGTTCAGGCTACTGAGGAACAACTTTATTCCTAAAGATGACCCTTGTTGGGGAAACTGCCTGCCCAAACCTATACCCACCTACTCTAAAACCTGGTTCAAGTCATCCTTTCTCCAGTAGGGAAACAGCCACTAGTGATCAATCCCACCTGACCCCCTTCATCCAGGATCCCACTTCGGAGCTATGGACTCTGCTTCTCCCAAATCCCAGGCCGTTTTTTCTTGTTTAACCCCACTAGAAAATGAGCTCTTCCACTGTAAATACATTCACTAAATAACTGAAGCTTTTGGAAGGACAGCATAGGGGCAGTGGAGAGAGAATTGGCTCACAAATGCAAGGACATCACTTGGAATTCCATCTCTGATACTTACTAAGGTCTCCCATGTCACCTTAGACAAATCACTACACTTCTGGGGCCTCAGTTTCCTCATTTGCAAAACTAGGAAGTTGGACTAAAAGAACCTTGGTGTCCCTTCTAGCTCTGAATCTGTACTGTTCTGTCAGCACTAAATGGTCACCATTTTGAGTGGCAATCTTTCTAAAAATAGATCCCACACTTCCCTGACTTTTGAAGCCATAGATACCTAGATACATCAAAAGCTCCTTGATTACATTACTCCCTCCTATTTGGATGACAACGTACCATGCCTTAGTGAATAATTTCAAGAGTTACCATAGCTTCTGAACACCATTTTCTAGTGGCTAACTTTGGACAATTAGTCTCTCTGCACTTGTCAAAGTGGGTCCAGTTTTGTGAAGTCAATAAGGATTTACTAATTTATTAATAAGCAATAATTTATTATGTGCCAGGCAGTATGCTAAGCACTGAAGGTACAAAGAGAGACAAAAAACAGTCTGCTCTCAAGGAGCTCTAAGTCTAATGGAGAGAAAACATGCAAACAAGAAATATACAGGATGAACTGGGAATTGTCTTAGAAGGAAGGTATTAAAATTAGAGAGGACCAGGGAAGACTTCTTACAAAAGCTAAACCTTTTGCTGAGACTTGAGAGAAACCAGTCCAACCAGGAAACATGAGGTGGGAGAGAGTTCTAGATAAGGAGATTGTTGTTCATCCTTCCTTCTCAAAGAGAACCAATTAATAGCATCACAAAGGTGATGTCTTGACTTGCTTGTGAATTAGATATAAGTGAGGCAGAGCTGTGCCAAGTTGTCAGCCTTGCTATTTACAAAATGCCTTTAGACAAGGGAAACAACCAGTGAGATGGAGTGCCCTGTTTGTAGAACAGCAAGGAGACCAATAATACTGGATTATAGAATAAGGTGTAAATTCTCATGGCCTTGGAGAAGTCAGGGCCACTTCCACATCCCAGTGAGCTATTAGAAAAGGGCAGGGTAGGGCAGGGCTCTTAACCCCATTTGGATCATGGACACCTTTGGCATTCCGGTGAAGTTTACAGACCCTTTCTCAGGAGAATGTTTTTAAATGCATGAAACACATAAAATGACACCAATTATATTGAGATAAAGCTGTATATTTCCCATCCAAGTTCATGTACCCCCTGAAATCTATTCACCAACCCCCGAAACCCTGAGTATAAGGAATTTAACTTAAGTTTGTCCTGAAGACCCACGATCACTATGATGGTCATCAATGACCAAACTTCTGATGCAGTGATGATGCCTTCAACGACCCCAGAAGTGGGAGGGATGGTTTCCCCTCCATTAAAAAATCCCAGGCTCCTGGGGTTTTTGAATTCTTGTGTTTGTTTTATTTTCTTCATGGTTCTTCTATCTCTTTTCTGTCTCTGGCTCCCTGCTCTCACACTATCTAAAGCTGACCACTTCCCCTACTATTAATGTGCTACTTCTATTCTGCGAAAGGCTTAGAAACCAGATAACAAAGTAGATAGGTGGATAGCTAGCTAGATGAATGGGTAGATGGATAGATGGATGGATTCATGGATGGATGGATGGATACTTAGCTAGCTAGATGGATGGATGGATGGATAGATTTTAAACATAACAATGGATAGATAGATGGTTGGGTAGATGGATAAATGGATAGATGGATACCTATCTAGATGGATGGATAGATAGATGGATAAATGGATAGATGGATAGATTAATGAATGGATAGATAGATAGATAGATAGATAGATAGATGGATGGATAGATAGATAGATAGATAGATTAGATAGATAGATAGATAGATAGATAGATAGATAGATAGATAGATAGATAGATAGATAGATAGATAGATAGACAGATACATAGACAGATAGATAGATAGAGTGAATATTTATTAAGCACTTATTATGTGGAAAAAAACTGGCCTAAACCCTGAGGATACAAATACAAGCTAATAATACAGTCCCTGTTCTCAAAGAGCTCATGTCTAGTGGAAGAAGAAAAAATATAAGGGTGAATCAGAAAGCTGGGAATGAGGCTGGGGATGAGCACAATGAGGAGATGACTGGGAAGTGGTGGGGAGCCCTGGGCCACAGCAAGATAAGGCAAAAGCTCACCTGTCCGAGCCAAGGAGACTCAAGTTTCCATTGGAGGAGGCATGAAGATGACAACTAGAGAGCAGATAATGTGGTGTAGAGATGGAATTGGAATAGGTCAAATTGTAAAGTTGTTAATGACTATAAAGTAAGATGCTAATCGAGATCTGGAGGGATTCTCCTGGGAGTAATGGCAATTAGCTTTGGTACAAGGACTTGGAGGCATCTTTTAGTTGCTCAGAGGCCCTTCTTGGCTCCTTCTTTCACACCGAGTGAGCTTCAGGCAGAGTAGGTGAGGTTGCCAGGTCCCTAACCTCTATTGAGAGGTGGAATAGAATCATACTCTAGTGGATAGACATTGATGATTCTTTGTGGGTTCTTTTAAGTTATTTTCCATATGTGTGTTGTACCTCTCTCACTAGACAGGAATCTCCCTGTCTTTCTTCTGCCCCCATCACCAAGAGGCTCAGGCACAGGTGCTGTGCCAATGGGTGGAATTCCTTTGAGACCTCTGAAGGATTTGGCAGATGAGTCCTCCCTGGGGGATTTCCGTCCCTGGATTCATCCAGGCAGAGCTCAGAGCCTGGGGTGTAGGTCTAGGAATGTGATTTTGGCCCTGGGAAGAGACTCTTTGGTGTCTCAGAGATCTTAGAAGAAAAGACTCATCCTTACTTTTATTCTCATTTAATTAAAAAAATACCTGAAACCTGAAGCTGCTCTCACTGCCAGGACTCCCTGCTCTCACACTAGCTAAAGCTGCCAGTTTCCAACTATTTTCCTCCAGAGCTCCATCCTTTAAGCAAATCTCTGGGCCTATTTTTGGTCTGTAGAGCTAGAAGGTGGTTGGTGATCAACTGCCCCTTAGTCCTCACTTTGTAGATAAAGATGCCAAGGCTTGGGACTCAAGCCTCAGGCCAAGCTCAGATGGTAAGTGATGGAGAAAGAATTCAAACACAAACCTGGAGACTCCAAGTTCTGGTGTTTGTTTTTCTACTCCCTGGGCTACCGCCCTGACAGGGAGATTATGGGGATCAGCTGATTGAACATGAGGGACATTACAGGCTGTTGAGTCCAACCCCCTCATTTTAGAGATAAGGAAACTGAGGCCCAGGAAGGGGAAGAGACTTGCCTTAGGAATACACAGCTAGTAAGCATCAATGGTAGGTTTTGAATTAGGGTTGTCCTGATTCCCAGTCCAGCACTCTACCTACTATGCCACACTGCCTCTCAGAGACAATGAGGCAACCTATGTGAAAGGACCTGGAAAGCTGAAGCCCTCCCCCAAATACCAGCCAAGCCTGCCCCCCTCAGCTTGTGCAGAAGACAAGAAGGGTCCACAGGGCCTCCCTTCAGTCACATCTGATCCAAATTCTTCTGTCGTACCTTCAAGGACCCACCCATGGGCATTAGTCTTTCTCCTTATTCTCATAACCTGCCTCTTGGGACAACCAAACTCAGCCCATAGTTCTCGGCCAAGGGTGTGCTCATGTGAGTATTCTATACCCCCTCTCCTCCTTCTATGACAAGCTTTCTCCTTTCCTTTCCACTGAACCTGGGGCCATATTCCAGGGAACTTTCCCCTTTTGGGGGGAACCCTCCATCCCACTGGTGTGTCCCATTGGCTCCCTCAAAGATCCCCTGGCTGGACTGCTCTAAAACCAGCCCATTCCAAGCCCAAACTCCAGTGTTCACTCTGGATAGACCCACAGCTGAGGGACAGAAGGAGGGAGAATTAGAGTGCCAAAGGATGTGAGAGTTAAGGAGAGGTCTTAGAGTCTTCTACCTCCAAGAATCCCTCATGATACAGAGGATAAAACAAAGTGTCATTTAGCTAGTTAGTGGTGAGAGCAGTACTAGTACCCTGGGGTTCCTCCCTCTGGGTCTATGGCTCTATACTCTTCTACACCATGCTGACTCTTCAGCCAGGGCATGGCCCTGGAGAGTTCTGCCCCCCAAAGCATAGCTAGTGGGCAGAGTAGGGGCGCTAGGAGGCATGGCTTGAGTTCTTGGATGCTCTAGCCTATGACCCATCTCCTGGTGTATGCCAGACTGAGGAGAAAGCGGGACCGGGAGAGGGGTCCTCTTTAAGTCCCTCCTACATGGAGTCCAGCACCATCAGGTTCCCTCCCAAGGGCAGGGGACTCTGCTACCCTTGTTTGTTTGTGAATCTCTCCCTTCCTCCCACCGCCCCCCAAGCCCCTTCAAGCTGAAGTGAGGTCACACATCAAGCCTACTTCACCCACCCCAGTCCTCCAGCAAATGCTGGAGAAAGGATTAAAAATAGGAAGAGCGGAAGGCTAGGGAGGAAACGGCGCACAGAGGTACAGGGAAGGGAAGGCAGTCTAGGCTCTGGTGGAAAGTCATGGGGGACTGGGGTGGGACAGTCCAGGGTCCAGCTCCACCCCCCTGTTTCCTCTGGAGAGGAAATGACTCACATTCCTGAGATGCAGAAAGTAATCTCTTTCCCTTCCCGGAAGAAGGGGTTGGAGGGGAGGGGGTTAGAGGGGGATCCAAAGCTGTGGGTCCATCAAAGGTGGACCCCTCCCCTCCAGGACACTTTGTTAGTTTCCAGGCTGCCCCCTAAGGTGGGGAAGGAAGATCTTCACTCAGGCTATGAGATATCTATCTATCCCCTGCTCTCTACCTGCTTCTCCCCCCACCTCTCCCCCTACCACCCCCAACCTTCATGGTACTCACTTAACCCAACTGGCTGAGTTTTGGCCCATTGTGTCTTCCCTGTTCTTTTATTTGTATTTACGGAAGGGCAATCCAAGGGCTAAGGCGTTGCTGTGTTCTTGAAATCACAGGCTGAAGGCTGCAGGCAGTGAGTATGTCTGCGTATGTGTGAAGAAGGGTCATAGTTATGTGAGGGGTTGGCGCTCCCCCAAGGGGAATTCTCTGGGCTCTGAGTCCAACCCTCAGGATCTTCCTGGAGGGATGACCAGCCTTGATGGAGAAACAAAAGTTCCACCTTTTTCTCAAGGGGAGCCCAGCGACAACTATCTGGGAGAACCGGGTCCATGTTGAATGGACTCATCTGGTCCCAGGTAATGGGTTTGGGACGCGGGGGGCGGGGGGTGAGGGGATGGGACCCAAAGGAATAAGATTCTCTACTTTATTCTATTCGGCGTGACAGCATGGAACAATGTTAAGAGGAAATTCCCAGAGTAACTGGTAGAAGTTAGGAAGAGCAAACAGGATCCTTCTGACTCCAGAATTCTGGGATTCCAAGTTTTGGAATTGGAGTAAATGGGATGTAAGTTTGAAGTTTGATTATGCTACTTACTACACCTGTGTAAGCTCAGGCAAATTATTTTGACTCTCTGGGTCTCAGTTTCTTCATCTGTAAAATGGTGGAGTTAGACTACAATTAGGGCTTCTTAATTTTTTTATGTCATGGACTCTTTCAGCAGCACAGTGAAGCTGGTGGATCCCTTCTTAAACATGTTTATGAATGCACAAAGGGGAAGCTAGGTGGTGCAGTGGATAGAGCACTGGCCCTGAAGTCAGGAGGACCTGAATTCAAATATCACCTCAGACACTTACTGGCTGTGTCACCCTGGGCATCACTCGACCTCAATTGCCTTAAAAAAACATCTGGAGCCATCTCTAGTCTTCCTGATATATATCTTGCCACTGGACGTAGATGGCTCTGGAGGAGTGAGGTTGGGGACCTTGGACAGCCCTCCCTCACTTAAATCCAATTCACTGCACATCGTGACATCACCTCCTGATGTCATAGTCCTCTTTGAGAACAAAAGACAAACAACAAATTCATAATATAAAATGAATGGAAGTATAAAGGAAACCATTATATTGGAATGTAATTATCAAAATTTTTTTAAAAGTTTATGTACCCCAGCTTAAAAACCCTTGAAGCAGGGCAAGGGCAGCTAGGTGCCCTAGAGTTAGGAGGACCTGAGTTCAAATCCATCCTCAGACACTTGACATTCAGTAGCTGTGTGACCCTGGGCAAGTCACTTAACCCTTATTGCCTCACCAAAAAAAAAAAAAAAAAGAACCCCTGGGCTACATGATCTCCAAGGCCCTTAACAGCTCTGAAGTCTATAATGGGAGGCAGTATGGCACAAGGGAAAGAGCTTTGACTTTGGAGTCAAAGGATTTGGGTTCAAATCTTACCTCTACTCCTTTCTACCTGAGTAACCTTGAGCAAGTCAAGTCAATCAATTAACATTTATTAAGGCATTTTATGAAGGATACAAAAAGAGATAAAAGAGAGTCCCTGCCCTCTGAAAGCTTACAATCTAATGGAAGAGACAATATGAAAACATACATATATATATATATGCATATATACATATATGCAGGATAAACAAGAAATAATTAACAGCAATTCCTCTCTGGGCCTCAGTTTCCTCATCTGTAAAATGAGGAGATTGTACTAGATGACCTCTTAGGCTCCTTCTAGCTCTAAATCTCTAAATTCTCTGATGGTGGGGGGATATTAAGTCAATATTCAATTATCTACATGTTGGAAAGAATGACCTGGAAGGATCCTTCCATCTCTTAATCTGGTGGTTTGCCAATTCCTTCTCCAGCTCATTTGCCAGATAAGGAAACTGAGGCAAATAGGGTGAAGTAACTTGCCCTGGGTTACACAGCTTGTAAGTGTCTGAAGCCAGATTTGAACTCAGGAAAATGAGTCCCACTGACTCCAGGTCCAGAGCTTTATCCTCTGCACCACCTAGCTGTCCCATGAACAAATTATCAGCAGGGGGCAGCTAGGTGGCACAGCAGATAGAGCACCAGCTCTGGAGTCAGGAGTACCTGAGTTCAAATCCGGCCTCAGACACTTAACACTTACTAGCTGTGTGAACCTGGGCAAGTCACTTAACCCCAATTGCCTCACTAAAAAAAAAAAAAGTTATCAGCAGGATCAATTGGAGATAATTAACAGAGAAAAGGTATTAGCATTGAGAGATTGTATCAGAAGCAAGACTTGAACCCAGGTCTTCTTGACTTTGAACCTAGCTCTTTATCTACTGTGTCAAGATGCTGCCCAGCAAAGTGTTTAATAAATGCTTGTTGCTTGATTAACTAAATCGTCCCTAAGGTCCCTTTCCTTCCTAAATGCTAAGGTGTATAATCCTATGCCTCACCATGTTATTAAATCACTTCGGCTGATTTTGAGTCTCTGGCCAACTTGTCCCCTTGCTTAGTAATGAAAACTCAGACTCATTTTCCCAGCCCATTAAGCCAAGCATGACTGGGAGGGTGACCTCCTGCAGACATCAGTGACGTGATACATTCCAAAGTTGACCGACCGGAGTCTTAGACCGTCTGGTACGTGGAGCCATCCAGCTCACTGTGGCCTTTCCCTGATGAAGAGGCCTGGGCACTGAGTGTACTTTCAGGATTTTCAGTAATAATATTGGGGGATAAGATGAGTAAGATAGGCTGAGATGGATCCAGGACACAGGAGATGGGGGTTTCCAAATGCTTGTGATGGCCATTGCTTCTTTGTGCTTTCCAATAACACTCCTTCTCCATGGGAACTCAGTCATAGGGTAACAAAGGTGGAAGAAAAGGAGCCCAGAAGCTAGTGCTGAGATTGCCTGGGCACTGGATTTATAGACAGAGGACTTGGGTCTCGTTCTTCTGTTTAATACATGTATGTGACCTTGGTCAAATCTCTTCTTGTGGAGGACTCAGATTTCTTATTTACAAAATGAGGCTAAATGATCTCCATGTTTCTTTTATCCAAATCTTATTTGGAGAGGGAAAGAGTACTTAGAATTGGATGTTGTTCCTTTACCACAAGACATGGGAAGATAAATGTGAAGATAAATGGAAAGTAGTGTAGAGAAGTAGAAGAAAAAGGCAGAGTGGACATCAGGAGATTGGTTTCCCAGCCCTGCTCCAACAGTCACTAGCTATGTGGCATTAGGCAAGTCTGTTTTCCCAGTTGGAAAATAGAATAATTATTCAACCCACACTAGGTCTCAATTAGTGCAAATAATGGTTCTCCCTGAAGTAGTTGTCAATTTACATTGCACATTTCCATTGGGCTGGCACCAATGACCATATTTTACATCATTAAAAAATTCTAATAACTTGAATTCAAATACACGGGACCACTTCAGGAGATTCATTATTTGCACTATTCAGGACCTCCCTGTATATCCTAGGGTTGTAGTGAGGACTGAATGAGGCATTTGTAAAGCAAGATTGAGAAATTATGATCTTTCTCTTGTTTTTACATAATCTTTATTTCTGCATATATCTCTCCCCTTCCCCAATAAGATAGTCCTGGTAACAAAGATTTTAAAAAGAAAGAGGAAGAAGAGCAGTTCACTAAAACCAACCAACATATCAAATATGTCCTATTTAACACACACAGTCTTTCTTGGTAAAGGAAAAGGAGGGGTGGATTTTCTCAACTCTTCTCCAGGGCCAACCTCGGTGATTATTATACATCATTAGGGGCTAATTTTTGTTTTGTTTTTGAAAAGGTTTTTGTTTATGTTGTTGCAGTTATTTTGTTTATTGTTTGGTTCTGCCTCACTCTTCATGAGTTCACATAAGTCTTCTCTGAATTCTTCAAATTTACTGCTTCTTATGGTGCAATATACCTTCATGCACCACAGTTTCTTTAGCCATCCCACAATCAATGTGCCTCTGCTTTGTTTCCAGTTCTTTGCAACCACAAAATGTTCCATTATGAATAATTTGGTGTATCTGAGATCTTTCTTTCTGTTTTTAACCTCCTTGGGGTATATGTCTGTCAGTGGGATCTCTGGGTCAAAGAATGTTCATATCCTAGACATTTTCTTAGCATTATTCCAAATTGCTTTCCAGAATAGTTGGATCAATTCTCAGCTCCATCAATGTTGTATTCACGTGTGCATGTCTTTCCACATCCCCCTTGAACATTGACTATGTCTATCTTTTTTTTTGGGGGGGGGGGGTTGAGGTAAACCTCAGAATTATTTTTATTTTTATTCTTCTTATTAGTAATTTAGAAAAAAATTCTATATAGTTTGCAATTTGTCTTTAGCAAAGTGTTTGTTCATATCCTTTGATAACATCTACTGGGGCCTCTGGAAGTAGAAATGGTAGAGGAACAAGAAGAGGAAGATGGAGGGAAAGAGAGAAAGGAAAGGGGAAGGAGGAAAAGAGAAAGGAGGAGAGAGAGGGAGGGAGGGAAGGGGGAGAGAGATCTGTTATTTCTATATATGTATCTTGAATATAAGAACCTTATCAGAGATGTATGATACTGTGATACAAAGGTTTTCCAATCAACACTTTACCTTCTTATCCTAGCTGCATGGATTTTATTTATGCTAAATCTTTCAATTTCATGCAATCAATACTATCTACTTTATCTTTAATATCCTCTCTAACTTTTAACTAGTTATTTTTTCCCTTAGCCATAGCAACAAAAGATGCCTAATTTTTAAAATGATGTGACCTTTTCAAATCTAGATCATATATCCATATTGAACTTATTATGGTATGTAGTGAACTATCATTATTCATAACTGTGGTTGGCTTATATCCTCATCTGTAAAAATGAGTTGAAGAGATCACCCTCTAAAAGCCTTTACAACTCCTAAGTCTAGGATCCCGTGATGTTCAAAAGCACTGAGGATGAGAGCATAACTGCTGCCCATCAGAGGGTTGGGTTCTACACCCCATGCCTGATACACCTAACCCCTTCCACACGGGCATCCTCATCATGGAACATCCAGAGAGAGGCTTAGATTTAGAGCTAGAAAGAAGCCTAGAAGTCATCAAGACCAGTTCCTCATTTTACAGATGAGTAAACTGAGGCCCCAAAAGAAGTATTATAAAGCAAGTGAGGGAACACCTTCGGTGCACCAGCCTTGGTCTGAGGATCTTTATTTCTTCTCAGGAAGGATGACAGGGCTGGGCACCACAAATACCTCGAAGGCAGTGTAGGGGAAAGAATGCTGACTTTGGAGCCTTAAGACCCGGGTACCCATGCCATCTCTGCCACTTAAGTGACTTCAGGTCTCAGTTCCAGCACCAGTTAAATGAGGCATGAACCAGATGCCTTCTAAGGTACCTTTCATCTCTAAAATCCTACGATCCTTTGCAAGCCTGATGCCACAGGGAAAGGCTTAGGTGGCTCAATGAGGAACGTTTGGCATTTCTCATCCCGGATCTGACTCAGGCTGGGGAGCCGTGCAGGAAGCCACTTATCAGGGAAAGAGGAAGCTGCGGCCTGAGGAATTTCTCTGTCACTTTCCTTGGCTAACTGCTTCCCAGGGTAGAGGTAGCACTGACTCCATTCCTCACCCACCCCTGCTCAGTGGGGCACGCAAGACTAGACAGGCACTATGCAAAGGCTGAGTCCCAGGCCAGCTCCACCCTGCTCCTTCCCCGCCCCACCCCAGCCCCACCAAACAAAATTAGGGAGGTCAGTCCACTTAGAAAAGGGAATTCTTAGTCCATCTCAAAAATGGACATAGTCTTTAAAATGATACACTGAAAAAAAAAGAAAATAAAATTATACACTGATGTGGACTATCATTCAGGGAAATCTTCGTCGATCATCTCTCTGGGCCAAACTCTGATATATAGGTATCCAAGAGTAACTATATTAGGAAGCCCCGATTCAATTAGGAAGGAGGGAAGGAAGAGAGGGAAGAAGAAGGAAGGGACTTAACAAATGCCTATTAGATGCTAGGCACTTAAAAATATTTCATTTGATCCTCAAAACAACTCATTTTACAGATGAGGAAACTGAGGCAGACCGAGATTAATACAACCAGGGTCACACACCTAGTAAGTGTCTGAGGCAGGATGTTAACTTGTCTTCCTGCCTCCAGGCCCAGCACTCCATTCATTATAGCATCTAGCTGCCTTTGATAGTGACCTCACCAAATCATTCATGGATCCCTTCACTGATGGAAAAATTTAATCTCTCTCTCTCTCTCTCTCTCTCTCTCTCTCTCTCTCTCTCTCTCTCTCTCTCTCTCTCTCTCTCTCTCACACACACACACACACACACACACACACACACACACACACACACACACACACCACCCAAGGCTTAGATCTGGTTAGTTGAATTCTGACTAGGTGTTCAGCTATTTGGCAGCGTTTGTGTTCAGTAGCTGTGTTTGAAGTGAAGTGACCCAGGTAGACGTCTACCTCTGTGGACGTAGTTTGAAGATTAAATTTTCAGCAATGCTCTCCCACCCCATCCCCTTCCCTCCTCTCAATCCCTCCCCAGCACCTTTGACTCTCCTCTTGCAAGGCAGGCCATCTGCCTGATCGCACCATCTTGGGCAAGAAACAGATTTGGTGCAGTGAGGGAAGACACAGAAGGAAATAGGGTCACCGACCTCAGTGAGCTCATCGTCTGAAAAGGAGGGAGCCCTTCTGGAGAGGTCTGGGAGGGCTGCCTCTCAACTCTTCCTCCTCCATCACCACTACTCTTCCTAACGCAGCTTGCATGGCTTCCCATTTGCTGACCTTCAATGGCTTCCCATTGGCCATAGGATAAAGACCAAACTCTTCAGAAAGAGAGGAAGATAGACAAATGAATATTTACATGCATAGCAGTGTAACAACATGCAAGCAAATATATACAAAACAAGCAAGATAGATATACCTATAGGTGGAGAGAGAATTTATTAAGCACCTACTGTGTGCTAAGCACTGGGAATACAAATATAGTAAAAAAAAAAATACAATCCTGCCCTCCAGGAGTTTACATTCTAACGTTACACTCTAACAACTCAAAAAAGGAGGAAGGTAAAGAAGTAGTCCCAAAAGTGATGAGCTAAACCTGGTTTGAAGCCTTCAATCTAATAATGCATGAGGTTCCTCCATGATGTAGTGCCACCCTGTACCACCAAATTCCTTTCTTTGTGGGAGTCTTATCTTCCCAACCTAATAGAAGCTCCCCCAGGACAGTAAGGACAATGCCTCCTCCCTCCCACAGCACAACCCAGTCAGTGCCCAGGGCAGTGATGCAATAGCCAGCCACTCAGTCAATGCTCTGGTGTTGTCTAGTTTGGTTTATTACTTAGCAGTTAAGCCCCTTGGGTTCATTATAATGGAGAGTGAGAAGTTATTAATTTTGATGGGATTGCTGAGGCTCTGGAGAACTTTCCATTCTCCTTGAATTTCCTCTTCTAAATACTCTGAAGTTTTCATTAACAATGGGGGACAGGGCTGCAAAGACCCTCTGACCAGTGACTTACATGAATCCAAGAAAGGTCTTTCTCTAGCTTTTATATAGAATGCAGTTGATGAATCAGTCTTTCAAGATTGAACCTTAACTCTCTCAGAAGCTAGAGCTGTGAGGCCAGTGATTGGTATGGTCAGGAACTTGGGGGGAGGGAGGAACTTTGAGAGTAGCATTAGGTTTGTTGGAGGTACACGCTTATAATCTCTGCTACCAGGGAGGCTGAGGTTGGTGGATTTCTTGAGTTCAGGAGTTCTGAGCTGCAGTAAGGCTAAAGTATATCTGATGTCTGTGATAAGTTTTGACACCTGTAGGGTGAGCCTCTGGAAGCAGGGGACTATGGAAATTGTCTATGGAGGGGTAAACTGGACCAGGTAGGGAACAGAGCAAGCCAAATTTTCACAATGATCAACACTAAGATTGGGCTCATGAGTGGCCTGGGCTAGATAGGGAGAGTGAGAAGAAGGGAGAAAGGAGAGAGAGAGAGAGAGAGAGAGAGAGAGAGAGAGAGAGAGAGAGAGAGAGAGAGAGAGAGAGAAGTTTGAATACTAGTTGACCTCTATAGCAAGTCAATGTCAAAGTGTGAACTTTTATTCAGAAAAATTCAGGACAGCTTACATGCTGGGCTAACTTATACCTGAGAAGAGAGCATTTGTTTTGAATTGAAGGAAGGGAAAGGAATCTCAGCTTTTGGATCCTCTTTTCTATTATTTTCTGAACACCTAAGAGCAGGGCACTTTGATAAGTGCTGTGGGGAAAGTGAAGGTGGAAGAATTAATAAGAATAGAGCAGCAGCAGTTTGGTGGGGGCTTGGAGTTTGAAGACCTGAGTTGGTTTTTTTTTTGTTTTGTTTTGTTTTGTTTTTGTTTTTGTTTTTTTAGGCAATGGGGGTTAAGTGACTTGCCCAGGGTCACACAGCTAGTAAGTGTCAAGTGTCTGAGGCCGGATTTGGACTCGGGTACTCCTGAATCCAGGGCCAGCACTTTAACCACTGCACCATCTAGTTGCCCCTGAGTTGTTTATTTTTAATCTTGGCTGGGACTCTTATTAACTTGTAGACCTTAGGCAAGTCACTTTTTTCTAGGTCTCATTTTCCCATATGTAACTAGGTCAGGGGTCCTCTAACCCCAAGGACTCTGTGGAGATATTTCAATAAGTATATGAATCTGGAATTTCTTTTTTTTAACATTTTGATCATCATTTCCATATAATTGGTTTCCATTGCAATCTCATGTATTTTATATTATGCATTAAAACTATTTTTCCAAGAAGGGATGTCCCCTTTCCCCGAACTGCAAAATGGGCTATGATACATACAAAAAGGTTAAGAACCCCCGGGGCTACAGTCATCCTGGAAAGCCTTTTGTAACTGTGCCCAGAAAGTTACCAAACTGTGTCTTGTCTTTGGCCCAGCTATCCCATTCTGGGGCCTATACCCAAATAAAACCAAAGAAAGAAGAAAAGGATCAATATGTACAAAATATTTATAGCAGCTCTTTTCCTGGTAACCTAAGATTAGAAACAAAGGGGTCATGCTCCTATTGGGAAATGGCTAAACACATTTATGATATATGAATGTAACAGAATGTCATTGAGCCATAAGAAATTATGAAATGGACCATTTCAGAGGAAACTGGACAAACTTCTATGAGCCAATACAGAGCAAAAGGACAGGAACTAAGAGAATGATTTTTATAACGCAGAAAAAAACCACGAAAGACTTTAGAACTCCTGTCAATGACGTGATGAGCCACTAATCCAAAAGAATGAAGATGAAATATGCCACTTACCTCCTGACAGAGAGAAAGATGGGGAACTTAAATGTAGAAAGAGATATACACTTTGAGACATGGCTAATGTAGGAATTTATTTTTTTTTTGCCAGGCTATAGCTATGCATTGAGGGATTTGTTTTTCTTCTCTTCTTTTAGTTTGCTAATGGGTGGAGAGGAGTAATGAGAGGAAAATATTTTTTAAAAGACTTGTTATTTAAAACTAAAATGAAAACTATTTAATATCTAATAAACATTTAAATGATATCTAATAATTTAAATATTTTGATAAGTTTGACAGATAAATGTTAAAATAATATTTAATATACTATTTTAAAAGCAAACTTCCTTTTGTAAAAATTTTTTTTTAAGATATCCATGGGGGCAGCTAGGTGGTGCAGTGTATAGAGCACTGGCCCTGGATTCAGGAGGATCTGAGTTCAAATCCGACCTCAGACACTTGACACTAGCTGTGTGACCCTGGGCAAGTCACTTAACCCCCATTGTCCTGCCAAAACAAAAGAAAACAAAAAGATATCCAGATTAGATGATTTCAAAGGTCTTTTCCAATTCTTACATTATATAATTCTGTTATGTGAATAAGACAGAGACCCTCACCCTAAGGAACTCCCACTACTGAAGACTTCAAAAAGTTGGAAGAAGCAAAGAGAGGAATTACTGATCTGGACTCGATTCTCATCACGCAGGGGAACCGCTGGCTAAAGTCAAAGTGATGGGAACGTTGGAGAGTAATGACCTCTCTGTCTTAGATTTGTGACTGGGGAAAAGGAAACTGGATATTGTCGGACATGAGCACTAGATCTGGGAAAGGCGGTTCTCAGAGGAAAGATAGATAGGTTGCCTTGGATTAAAAGCCTAACAAGAGGGGGCAGCTAGATGGCACAGTGGTTAGAGCACCGACCCTGGAGTCAGGAGGACCTGAGTTCAAATCCAGCCTCAGACACTTGACACTTACTAGCTGTGTGACCCTGGGCAAGTCACTTAACCCCAATTGCCTCACTAAAAAAAAAAAAAGCCTAACAAGAAGTCATTCTCAGGGGCAATGTTTGGTTTAAAATAATGAAATTCTAAAGAAGTCAAGAGAAAGGATTCCAATGAAAAGGAAAATGAGAAATTGTCTAAATCAAGGGTCCTTCACCTTTCCTGTGTCATAGATCCCTTTGGCTGTCAATCTGGTGAAACCTTCTCAGATATAAGTTTTAAAATGCCAATATGTAAGATTATAAAAGAAATCAATTAAGTGTAATAGTTATCAAAATAAAAACAAGTTAAGAAATGCTAGGCTAAAAAATTAATGTGGGTGCGCAGGGAATCCATTCCCCAACTTAGATTGTTCTAAAAAGCATGTAGAAGATTTAAGCAAGGACAGAAAATAAAGAATAAATTCTATGATATGGTCCTCTGAGAATAATGTCAAAGCTCAAAATAAGCTAAGGACATCAAAGAAAGCTAAAGACATACAAAGTAAGATTTTTTTTTAATTTACTTGAGGGAAAGAGGAGAATCAAAGAAGCTTCTGTGGGTGAATGGGATAATGGTAATAGATGACTGGGAGAAGACAGAATTATTCAACTCTTACTTTGTCTCTATTTTTTCTCCCAAGAAGAATAATCTTTGGACTTAAACGGATGGTACAAAAATAATCATGGGAATCTGATGCCCAAGATTACATAGGGAGATAGTTAGTACCTACCTGCCTTTGATGAGCTCAAGACCAGGTGAATTCTATCCTTTATCTTTTTAATTTTTCCCCAGTTAACAAGTATTTATCTTCACTCCCTCCCATCTTCTCCCACACTAAAAAAAAGAAAACAAAACGATTTTTAACAAGTATGCATAAACAAAACAAATTCCCACATTAGCCATGTAAACTTGTAGGTCTTCTTCATCTGGAGTTGATTGCCTCTCCATCAAGAGGTGGATACCAAGCTTGATCATTGATCACAGTCAGTCATTGCACTAATCAAAAGTCATCAGACTTTAGAAATTGTTTATCTCTACAGTGTTGCCATTGTATAAATAATTTTCCTGGTTCTTCCCTCTGCATTGATTCCTACAAGCCTTATTTTTCTGAAGCTCTCTCTTCTATCATTTCTTATGGCCATTTTATGGTCTGTAGGCTGATATTTAGAGCTATCCAGAAGTGGAATGGGTTGTTCTCAGGGAGTAGTAGGCTGCTTCTCACTTTTTTCAGGCAGATGCTGGTTGACTAGTTGTCAGGTATGATGTAGAAGGGACTCTTATCTAGTTAGGGTTTGAGTTGGATGGCCTCTGAGGTTACTTCAGTTCTATCAGTCCTACCTAGACCACCAAGGGACTCAGTCTTGATCTGAAGCCAGATCTTTTCCTCCATAATCCCCCAAATGCCTTCAAACCCAATAGAATCATGACCTCTCTAAGGGATCTCTTTCCTTCTCTTAGAATGGGGGCACTTGACATTGGCTCCACAGAATACTTTGGGGATAGATTTCATCAAGTCCATGAAACTGGGTGGGAAAAAATTGCATCTTTATTTTCATTGATTTATTACTGAAATTTAACACTTCCTTCTATTATGATATAAGCAACAAATATTATTCTGGGAAGGGATCCATAGGCTTCACCTAAAGGATCCAGGATACAAAAAGTTTCAATTGTTGTTCAGTTGTGTCTGA
The DNA here is from genome assembly GCF_019393635.1 of Dromiciops gliroides. Taxonomy (NCBI): domain Eukaryota; kingdom Metazoa; phylum Chordata; class Mammalia; order Microbiotheria; family Microbiotheriidae; genus Dromiciops; species Dromiciops gliroides. The sequence goes on along the minus strand of NC_057862.1, from coordinate 659,390,495 downwards.
CTCTAGGTGATCCCATTGTGGGGTTTCTTGGCAGCTCATTTTACAGATGAGGAATTGAAATAAACAGGATTAAGTGACATGCCCAAGGTCACACAGCTAGTAAGTTTCTGAGGCCAGATTTGAACTCGGGAAGATGTCTTCCTGATTCCCAAGCCCAGTGCTCCATCACCTCTTGTGAAATGAAGGATGAACAACAACACACTGCATCACCAAGCTGCGCCACCCATTAGGCTCTGTAAAAAAAAAAAAAAAAAAAAAAAAAAAAGGATGATTGAAGGTGGAGAATAGAGAGAAAAGACCCCAGAAGGCATAATGCCAGGATCTCAGAGTCTTCAGATAAGTTTTCTGCCAGAGTAGGAAGGTGTTGTCAAAACCACAGATACCACTAACTTTGTGACAGAGTCATCCCCCCACCCCAAACCCTTCCATGTTCTCCAAATCCAAGGCTTTGGGCAACTTTCATAGTGATCTAGAACACAATCCTTTTACCAAGGTTAGCCCTTTCATTTTACAGGCAAGGAAACTGAGGCCAAAGGAAAGAAAGTGACTTAGCTAGAGTCTTACGGTGAATAAGAAGAAGCTTCTTCAGTAAGACAGCATCTAGGGTGTGACCAATTATAGCAATTGCCTTGTACTTTGGGCTGGGTTCTGATCCAGAAAGACAACTGTTGGAGGAGAAGGTCCTCAGTCAGCTGGTACTAAAATAGTCCTAAAGTCTTATGTACATATAATCAGCTCATAATTCCACCCTCCCACCTGTCACCACCCAGCCAAAGTGGTCTGAGGTCACTGGCTTCCCCACACCCCCCTCGTACCGCCCTTTTGTCACCTAGAGAATATGTTAGGGACATTGTAGAGGCAATTCCCAGAAGGACGGAATTGGGGAGCAAGAAGAGACCTACTTAGGACAATGCAAACACTTGACAAAATACTTATTAAAAAGTCATTCATGGGGCAGCTAGGTGGCACAGTGGATAGAGCACCGGCCCTGGATTCAGGAGGACCTGAGTTCAAATCCGGCCTCAGACACTTAACACTTACTAGCTGTGTGACCCTGGGCAAGTCACTTAACCCCAAATGCCTCATTAAAAAAAAAGTCATTCATTCACCCAGTGGTCATCTAGAGTCACCAATACATCAAAGGAATCTCCACTGATTGTCATATCTGATAAGGGATCTGCTTAGAGACCCCCAAAGAGGGGGAAATGACCACCCCTGAAAGCAGCCATTTCCATTTGGGAACAGTGCTCATTGCTAGGAGGGTTTTCTACATTAAACCCAAATCTATCTTTTCATAACTTCCTTCCCCCCACATCTCCCCAGCTCCTGGTTCTGTACTATGGCACTAAATGGACCAAGTCTAATCCCTCCTCCAAATAGTTGAAGCCCCCTATCAGGCCATACATCCTCTCAAGTGCCCTGAGGCGCTCTCTCCATTTAGTCGAATGGTGCAAATATCCCACCTTCTACAAAAGCCTTCCCCAATCCTTCTTCATTCTAGTGCCTTACCTCTGATGGTCATTTCCTATTTATCCCTCATGTCTTGTTTTTCTTAGTTGATTGCATGCTGTCTCCCCCATTAGATTAAACTCTTTGAGGGCAGGGACTGTCTTTTGCCTTTCTTTGTATAGCTAACACTTAGCAAGCTTAAGCTTTCCCTGAATCTTCTGTTCAGGCTAGCCATCCTCAGTTCCTTCAACCCAGTCTTCTGTCATGGGATCAGGGTCCTTTCTTGTTCAGGTTACCCCTCTCTGAATACTCTCCAGTTTATCCATGCTGTCCAGAACTAAGCTCAATCCTAGGGAGGGAGATTGTTCTAGACATGATCTCTGAAGTCCCCATTGAGATGCAATGGCTCTGTATAGCACTTGATGGCACTTTATCTCACTGCCCTTGGGTTATTGTTTGGGGGTGAGCCTTATCTCCTCATACATGCCTAGCCTAACACACAGGGAGAGCTCAGCAAACACTTGATGAGCTGAATTACCTACTTACATAGTCAATGGCATTGCTGAGTGCCCCACTCAATGACTGAGTGAGCCATGAGTGGACAGAGGACTTTGGACGCAGTTCTGCTTTCATTCACTATTTTGGAATTGGGGGGGAAACAGTCTGAAAACTCTGCTTACTTCTCCTAACGCCCTTGCCATCTAGAACAGAAAGGGAAGACGGGAAGGGAATGGTCAGTTGAAGAATTGGGGGATATAAAATATGAAAGAGGAAAGTAACATAATTCTTATTCCTTTGATCATCACAACTTGTATGTGTTCCATACAGGACATGGTCCTCAATTTTATGCTATTTTGAAGTTTGGATTCTTCTGGCACCATTCTCCAATGCTGGTCAGATCCTTAAATGGAAGGCAGAAAAAGCAGTAGACTGAGTTCAGATTGACTAACCCCTAACTGTTGATCTTGGCTCTGCTGTTAACAGGTAGTGCCATGCTGGCTAAGACCCTTTCCCTGTCTGGGGCCTCAGTTTTGCTATCTGTAATATGGGAAGATTGAGCCAGGTGGTAATAGTTTATATAAGTGTTTTAAAGCTCACAAAGAATCCTCTAGGGAGGTACTGTATGTTATTGTTTTATAGATGAAGAAATTGAGATTCATGGTGGTTAAGTAATCAGCCTCACACAGCTAATAATTATCAGAGGTAGGATTTGAACTCGGGACTTCCTGACTCCAAGTTTTGCATTGTTTCCACTGGACCAAGCTGCTTCTCTGGTGATCCCTAAATCCCTCCCAGTTCTGACATCCTCTATCCTAAGGTCCTTTCATCTCTGCCACTCTGTGTTCTAAGGTCCCTCCCAGTTCTGACCCTCTCTCATATAAGATCCCTCGTGGCTCTGACATTCTTTGTTTTAAGATCTCTCTCAGCTCTGATATCCTGTGTTCTAAGGTCCCTCCCAGCTCTGACACTTTGTGTTCTAAGGTGCCTCTATCTCTGACACTCTGTTTTCTAAAGTTCCTCCCAGCTGTGATATTCTATATTCTAAGGTCTCTTCCAGCTTTGATCTTGTATGTGCTGAGATCTCTCCTGTAAGTTCATGAGTCCAAATCTAAATGGAAAGAAGTCACCCCTTGAATAGTGAGCAGGTGGTTTTTCCCCTTTTCTGGTGAATTCCAGGCATGGAAGACAGCTCATGCAAAAACACAGGTGGCCAGGAGAGATGGAATACTGTTTGTGAAGATTACCATGTGTGGGAAGGCAGGTTGGGGAAATCATAGAGGGCCCTTCATGGCCAGGTTGGGAGGGGACACTTGACCCAAGTTGAGCAGGCAGTACCTCCCAGATGTGGGGCATGGCTTTGCACAAATTCCTGAAGGCAGGAGATGGCATTTACCAGTCATTCAGGAAACAGCTAGTCTTCCACTTTGGCTGGAGCTAAGGAGTGACTGAAGGGAGGGATGGGAAATGAGACTAGACAGGTAGGTTGGAGCTACCTGGTAAAGAACTTAGAACACAGTATTTATATTTAATCCTAGAGAGGCTGGGAAGGTTTTGAGCAGCAGAGGCAGATGTGTGCCTAGAGAATATTTTGACAGTGATATGGAGAATGGATCAGAGAGGGGATACCGGAAACAATCCCCACCCCACATCCATTCAGCACCATGAAACTTACCCAGAATGCCTTCCCTTCCTTTATATCATTTGATTTTCACCAAAGTCCTATCATGGAGTCAGAACAGACCCTCTGTTTCCTCATTGGTTGATTGTACAGACTTGATCAATGCCCCCTCTGGCATTCCATGTTTTAAGGTTCTTTCCAGCTCTGACATTTGGGGATTTTTTATTCTTCTTTCCAAAGCCAGGATTAGAGATAGGTGAGGTAGGCAGCCCCCAGGGGTACAAATTGAAAGATAATACACGAAGAGAGCCAACACAACTTTTTAAAATGCATATTGTTTATTGTCAGAAAATCCTTCTCTCCATGGAAGTCAGCAAGTCAACCAGCATTTATTACATGTTTACTATGTATCAGGCCCTGTGCTAAATGCTGGGAATACAAATACAAGAATGAAGAGAGTTCCTGCCCTCAAGAAGCTTATATTCTAAAGTGAGAAGACAATGGATAAAATGGAGTTAAATAGAGGTCTTGTCTAAATTACCCCCAAAAAAAAAGTAAAAGAAGAAAAGAGGGGCCGAAAGGGAAGGGAAGAAAGAGGAGATGAAGCTGGGTAGGGAGCCCTGTAGAGAAAGTCCTGGAGGCAGGAGTACAGCCTGGAAAAAAAAATGAAGCCATAGTAAGTCTGAGGCTCCTCAAAATGGAGGGTCTGAGGCAGGGAGAAGGGGACAACCAGCCAATCATAAAGAGAAACCACAGGGCTAGAGGGCACCTGAAGTATGTGAAGTCTAGGGATGGAGTAAGCCTCTGGGGTGAAGAGGTTTCTGGGGCATTGTAGCATCGGGAGTGAAGCCCAGAGAAAGATCAAGACTTGGAATCACTGAATTCCAGTCTGAAAGTTGGATTGGAGCTCAGCCATCTTCAAAGCAAAATTCCCTGAAAGGAATCCCCACCATGACATACCTAACAAGTGACTGGCTGGCTTTTGCTTAAAGCCTTCCAAAGAGGGAGGACCATTCCTTCTCCAGTTCATTTTAGCAATGAAGAAACTGAAGCCAACAGGGTTAAGTGACATGCCCAGGGTCACACAGTTAGTAAGTATATGAGGCCAGATTTGAACTTAGTTCTTCCAGACTCCAAGCCTGGTGCTCTATCCACTGCACCACCTAGCTACCCTGAGTGGGCATTATCACCTTCCTATTCTTAGAAACCACACCTCTATTAATGCAATTCAGGAAAACAGCACCCAGTTGATTCATTGAGCTTATAGGACACTAAGATCCTGTGGTCTTTCTCATGGCAGCAAAGGAGAGTGGGATTGTTGTTTAGTCATTTTAGTCAGATGCAACTTCATGACCCTATCTGGTGTTTTCTTGGCAAAGATACTGGAGTAGTTTGCCATTTCCTTCTCCAGATAATTTTATACATGAGGAAACTGAGACAAGCGTGGTTAAATGACTTGCCTAGGGTCAAACAGCTATTAAGTGTCTGAGGCTGGATTTGAGCTCAGGAAGGGGAGTCTTTCTGATTCTATATAGGGCTTTCTTGGCACCACTAGGTGGTCCAGAGGATGGAGCAGTGGGCTGGATTGTTGCGAGGATCAAATGAGATAACATGTAAAGCACTTTGCAAATTTATTATTGTTGTTGTTGTTATTATTTCAAAATCCTTTATTGGTATCATGGAAGGAGCAATGACATTAGGCTCAAGAGGTCTAAGCTCAGACTTCATCTGCGACATTTTATACCTCGAGTTAAGTTCACTGATCTTTGGGTCTCCATTTCTTTCTTTGTTAACTGAAGGGGCTAGGGTAGAAGATTCTTTAAGGTGTCTTTCATCTCTAGAGCCCCGGATCCTCACTAAGGGCCCCAATACAAACAATTGCCTGAGACAATCTGACCATTTAAAGGAGGATGACACCCTAACCACAGCCCAAGTAATAGGCACGAAACAAGTTACGTGACATTTCTACCCAAAGAGAGGGAAATGGATGAACCATGGCTCCCCCTTGTGGCAGAAAGTGGAAGAGCGGTCCAGGTGATGTCAGCTCTCATCCCAGTACCAGCCTTGGGACCACACTGTTTGCCCTGGAGTTCCAGGGCTTTGCAATTGTCCTCATCCCTAAACCCCCTTTGTGTCTGGGAACATATGAAAGTGCTTGTGATGGTTAGGAAGGCAACAGGGCATGGTGCACTAGGGCATTGGAAAGGAATTCAGGGGAGCCACAGTCCCGGGATCAGAGAGCATACCAGGTGCTGTCCAGTCCAGCCCTCTCATTTTACAAATGAGGGAACAGGTCCAATTTGAGGAAATAACTCACCCGAGGTCAGTGAGTGGCAGAGCCACTGACTCTAAATGCACTGTGCTGGGTTGTAGCCCTGGGTCTGCCACCAACTTTCTGAGCAAGTCACATCTCCCTTTCTGTCCTTCAGTTGCTTCATCTGTAAAATGGGGGGTTTGGACTTGATATAGATAGACAGATAGATAGATAGACAGACAGACAGACAGACAGACAGACAGAAAGAAAGACAGACAGACAGACAGACAGACAGACAGACAGACAGACAGACAGACAGACAGACAGACAGACAGACAGATAGATAGATAGATAGATAGATAGATAGATAGATAGATAGATAGAGATGATAGCTAGATAGAGAGATGGATGTAGATGTAGATATAGATAGATATAGACATAGACATAAACATTATAGATATAGATATAACCTCTCTTTGGGTGCACACAACAACCCTGTGAGGTAGGTGCTATGATTACCCCATTCTACAGATGAGGGAACTGAGGCCAATACATGTTAAGTGACTTGTCCAGAGTCACCCACAGGGAAGTTTATGAGGCAGGATTACAACAAAGGGCTTCTCGACTCCATGGCCCCAGAAAGGAAAAAAAACCACTAGGATGAAGTTGGTGTTGATCTTGAATTTTTTCAGGTGGTGACTTCCCTATGACACCGATGAAGAAAATGGCAGGCCAGGCATTTCACAAGGCAGTGGTTTTCCATATGAGTCTTTTCTTCCTCCTCCAAGGTAATGTGCCTTTCCTTCTTCCCCACATGGACCCTCCCTAAGTTCCCCATTTTCCAGAATTTACTTCTTTTAATTTTATGGGCAACTCTATCCATCACAGAAAATATGGCATGGGGGGGAAGCACCCCAGACTTGTTCTACCACTGATTCCCAGTGTAGCCATGGGAGAATTAGCTCCCCTTTCTGGACCTCAGTTTCCCCATCTATAAAATAAGGGTGTTGGAAGAGATAGTCTTCATAACCCTTCTGACTTTCTTACCTTCTCAATGGGTGGGGGAGGTGTGGGAGGAAAGGAGAGAATTTGGAACTTGAAACTTTTTCATGAATATTGAAATGTTTTAGTAAATGAATGAATAAACAAATAAATGAAATGAGAGGATTTGACTCCATGACTGCTGAAGTTACTTCCAGTTCCAGAGCCTATGGATTCCCCCCGCCCCTTTCCCTTGGGTCTCCTGACTTCCTAAGCCTCCCCTTTCCATCCCCCGCCATCCCATCACCTCTGTTGAGTAGGTATGACAGTCAGACTCATAGACTTGTTGGAGTGCTAAGGAGCCTTAGAATATCAAAAAGATTCTAGAGGTAGAGCTAGAAAGGACTTCAGGAGTCATCTAGCCCAACCCCCTCATTTTACAGAGAAGGAAACAGTCCCAGGGAGGTTGAGTGACTTACCCAAAGTCACACAGGAAGCAAGCATCAGAAATGGGATTTGAACATGAGCCATCTTGACTCCAAAGCTGATCATCTAGCCACAGTAGCATGCTCCCTCCATAGTAGATGCTTAATAAAAACTTGTTAGACTCACCTTATTAGATGCTTTCTCCTCTTTCTTCCCTCTCCTCCATTTTACAGGTTAGGAAACTGAGGCCCAGAGAGTCACTTATCCAGGGCCTTACACAGTTTGGAAAATCTATAAGCAAGGGTATTATAGGAAGATGACAAGCCTGGTACTCCAAGGTCCCTTAGAGTTCTAAAAAGTCTATGACATTGACCGTCATACGAACTCAACAGAGGTAATGGGATAGTGGGGAACCAGAGGGGGAGGCTTAGGAAGTCAGGAAGGGAAAGGGAATCCATCAGATGTTGAGCTGGAAGGAACTTCAGAGGTAACTGAGCCAAATCCTCTCATTCCATTTTATTTATTTGTTCATTCATTCATTCGTTTAAGAGGTAGGGCCAGGCTCTCACACTGCCCTTCTGGGTAGAAAGAGGGGGCCCCCAGCCACAGCCATGCTGAACTTCCTAATCCATTTACTTCTCCTTCTCTGCCACAGGGACACAGGGCAGCAACCACAAAGATGAGTTCAGGTTCTGTGGGGAAAGGAATCAGACCCATTTGAGCAGACTGTACTACATTCAAGGCCATTCCCGCCACATTGTCATCGAGAACACAGAAAAGGCCCTAACAATCAAGGCCCCATTTCCCGCCAAAGAATCCAACAAATCCTGGGATTTCTCACCTCCCAGGGGCCCGTATCATTTCTGTCTCTACTGGCTTCCGAATGCTGAGAAGCTCCACCTCGTTTATGGCAAGACCACTTATGAGCTGAGTAAACAGGCCCGTGAATTCCTGTGCTTCAGCCACCTCGAGGTGGCGGAGCCGGTGCAGGGGCCCCCACTGCTCAATCCTTCCTACAGCTCCTGGAGAAAACCGCAGAACACCAGCCTTCTCAGTAGCCATCGATACGTCTTCCACTTTCACGGTAACCATGGGAGGTGGGCGCAAGATCTGGAGGGGTTGGGGAGGTTTTTATTCTTGATCCTCCTCCATCTTCCTGTCCCTGACCCCACATCTCTGCTGAGATGGACAGAACAAGCTAAGTAGAGACAAGAGAAGGGAGTTTCCTCCAGGGATCTCCCCTGAGGTCTACTGGGGTGGTGTTCTAAGCCTCTGTGCTTTGTGCTGGGGGTGCAAAGGTTGGTGACTCAGGCCCTCCTCTCAAGGAATTTGTAATCTAATGGAGAAGAAGGGGGAGGCATTGACCCTATGAGGAAGGCATTTACGCAAATAACTACCTTATGATGAGGGGGAGGCAAGTGCAGAGAAGTCCAGGTTAAGTTCTATGAGGAGTGAGAAATCACTTTAAATCAGGGGATCAGAGATTTCATGGAGGAGGCAACCCTTTAGTTGGCTCTCTTTGAGCCCAGAGGGTAATTAATTACAATCTAATCCATTAGAGTGTAAACTCCTTGAGGGAAGGGACTGCCTTTGCCTCTTTTTGTATCCCTGGTGCTTAGAACAGTGCCTGGCACATAGTAGGCATTTAATAAATATTGATGGGTGGGTGGATGGATGGATGGATGGGTGGATGGATGGATGGATGGATGGATGGGTGGATGGATGGATGGATGGATGGATGGATGGATGGATGGATGGATGGATGGATGGGTGGATGGATGGATGGATGGATGGGTGGATGGATGGATGGATGAGCCTATCGGTTTGAAGGTGGAGGAAGAAGAGTTTGATTTAGGGTCCTCAGCATCCAAGAGAGTTGGCCACATTGGCCAAGTTGGTGGGAGCAGCCCTTTCCTGCTTGGGTCGGGGAAGCAGGTAGAGTGTGTGTGACTGAGCTCATCTTAACTGCAACCTCCTTGCTCTCCCCAGACCCCCCTCATCATGCCTCTTCCCACAATGGGTCAGTTGACATGTGTGATCTGAAACGGGAACTACAGTCAATTAATGTGCTATTGAGCAACCCTAGAAACGGCAGGAAGTTACCACCGACCTCTGTGAGCCAGTGAGTACACCCAGTCTTTCCTGCTGCTGTCCAACAGCATGGGGGGGGGGGCAGGGGAGGCACTGTACCAGAGGGGTCGGGCAGGCAGGACCGTGGTCCAGGCTCCTAAAAGGGTGGGACTGAGGGAAAGGGATGAAAAGAACAAATGAGGAAGCTTTGAATCATATCTCCTATAATCACTAAATCTTAGATTTGGAACAGACCTCAGTGGTCTGGTCGAACCCATCTGTGCAAAGGCATCCCCGCCTGGCAAGCAGCCATGTGGCAGCCTCTGCTTAAATACCTCTAAGATCTGGGAGCTCACTACTTCCTAAGGACTCCCAACCATAGCTTGTTTGTATATATTTTTTGCTTATTGTCTCCCTCATTAGATTGTGAGCTTCTTAAGGGCACAGTCTGTCTTTTGCCCCCTTTTGTTTCTCCAGCCTCAGCATATATAGTAGGTGCTTAATAAATGTTTATCTGTTGATCCTGCTCTCCCCTTTCTCACCTCTTGTGTCTTTTTTTTTTTAAGTGAGGCAATTGGGGTTAAGTGACTTGCCCAGGGTCACACAGCTAGTAAGTGTTAAGTGTCTGAGGCCAGATTTGAACTCAGGTCCTCCTGACTCCAGGGTCACTGCTCTATCCACTGCGCCACCTAGCTGCCCCACCTCTGGTCTCTTGTTACTTCTCTCTCCTGCCTTCCTCCAGGTTGTGCCTTCCTTTCTTTCCCACTTCTCCAATTGCTTCATCCTTTCTTCCTTCCTTGGCCCCACTCTCCTTGCTCTGTGCCCCTCTCCTTGTCCCCCTATAATAGAAATAAGCACAATTGATATTTCTGGTGTACTTGAAGGTTCACAAAGCTCTTTCCTCACAACATCTTGGTCAGATAGGAAAACTGAGTCTCAGAGAAGTTAAGTGACATTCCCAGGCTCACACAGCCAGTTAGTGTCAGAAGCAGGACTTGAACCCAGGTCCTGTGATCACAAAGTCCTATGTCTTTCCATGACGTCAGTAACCTGGGGGCCCTCTGTTCTCTCTTCTTACTCTCTAGGCATCTGCAGAGCTTGGAGTCAAAGTTGATGAGCGTACATTTCAAAGGGGATAAGGCTTCCTTTGAGGAGGAGAAGATCAATGCCACTGTGTGGAAACTGAGGCCAGGAATTAAAGATCTGCACATCCATTCCAAAGCAAAGGTCAGTATCTGGGCATCCAGAGGAAGAAGGGAGAGAGAAGGGGGAGGGGAGGAGAAGGGGAAAACCACTTAGGTCAAGAACTACTTGTTAGTTCCAAGACAGCCCTGGGGAAGTACCTAGGGTCGGCAAAGTCCAGCTGGTTCTAATGGTCCCAGTGCTAAGCTCAGGATGGATGCTAGTGGGCCGGCCACAAAGTCATGATCCCATCCCACTTCCTGCCCATTGCAGGGTCTAGGTCCTCTGCAGCTCCCATGCCTGCTGCTTTGGGTGGCCCCAGAATTCCTCTGACTTCCTTCCCTTGGACTTTGCAGGTGGAGCAGAGCAGAGTGCAAGAGTACTCCGTGAAGCTGCCCGGTGCCCTCTTCGAGAAGGCCAAAGGCCGGAGAGGGGAGACCGACAAGAGGCTCCTGCTCATGGATTTTAGCAGCCAGGCTTTATTCCAGGTACTCCAGCTGGGCGACTGTCCTGCTTCTCCCTTCCTGGAAGAGAAAAGGAGTACATATAAATGTGTTGGGGGAGGAGAACAAGAGATGCAGGGAGCTAAAATAAGATGAATCATAGTGACAATAACTGATATTTGTGTGGGTGGCTTTTTCCTTATAACATCCTGATTCTCAGTTAGAGCCAGTTGTGCCCATAGGCAGAGCAGGTGGCCACCTATTCAGTGACTCAAGATGCCAAAAAAGCTTTTTACAGAGCACCCTGACCCACCACCCCTCCTGCTTGTTCTCCAATGCCTACGACCCCTTTATGGGAATGCCACAGTGAGAGGTCAAGCTTCAAATGCAATGCACCCTGGGAGGGGGCTCAAAGTGACTCAGGCCCTCCCCCATTCACACAAGAGCAAGTATAGATAGTGGGAGTGGGGAGGGAACAGGAGGGCGTGAAGACTCTGCAAGTAGGGTAGGTAGGGGAGGAAAGAAAGACCACAGAGGTGGAGTAGGGCAAAGGGGAGGCAAATTTAACAGGGTGGAGCCTCAGACAATAAGCTTGGCCCCTTTCTCAGTTTTGCTGTCAAACCTCCCAGGCCTGTTCATCCTCCATGGGAGGATGGGTTCGAGAATGGCATCATTAGATCATAGAGTCCATTGAGACCAACCCCCTCATCTTGCAGACCAGGAAACTGAGGCTTGGAAAAGTTAAGTGATTTGTCCAAGGTCACACAGCTAGTCAGGAGAAAACACCATCAGTAGAGAGAGGTGACAAGTTTGACCTTCCCTGTGTCTTCAGGACAAAAACTCCAGCCAAGTCCTTGGGGGGAAAGTCCTGGGTATTGTTGTACAGAACACCAAGGTGTCCAACCTCCAGGAACCTGTGGTCCTCACCTTCTGGCACCAGCCACAGCAGGTGAGTAGAAGAAGCTCAGCCTGGAGGGGGTAGGGTGGTCCTAGGGGGTGGGGTCCAACTGGTCTCCCTACTTTAAAGTAGATGCTTTCTCTCTACAGTGGACCAGTGAAGTGCCTGAAATTCAGGATGTCTTCTCATGAATTAGAATGAATGAATGAATGAATGAATGAATGAATGAATGAATGAATGAATGAATGAATGAGTAGAGTTGAGGTTAGAAAGAACCTTAGATATCAGCTAATCTAAGCTCCTCATTCAGAAGTGGAGAAAACTGAGACCCAGAGAAGGGAAATGATTTACTCAGAATCATCCCACTGTGATAGACTTAGCTCTTCTCAGCAATACAATGAGCCAAGAAAGGTCTCATAATGGAAAACGCTCCACTATAGTCAATAAGGGGGTCAAGAAGAACAAATTGGTTATTTCCTTCCTTTGCACCTCTCATCCCCATCAGTTTCTGTGTTCCCCCTGCTTATCTTTGTCTATTCCCATTTTGACTTAACCAGTCAATTCTATCCAGAAAGATGGGTCTGCTTACACATAAAGGGTTAAATTAAATTATTCTGAAATTCACACCTGACTCCCCTTTAATTCCCCCCAGCTCTGGGGAGAACAGAGGGTAACAAATCTATACCTTTTTGCTTTTACAGAAGAATGTGAGCCTACAATGTGTGTTCTGGGAAGAGAACCCTGACTGTAAGTATGGAGAAAGTGGACAGGGGACTTCTCGGCTAGTGAAAGGTTGGGGAAGGAGCCTGGAAACCCACTCTAAGTAAAGGGGAAACTGCATGGGGAAGTCTTTGTGCCTAGGATTCTCCATGAGGGGACTGGAACTGATCTGGTTGGGGTTCCATGCTCTCTCCTCAGCTGGAAGCCCAGGGAGTTGGAGTGATTCTGGCTGCAAGACAAAGGTGGGGGAAACAAACACATCCTGCTTCTGCAACCATCTGACTTACTTTGCTGTACTGATGGTGAGTAAGGGTACATACCCTGCCCCTTCCTGAGCTGCCCCCTGCCCCATCTCTCTATGCTCCAGCTGGGCTCATGGTGACACTGTTTTTTCCAGCTCCAGGTCTCTTCTGTGGAGATTGATGCCGTCCACAAACACTATCTCACTCTCCTTTCCTACGTCGGCTGTGTTATCTCAGCCCTGGCTTGTGTCCTGACAATTTCCATCTACCTCTTCTCTAGGTATGGATCAGCTTGGCCTCTGGAGGAAGGGGTGGGACCATGGGGGGAAAGAGGGAAGGGAGGCCATCCCTGATGGCATTTGTGGTTGGCTCCCTTCTAAAGTCCAGGAATCCATGCACTCAAAAAGATGGTGAGTCCATCTTCCATGATTCTGTAATTAACCTTGATCTCAGAGCCTGGAGCAACCGACACTGTAGAGATGGACACTTCCATGGTCCTGAGAAGTGGCATGGGTTTTTGTAAATTTTGGTAAATTTAATCCTATTTTGAAAGCCCTGGAAAAGCTAGTTACTTAAAGGAGCTATCTGGTCATCCCCCTTGATTTACCTATCATATATACACCTATTCATTAGTTGAAATCACAAAATTGAGGGCCAGGTAAGATCTAGAAAGGTAAGGAACCTTACAGATCATCCAGTGCAATCCCTTCCTTTTACAGATGAGGAAATGAAGGCCTGGTTAAATGAGTTACCCAAGGTCACAGAGGCAGTAAGTAGCAGAATCAGGTCCTGTGTCCCCAAGTTCAGCACTCCAACTTGAGCTGTTTCCACTGTACCCTGCTACCTCCAACACAAATCCCTTGCTCACAAACCCCGAAGAGCTTTCCAGATATGCTGAACCTCAGACCTCAGGCTGACCCTAGGCAGATTGCAGGATGTTGGAGCTGGGAAGGACCTCAGAGATTAGTGAGTCCGCCCCCATGAGTTTGCAAGTGGAGAAACCAAAGCCCAGAAGGGAGCTACCTAATGTCCCCCAGCAAGGACCTAGCAGAGCTGGGATGCAAACCGTTTCTGACTAGAAGTCTACCATTCTGCTCACTGCCAATTTGCAAATGGGTCGTACCAGCTGTCTGCCTGCTGTGGTGGCAAGGATGCCAGTTCTGGAGCTAGACACCACAGGTTGGAACCCTAGTTCTGCTCCTTGGTAGCTGTGTGATGGCAGATGAAGGACTTCCCCTCTCTGGGCCTCCATTTACTCCTCTGCAAAGTAAGGGGGTCAGAGCAGCCAGCCCCTTGGGCCTCTTCCCACAACTCAATCCTAGGTTTTTCCTTCAGGAGGAAGCAGAGAGACTATACCATCAAAGTCCACATGAATCTCCTACTCTCCATCTTCTTCCTGGACCTGAGCTTTCTGCTCAGTGAACCTGTGGCTCTCCTGGAGAATGCAATGGGCTGCTGGGTCAGCGCCATCTTCCTGCACTTCTCTTTGATGGCCTGCCTCACTTGGATGGGCATCGAAGGCTATAACCTCTATCGGCTGGTGGTGGAAGTCTTCAGCACCTACGTCCATGGCTACCTGGTCAAGCTATGCCTCATGGGCTGGGGTGAGCAGTCGGGCTAGGCCGAGGGGAGGAGTTCTGGTGGGGGATCCTGGGGCAGGCAGCTGGAGAAGGTTGCATGCGGTATCTTGGGGCAGGTGAAGGTCAGTCATCTTGACCCTGGAGAGAGGGCTTCTATTTGCAGCATTGATGTTGAGGAATGCATACTGTGGAATATCCCTTCCGTCCTGAAATGCCTCCCTTCCTTGGCTCTCAAGACTGTATTATTGTACTATCCATTAGTTCTTTTATCCATCCAACCATTCATTTCAAAATACCACATTAAAGTACATTGTAGTGGGCAGCTAGGTGGCGCAGTGGATAAAGCACTGGCCCTGGATTCAGGAGGACCTGAGTTCAAATCTGGACTCAGACACTTGACACTTACTAGCTGTGTGACCCTGGGCAAGTCACTTTATCCTCATTGCCCCCAAAAATAAATAGATAGATAGACAGATAGATAGATGGACAGATGGACGGATGGATGGATGGATGGATAAATGAATGAATAAATAAAATAAAGTACATTATAAATTATAGTGTTATATAGATGTAAACTATGTCAGTTCCTCAACCAATATTAAGTGCTTTCAGGTGAGGTGCTGGGGGAGATACAATGTGACTCCCCCTTTTTCTGCTTTGTCTTCTTTCTTCCCTGCTCCACACTATGAATACTGCCCAAGTCACTGCCTTTGTTCCTCTTCTCTCCCCTCATTCCCTCCTGGGGTGAACTTCTTCCCTCTTCCTTCTGTATGAATAAATGTCTATGCCACATCTCCAGTCCAACATCTTTGAGCTCTCAACTTATGCTTCCAACTGTCTGCTCAATACTTCCATGGGAATATCTCACCATTCCCTCAAACTCAAGATGTCTAGACTGGATTTACACGAACCCCCCACACACAGAGACACCATGTTACCCCTCCTGTCTTCTCTTCTGTCTTCTATGATATTACTATTCTTGCAGTTGCCCAGACATGGGTGGCATATTTCACGGTGGTTGTTATTGTTGAATCATTTCAGTCATATCGAGCTATTTGTGACTCCACTTGGAGTTTTCTTGGCAGAGATACTGGAGTGTTTTGCCATTTCCTTCTCCAGCTCATTTGACAGATGAGAAAACTGAGGCAAACAGTGACTTGCCCAGGGTCACACAGCTAGTAAGTGTCTGAAACCAGATTTGAAATTAGGTCCTCCTGACTCCAGGGCCAGTCTCTATCCACTGTGCCACCCAAGATACCTGGCCCTCTTCTGCCTGGTACTACCTGCATAACCTTGGACAAGACATGTAATTTCCCTGGGTCTCAGTTTTCTCATCAATACAAGTGAAGGGCTTGAATTTGGTGCCCCCTAATATCCCTTTCACCTCTACATCTATGATTTTTTACCTTTCCCTTCAGTAACCTAGGCTTGTGGCCTCTTCTCTAAGTCACCTTTCACACATCTCATCTGGCAGATTCTGTCTTGCATAGGATGGATGGGGTCCAAGGAAATGTCAGGGTATCTTTCTAAGGGGTTCTCCTAAAATTTCATTCTTTTTTCTTTCTTTTTTTGTGAGGCAATTGGGGTTAAGTGACTTGCCCAGGGTCACACAGATAGTAAGTGTCAAGTGTCTGAGGCCGGATTTGAACTCAGGTCCTCCTGACTCCAGAGTTGGTGCTCTATATCTAGCTGCCCCTAAAATTTCATACTTAAAGTTGTTTTATTCCATGTTTTCTCTTAATCTTCCTACCACTGTCTTTAAGAGACCTAAAAGTCCTTTCATACAAATCAAAATATATGTGCAAGTGCATCTTGACTTGATGGGCTCCCAGGCAGGTTCCTCCTCCCTACCTTCCTCAGTTATCAATGGTTGCCATGTAATAAGATCTGGGTAGGTTGAGGGAGGGTGGGGTGGAAGACAAAGGGTTGGACTTGACTGGGGTCAATGTAATTCTGGGATTTTTTTTTCTCCAGGGATCCCTATCTTTCTGGTGATGGTGATAGCACTAGTGGATGGGGAGAACTACGGCTCTATCATACTCACCGTCCAGAAGTCACCTGAAGATACCATCTACCCTTCCATGTATGTGTCCAGCGTGGATGGTGTGGGAGAGAGCAGAGAATTTAGGGGACTATCTAGTGCCAATCCCTGACACCTAGCTATTCTGCTTTATCCTCATGTCCACAGCTAATTAAGGATGGCTCTATCTCCCTGCCCAACCTGTCAGTTAGTTGCATCGGCCTTCATTTTTTCAGCCATCTCCTATTACCAACCTCCCTTTTTTCATTCTTTTAAATAATGCCCAGGACTCTCCTGCTCACCCCCTCTGCCTTTTTCCTAGAGTAGTAGAAGTTCTGGGTCTATCTCTTCCCCCTCATATAACTAGTTAGTGGAAGGTCTGGGGCTGACATCAGTTCTCCTAACTCATAGTTCTGAGCTACCCCACCCCCACCCCGCCAAGCAAGGCTCTTAGTCTCAGTTCTCTTGTCTTTCTTGTCTCTTCCCCTCCTGGTCCTTGGGCCACCTACAGGTGCTGGATTAGGGAGCCTGTCGTCAACTACATCAACCTGGGCTACTTCTGCCTGGTGTTTCTGTTTAACGCCGTGATGCTGGGCACCATGACAGTGCAGATCCTGAGGCTGAACCAACGCGGCCAGAAGTGGCTGCACGCCCTCACCCTGCTGGGTCTAAGCCTGGTCCTGGGCATTCCTTGGGCTCTGGTTTTTTTCGCCTTCACATCAGGCATTTTCCAGTTGGTTGTACTTTATCTCTTCAGCATCATCACTTCCTTCCAAGGTAAGTATGGGCTCTTCTTGGTCCCTTCTCCCCAGAGCAAACTAGACTTGAGGAAAGAGTAGCAAGGGGTTCCTGCTTCCCTTGTTTTTCCCTTCCTGACCTCTAGGGGACCCCATCCTTGTTTGTTGTATACCATGCCAGGGGAAAATAACCAGATGAGATATTGGGCTAGAGGACCTCTGGGGTCTTTTAAGGTGCTATAAGTCTAAGTCTTCTGACCCATCTTTCTTCCCCTTGGTAATTCTGGTAGCAAGCCACGATGGAGAGAACACCAGACTCAGAGTCAGAAAGCCCTGGGTTCAAATCCTTACCAACCTGAACAAGTGACAATCTCTCTTGGTCTAAGTTTCCTTATCTGTAAAATGAGGGGGTCTGGCTAAACTTAATGACTTCTAAAGTCTCTTCTAGCTCTAAATCTATGATTCTATGAATCAACAAGTATTTTTTTTCTTTTTGGTTTCTTAAAAATTATTATTTTTAACATTCAGGGTCCTTTCCACTACACCAGGCCTTTCTATTAAGGATCTACCTGATAACACCTGATTCACATGCAGAATTAAATAATCACATATTACAGCAAATGATTAAATGGGGAAATGTGTAGTTCAGGTAATCAACAACCGTTTTGAGGAAGGGGGAAAGCGGTGTTCAGTAGAGGTCTCAGAGATAGGTCTACAGAGGTTAGATCAGTGGCATTGGGTTTGAAGGGCAGTGTAGCTTTGGAGAGCCCCCCTCCTTCACTTTCTCTGCCTCTCCATCTCCTCAGGCTTCCTGATCTTCCTCTGGTACTGGTCCATGAAGCTCCAAGCCAGGGGCCCCTCCCCTCTCAAGAGCACCTCGGACAGCGTCAAGTTACCCATCCATTCTGGGAGCACTTCTGGCAGCCGCATCTAGGCACTGAGGGGACCTACCTGCCTGCTCCGAAGAGGAGAAAAGGAGAACACCAGTTTGCCCTTGCCCCTCTTTCCTCCTCCTCCCACCCCTCACTGCCTTTGGCTCACGTGTGGACTTTTTCAGTCTGTCTCAGTGGACTCCGCCTTCACAGTCCTGATAAATGTTCAGGGGCCATGGGCTCCAAGGGTCTAGTGGAACAGAGCAGTGGGGGACTTTCTCTGGCCCCACGAGTGACTCCCACAGTGGTGACTATAAAGTGGAGGAAGTCATCTTTGGTGTTGGGGTAGGGGAAGAGGCACTAATAGGCTTTAATGGAAAAATGGGAGAAGAGAAAGGGGACACTTTATTGGCTGTGACATTTGTTAGCTGTTCTTTCATCCCAAAATTAGACTAAAGCTTGAGACTGAGTTTCACGCATTTTGACTTAATCTTGGATCAGCCTTAGCCTGGAGACCACACAAAGAACATTCCCTGATCCATTCTCAGGAGGAACCAAAAGGTTGGTTCCATGTAAATGCCCTAGATTGAACTACTTTTTTTCTAAGGTTGTTTCAGATTTCAGTTCAACATGTGGGGGGGAAATCGCTCTAATGATTAGTTACCCCCAAATAGAATAGACTTCCTCATGAGGTAGTGAGTTCCCTATCAATGCAAGTGTCCAAGTGGAAGCTCAATGATCAAATATTTGTCATGGATTTTTTAGATGGGAATTGTGCCCAAACAGGAGAATCTCATCAAGCTCAGAGCAGCTGTAGGATGTCATGGATTTCTCCAGACTCACCATGACCCAGGACAGGGGTGACCTCTCAGGTCCTAACTCATTCCTTTTTCCTCCTGCCCCAGGAGTGATACCAGCCTCTCCTAGCCTGGATCGGTCCTCAGGATTCAGGGGCAAAAATGTCAGTCAGTGCTCAGATATTGATGGATCTAGAAAGCTCCTGCCATCTTCTGCCCCATACCCCAATAGCATGGGGTCAGGGAGCATCTTTCCCCAGGCACTCTGCCCAGGGAACTTTGAAATGAACAACTTTTATCTCAAATCCCTGCTCCTTTACATCCATTACATCCAAAATGTTCCCTGGGAAGTGGTGAAGAGTATGTGTGTGTGTGTGTGTGTGTGTGTGTGAATGAGAGAGAGAGAGCATGTCTGTATGAGTGTGCATGTGTGTGTTTGAGTGTGTGAGTGTGTGTGTGTGGGGGGGGTACCTGGGGGTCAGAAATGAGTAAGAGAGAGAAGGAATCAGGAAGAAAAAGCCCAAATGGATGACTGATCCTACTGAGTAGGATTTGAGCTGAAGCCCCCTTCATACACACACACACACACACACACACAGAGGGAGGGAGGAAGGGAAAGAGAGAGAGAGAGAGAGAGAGAGAGAGAGAGAGAGATGGGGAGAATCAACTGTCTAGTGCCCTAATTTGGAGACCAAAGAACATCAGAGCTGGAAAGGGACCTTAGAGATCATGTAGTTCTAACCCTCTCATTTTACAGATGAAAAAACTGAGGCCCAGAGAGGGGCTGTGACATATTCAAGGTCACAGAGTCAGGCCTCCACCTTTGCTCTCCTCTATCCTATACTGCCTTCTCATGAGACCATATCTAACCTTCTGAGCCCCCAAGAATAGTCTGGATTGGGGAGTTGTGGTCTCCAGCCTCGTCTCCTCCAGAGGCAACCTCCCACTCTTCCCATCTCCAGTGGATCCACCTTCATGGGATAATTTTTTTAGTAGTTGTCTTGCACTGTGCTTGTTGTATATATTTTTATATTGTACATAGTCTGTGGTTTTGGTCAAATCACTCCTTCCTCTGCCATCGGTTTATTAAAGCATATCTATGCCGTCAACCTTCCCAGGTGCTTCTGAAACTACTCTGTCCCTCTCCCAATCCCCTCTCCCAAATAGGTGGATGCCATAATGGAAAATATAGTCAGTGCAGCCAAGCAGGGTGCTGGGGTTAGCCCTTCATTAACCACACTTCAGGAGAAGCAATGGAGGGGGTCCTAACCCTGTGTTGGATCTAGTAAATTGGGGTGAGATTTGGAGGAAGGGTGCAGCAGATTTATGACTTAGCTTGTCCATTTTGAAATATATTTGTGTCTCCTAACAAAAGATGGGTCATAGCTTTAGGGGAGGGTCTTTAGTGAACTGGTTATAGAGTCTAAAGGCCTGTATTTCACACCCCTGTGTGACCTTGGGCAAGTCAGTTTCCCTGGGTTTATTTCCTGATCTGTAATAAGAAGGCATCAGGACAGACGTCCTTTGAGCTGTCTTCCCATCTCTAAATCTATGATCCTATGAAATCCACCCTGCTTGTTTTGTACATGAGGAAACTGAGCTCTATAAGGGAGAGAAATGACTTGTCCAAGGTGATATAAATATCAAAGTTGAGATTTGAACCCGAGTGCTCTGCCTTCAGATCTTGTTGCCTCTTGGTGAAAGAAGGCAAAAGGCCACAGGGGATGAGGGAGGCTAACAATGCCCTATCCCCATCAACTGCTAAGTGTTCTGTTTCCCTGCCTTAGAGGGCCCACTAAGTGAAAGCTGGCTGGTCTGAGAAGCCAATCTGTGTTCAGCTAGTGATAAACACTAACAGGTTAGCAGGCTGGTCCTCCTATGTAACAAGGGCCTTCTGAAGACCAAATGCCTTACCTCAAAGCTCCTTGACAGTGGGAATCTCAGCCATCAGGATCAGACTAATGGCCAAGATATTTTTAAATCATATATCATAGACTATCAGAACTGGGAGGGACTTTTGAGACAGATCATCTCACAATGAGGATCATAGAGTTTATTGTTGTTGTTGTTTTGTGAGGCATTTGGGGTTAAGTGACTTGCCCAGGGTCACACAGCTAGTACATGTCAAGTTTCTAAGGCTGGATTTAAATTCAGGTCCTTCTGACTCCAGGGCAGGTACTCTCTCCACTGAGCCACCTAGCTGCCCCAATCATAGAGTTTAGAGGAGGGATCCCAGAGATCATTCCCTTTTTTTTTTTTAGTGAGGCAATTGGGGTTAAGTGACTTGCCCAGGGTCACACAGCTAGTAAGTATTAAGTGTCTGAGGCCGGATTTGAACTCAGGTACTCCTGACTCCAGGGCTGGTGCTCTATCCACTGCTCCACCTAGCTGCCCCGATCATTCCCTTTTTACAGATAAGAAACTGAGGCCTAGCGAGGCCAGGTGGCTTGCCCGGAGTGATACAGCTACTAAGGGGAAGAACGAGAATTCAGCACAGGCTCTCTGACCCTGAATCTAGGGTTGATTAATGGACTGCACCAACACCCTCATTTCACAGGACCTGGATATGGAGAGTGGTCCAACGTTCACACCATGAGCTAGCTAAGACAGGAAACCAAGCCTATACTCTTGTAGCTTGGGGCTCTCAAATCATGAGATAGAGACAGTCTCTTCTGTCAAGAGATGACAGACTCTGCCTAGGAGACTCTCATATTTGAAAGTAAGAGCCATAAGTAAGAGTTTTTTGTACCCAGAACAAAACCAGAAGGGGAGTCGAGAGTAGCAGTTGTCAAAAAAAAGTAAATGAAATGAAATAAAAATTTTTAAAAAGAGTAGCAGTTGTCTGAAAGACAGCATGGCCTAGAATGTCATCTCCATAGGTAGAAGGGATGCTCTAGACCTCCTCCCCACCCCCACCCTCCCAAGAGAATTCTAGGGGAGGGAGAGCCCAGGAGATGGAAGGCACAGACTAAGCTCATGGAAGATCTCAAGGAGATTTCAGAAGGATGAAGTGCGTCTCCACCTAGAAGAATCCTGGACAAACACCCCATTCACCCAAGTCAGTCACAGTTCTGGCCTTCAGCACCAAGAGTCTGATCTCACCCCCCCCCATCCTTAGGCCCAGGATGAGAACTGTCCTGCTATTAAAGAAACAATTATTTCCCCTCAGGGGCTTTCTCAGGAGTGCTTGGGAGGGTGTGCCTGAAGACCACAGGCTCATTTAGGCCATACTTGGAAGGTTTCACAGCTGCTCCTGGACCTGTGGGATAAGAGGTGATCTGGGGATGGGATGGATAATGGTGCTGCTGGAGGCCCCAGCGGTTCCTTCCTGATTCCATTAGCTCTGGCCTTGTTAGCTCATCCCCTGCTGTGGCCAAACTCCATCCTATTCACAGCTGGGAGCACTTGGCCAGTGAATTAGCCTTTTACTGTGCCTGTGCCCCCCTCAGATCTGCTTTCCTCTTGCTCTGCTGAGCCCCTCTTTTCCTGGAAAGCACAATTGACATGGGAGCTGGTTGGGGGTGGGGGTTCACCCAAAGAATTGACAGGCTCACAGCAAATCTTGTAAAATAGAGAGATTTATTAGGAGAAAGGAATACATGACTGGGAGACAGGAGTAAGATGGAGACTGTCTCTCTGAATGGAAGAAGAGTTGATCTTATATACAGTTACAGACAAAGAAGGCTCTGTGCCAAGTAAAGAGATCGCAAGACTACTAGGAGGGGGTGTTCAGGGTTTAAGGGATGAGCTAGCAGTCATATATCCTGCTGACATACGGGGAATCCATATCTTGAATGTTATGGAACTTGGAAATCATCTTTGCAGACCTGGATATGCTTATCAGTTCTATCATAAATGGAACCACTTCTAAATGTCCCAGAGTCTACATGACCCACCCTGGTCTGTGTCCTAGCAACACCACATTCCTGAGGTGGGAAATGGGGATTGTTTTTCATTTCTGGAATCTTTGGTTTCAGTGTCTAAAGTTTAAGGATTCCTTAGGGGGTCAGGGTCTTTGGGTTTCTTAGGGTGTCATATCCCACCACACAATCATTCCAGTTGCTGAGGTCTTCACCAAAACTCCCCCACACCCTTTTATCTGAGGATCCCAAAGCCCTTTATAATTAAGTCTCCATCCAGGCCTC
Organism: Dromiciops gliroides; assembly: GCF_019393635.1. Lineage (NCBI taxonomy): Eukaryota > Metazoa > Chordata > Mammalia > Microbiotheria > Microbiotheriidae > Dromiciops > Dromiciops gliroides. The sequence goes on along the minus strand of NC_057862.1, from coordinate 659,367,560 downwards.
CATGTGGGCAGTTCAGGGCTGGTCTGTATTTTTTTTTTGAGGGATAAAGCATTTTATATGAAATTGGTACATTGTCATAATTCATGCTTCCTAGGTGAGAGGTGGCCCCATCCTCTTATTTCCAGCTATCCACTGGGGTACCTAGGAATTAAAACTATGAACAAGAAGTCAGGGCAAGGACTACTGCTTTCCTGGCTTATTGTCTTCTATTTGGTCCCTACATATTTCTTTTCTTTTCTTTTTTCTTTTTTTTTTTGCAGGTCAATGGGGGTTAAGTGACTTGCCCAGGATCACACAGCTAGTCTGAGGCTGGGTTTGAACTAAGGCCCTCCTGAATCCAAGGCTGGTGCCTTATCAACTGAGCCACCTAGCTGCCCCCTCGGTCCCTACATCTTTCAGGTTACACTGGATACTTTCTTCCCTAAGTCTAGGCCTCAGTCAGGTATTGGGATCTGGGCTGGGGAGGGTAGAAGAGATTAAAAGTCAGGGGCAGGGGCAGCTAGGTGGCTCAGTGGATAGAGCACCGGCCCTGGATTCAGGAGTACCTGAGTTCAAATCCGGCCTCAGACACTTAACACTTACTAGCTGTGTGACCCTGGGCAAGTCACTTAACCCCAATTGCCTCACTAAAAAAAAAAAAAAAAAAGTCAGGGGCAGCTAGGTGGTGCAGTGGATAAAGCACTGGCCCTGGATTCAATGGCACCTGAGTTCAAATCCGGCCTTAGACACTTGACACTTATTAGCTGTGTGACCCTGGGCAAGTCACTTAACCCTGTTTGCCACAGTTTCCTAATCTGTAAAATGAGTTGGAGAAAGAAATGGTAAACTACACCCATATCTTTGCCACAAAAACCCCAAATGGGATCATGAAGTGTTGAACTCAACTGAAACAACTCAACAAAAAACAATACGTAGCTTTGGGCAAGTCACTTAAGCAACAAACATCTATTAAATAGCTACTGTGTGCTAGGTTGAAACTATAAATGAAACACTTCCTGCAATTGAAGAGCTTGCCTTCTTTTTTTTAAGCTGGAAGGTGTCTTCAAACTAATCTAGTCTTTTTTTTCTTGTTTAGAATTTTATTTTTTCCAAATTACATGTAAAAACAAATTTTGACATCAATTTTTTAAAACTTTGTATTCTAACTTCTCTTCCTCCCTCCCTCCCCACCCCCCCAAGAACTCAAGTAATTCAATATAAGTTATACATGAGTAGTCATGCAAAACATCTCCACATTAGCCATGTTGTGAAAGAAAACAGACAAAAACACAGCTTCAGATTAAGGAACTATCAAAAAAAATGCTTCATTCTGTTTTCAGATACCATCTGTTCTTTCTCTGTAGAAGGATTCCAATTTTCATAAGTCTTTCAGAGTTATCTTTGATCATTACATTAGTGAAAATAACCAAGTCATTCATAGCAGATCATCTTACGTTATTGCTGTTATTTTGTATACAGTACTTGCATTCTTTTTAAAAATAGATTTAAAAAATTTCTTTTGCTTTATATCATCTAGATTTTCCCCTGTCTTCCTCCTCTTGTCCCTTCCCAGAGAATCATCTCTTATAATAAAGAATCTTAAATAGAGGAAGAAGGTGGGGCAGAAACAAACCATACATTGAAAAAAAATCTGACAGTATATTCAATCCAAATGTGTGGACCCACTTCCTCTGCAGAGCAGTGGAGGGAGGGGTCATCTTTCTTTGTAGTCAAGCCTATTCTTTGTAAGTTTGCAATATTTAGATTAAATTGCTTTGTAGTGGTTGTTCTTTCCACTTACATTGTTCTAGTTCTTGTTTATATTGTTTTCCTGGTTCTGCCTTTCTTCACTTTGCATCAGTTCACACAAGTCTTTCCATGCTTTTATTCATCATTTCTTATAGCACAGCAATAATCATCACATTCATGTACCATGATTTGTTTAGCCATTGCCCCAATTTGTGGGCATCTGATTTGTTTCCAATTCTTTGCTACCACACAAAAAAATGCTGCTATAAATATATTGGTATATATGAGTACTTTTTTTCAATTATCTCCTTGCAGTATATGCCTAGTAGGAGAATATCTGGTTAAATGCCATTTTGTTCACTTTATTTTCATGATTTTAAATTATTTCCCAAAATAATTGTACCTATATAACTCATATCAAAGTGCTTACCATTTTAGGAAGAGGGGAGGCCAGAGAGGAAGGAATAAAAATTTGAAACTCATAATCTTGTAAAAATGAATGTTAAAAATTGTCTTTAGGGCAGCTAGATGGCACAGTGGTTAGAGCACCGACCCTGGATTCAGGAGTACCTGAGTTCAAATCCGGCCTCAGACACTTAACACTTACTAGCTGTGTGGCCCTGGGCAAGTCACTTAACCCCAATTGCCTCACCAAAAAAATTTTTTAAATTAAAAAAAAATGTCTTTAGGGCAGCTAGGTGGTGCAGAGCACCGGCCCTGGAGTCAGGAGGACCTGAGTTCAAATCCAGCCTCAGACACTTGACACTTACTAGCTATGTGACCCTGGGCAAGTCACTTAACCCCAATTGCCTCACTAAAAAAAATTGTCTTTAGACTTAATTGGGGGGAAAATAGTTACATTGGCAAATTTGCCAATTTGATGCATGTGAGGAGAAACCTCAGTATTGTATTTCTCTTATTACTAGTGATTTAGAGGATTCTTTCATAGGACTGTAAATAGCAAACCTTATTATAAGAATTGTTTATTCATATCCTTTGACCACTTGTCCATTGGGGAATAAATTTTGGTCTTACATATTTCTGTTAGTTGTCTATATATCTTGGATAACAAAGTCTTATTGGAGATATTTTCCCGGTTCACTGCTTTCCTTCTTATTCTAGATACCTTAATTTTGTTTGTACAAAAGCTCTTTGATGTCACATGATCAAAATGATCTATTTTACCTTTTATAATTGCTTTTATTCCTCTGTGAGTTAAGAATCAAGGACATCTGGGGCAGCTAGGTGGTGCAGAGCACCGGCCCTGGAGTCAGGAGGACCTGAGTTCAAATCCAGCCTCAGACACTTAACACTTACTAGCTGTGTGACCCTGGGCAAGTCACTTAACCTCAATTGCCTCACTTAAAAAAAAAAAAAGAATCAAGGACATCACATTCTACCAAAAGAGATGCCATGTACATTAAAAAAAAAAAACTATAAAATATGTGACGATTCCCCTGGGCTTCAGTTTCCTCATTTATAAAATTAAGGGATTGGATCAGATGGTCTCTAAGATCCTTTTCTGCTCTAAATCCAATGCTGTGATTCCCAAACTGGGTTTATAGGAGAGGCTACCACCTGTAATTCCTGAAAGTGCACTTGTGGGCAGGCCAGAAGCCGGAGCTTACAGGCTAACACCAAGTCTGAAAGTGACTGACTTCCCCTTAGGACATCCTTCCTGGTGCCTTACCAGAAATCCTCTCGAGCATGAGAATGGGTGTAGAGGCAAGTCCTACTAGGGAAAAAGTGCTCTTCAGAGGACAATTGGGTAGCTAGGAAATTGGGGAAGTTAGGAGTTAGGAGCCCTTCCCCACCCTCCAGGAAGTAGCAGCAGTAGTAGTTTCCTGGCTCAGTCTGCAGGGACCTGCTTGGTGGTGATGTAGCCCCAACTACACTTTATTCTCATGGTAACCATTAGATACAGAGGTGAAGAGGAGGTCTCAGGATATGGCTTGAATGTCTGCACTCTATCTCTCACATGCACCTGTGACAGTTGGTCATCTTTCATAACAGCATTACGAAGTTCCCCAGGAAGAATGGACAAACAGGAAGTGTAAGGGACACTGTATATACACAGAATGATCACAGGGCCTTGTACAGCATAGACGGACATTGGGAGAGATCTGTCTAGGCCTCCTATGGGAAAAGAATGAGGCTGAGGTCAGTCATGGGGAAGTCAATGCGCCGATATGCACCAGCAGACCTGGGGGCCATGCTTCTCCCGCTTCTCCTCTTGCTTCAGCTGGGTGAGTAGGCCGATGCTCCCTCCTTCTTCCTACGAGCTACCTACCCTTCTGGGACTGAATTTTACAACCCCAGTCAGACCAGTGGGCTCAGCCAGTTAGGAGACATAACTAGATTCTCTCCTCCTTGCAGGGAACTGAGGAGAGGAGTGCTGGACCCTGGGAAGGGGATTAGAGAGCTGGGACTGGGACGCTACCTGTCGGACAGAGTGGGCATCTGTGAGGGGGGATGATAGCTCTGCCAAGGATCTCTGTCCAGTCCCTGGATCTGGGGCATGTCCTTCAAGGTCTAGCTCAAGTCTCACCACCCCCATAAAATTTTCCCTGACCCGGCCAACACTTGGATTGTCATTATTCTGTATGACACATGTAAGAGGGATCGCATCAGGCTCTTCATCCTCTCTGTCTTGATGTTCAACTGTCTGTAGATCGGCAACAAATCAGTCAGTGTGCATTTATTAAATATGTGCCAGGCACTCTGCAAAGCACTGGGAATCTAAAGAAAGTCAAAAACACACAGTCCTTTGTCTCAAGAACCTCATATTCAGGGCAGCTAGGTGGCACAGTAGATAGAGCACTGGCCCTGGATTCAGGAACACCTGAGTTCAAATCTGACCTCAGACACTTGACACTTACTAGCTGTGTGACCCTGGGCAAGTCGCTTAACCCCCATTGCCCCACAAAAAAGAAGCTCATATTCTAAATGGAGGGGTGGGAGGTGGGCAGTAGAGAGAAGATCCTCTCTACTATATGGAGTACTTGCTAGACCCAACAATGAGACAGAAGAAATGGGAGACTCCAAGTGCACCCCAAAGAGCTCACCCTCTACCTATGGTGATAGGATATGTTCACTCATACACATGCCAATATAGGGAGAATGACTCAGGAACACACATTAGTATGCTAGCCAGTGCAAACCACGAGAGGACAAATGGAAACTTCAAGGCCATGAAGACTCTCATGTGGGAGTTCATTGAAGACTCTCATATAGGGTTCATTGGAAGTGGTGGGTGCTCTTCACTTTAGGCCTTTCCCATTTGTAAACTCTAAGAAGGAAAGATTAATGTCCACTGGGTTTAATACAAAATACTCTGAAGGCAGTGAGGGCCGAATCCCAGCTGGCTCCTCATTAACCCTTGAGTGATCTTGAGTAAATATCCTTCTCTGGCTTTCATTTTGCTCTCTTGTAAAACAATCATTGAACTAGCAGACTTCAAAGGTCTTTTCCAGCTCTCAAGAAAAGTGTGATTCCTTGGAGTCTTCTTGTATTTCCTTAACCTTCAAGTAAAAAATACTAATGCCTAATGTTAACACTGACATATGTAAAAATTCTAATACCTGATATTGACACATACATAAAGGTACTTTCACAAACTTTATCATAATTGTATCTCACAACACCATTGTGAGGGACTATTATTCCAACAGCTCCTTGCCAACTTTTAACCAAATCTCGGATTTCTTTGGTATTGGGAGCTCCCAGTGAAAAACATCTTCTACCAATGCATATTGGTACTTACTGAAAGGTTAAGTGATTTATCTGAAGTCACACATCTAATACATGTCAAGGGCAGGATTTGAACCCAGGTCTTCCTGCTTCTGCGACCAGCTCTCTATCCACTACAATATATAAGATGACGTCACATATGACAGTCATTGAAGGGCTGATTGTAATGGGAAAAGGAAGATCATCTTCAGTTAACGTACTCAAGGGAAGATTTCACAGAATAGGGAAGAACTGTTGATGGGGTCAGTCACCTCCTCATGACTCCCTCCATCCCTGCTTCATACTTCTAGAGAGACACAGCACAAGTTCATTTGAATCTCTGGGACAGACCTTTGATTTGTTTTTCAATTAGGAAACATTTTGTTCCCTCCTACTTTTCCAACATTGAAAAAAAGAAAGAAAGAAAGAAGACCCTTATAACAAATAGGCACAATCAAGCAGAAGGAAATTTTATATTGGTCATGTTCAAAAATGTGTGTCTCATTCTGTACCTTGTTTCCGTTAACTCTCTGTCAAGAGGTGAGAAGCAGGCTTTATCCTCAGCCTTCTGGAATCATGGTTGGTGATCACATTGGCCAGAATGAACAAATCTTTCAAAGTAGTTGTCCTTTATAGTATTATTATACTATAAAGTATTACAATACTGTTGTCATTGAATAAATTTTTATCCTGGTTCTACTCACCCCACTGTGTATCAGTTCATATAAATCTTCCCAATACCCTCTGAAATCATACATTTGGTGATTTCCTACAGGATCAAAGTATTCTGTCACCTTCATATATCCTAAACTCATCAGCTATTCCCAATTTGAAAAACACGCTCCTTAGTTCCCAGTTCTTTGCCACCACAAAAGAGCTGCTACAAATAGCTTTTGTACATTTGAGTCTTTTTCCTCTTTCTCTGGGGGGTCTTGTCTTCTAGATCCTATGAGGGCCATGGACAATCAGACTGAGAAAGAAAGAGATTTCTGCTCTGGAGAAATGGATCTATCTCTGTACACGGCCGCTCGGTGCCTTCTTTTTTGTAACAGAAGTGCTTCAAAGTGTAACCCTGAGGTGATAGAGAGGTGAGAATGGTCATTTTATCCCTCAAAAATCTGGAGAAAGCAATGAAGGGAACTACTATTCTGGATCTAATGCTGTCCTGCAAGGAGAAATTATTTTCTCCTTAGATTTTTTTTTTTTTGGCGGGGCAATGGGGTTAAGTGACTTGCCCAGGGTCACACAGCTAGTAAGTGTCAAGTGTCTGAGGCCGGATTTGAACTCAGGTACTCCTGAATCCAGGCCGGTGCTTTATCCACTGCGCCATCTAGCTGCCCCCTCCTTAGATTTTTAAGATACACAGAACAGAAGTTGTTAATGTGCTCACCCTTCTCAAATTATCTTGTATTGACTTATCAGTTTGCATGTTATGTCTCCCGGTAGAATATAAGTTCCTCGAGTGTAGGACTATTTTTCATTTCTTTGTATCCCCACCAACTAGTATAATGACTTGCTCATACTAAACTCTGGATAAATGTTCAATTGAAGGTAGAAGCAAGGGAAAGCAATAGAGGAAGAAGTACCAAAGTGTGGTAAATCACTAACATTCCAGGCACATTGAAGTTGATGATAAGCACTAAAGGCAACAAAAAACTGTTTTGTTTTGTTTTTTAAATAAAAGATACAATAAAGGAAAGAGGAAGATCAAAGACAAATATAGGACCCTAGCTCAGAATGGGTGAATGAGAGAGTGAATGACAGTGAGAAAGATATTCAATCCCTGCTTTGCTTCTCTTCTCCACTAAGGAGAAATAAAAATGGTTTCCCCAGGGATATGAAAGTCAAGATGGATCAGAAAGTACTTAGCAACCTTCCAGGGATTCAAGTCACCAGGTCTAGGTGAACCACAATCCAGATTATTGAAAGAATTGGTAGACATGACTGCTAATCTACCATAAGTCATCTTTAAAAGATTGTGGAGAGGGGCAGCTAGGTGGCACAGTGGATAGAGCACTGGCCCTGGAGTCAGGAGTACCTGAGTTCAAATCCGGCCTCAGACACTTGACACTTACTAGCTGTGTGACCCTGGGCAAGTCACTTAACCCCCATTGCCTCGCAAAAAAAAAAAAAAAAAAAAAAAGATTGTGGAGAGGGGGCAGCTAGGTGGCACAGTGGATAGAGCACCGGCCCTGGAGTCAAGAGTACCTGAGTTCAAATCCAGCCTCAGACACTTGACACTTACTAGCCGTGTGACCCTGGGCAAGTCACTTAACCCTAATTGCCTCACCAAAAGGAAAAAAAAAGATTGTGGAGAATAGAGAAGTGACACATGATTTAAAGGGGCAAATCTTGTCTCAATTTTCCAAACAAAAACAAATCAAAATAAAAAATAGAAAGTAGAGTCTACAAACTATGAACCATTTATAAACAGTAAAACCAATGTTAAAGGGATAGTTCATGAGTATTTAGAAAAGGGAGTAGTGATCATAGACAGCATGCTTCCCCCAGAAGAGACCATCCCAAATTAACCTCATTCCCTTTTTTGACAATGTCATTAGGGCAGTGGCTCAGGGAAATGCTAGATTTATGCAAAGTATTTAACAAAGTATTCTATAGTGTTCCTGTGGACAAGATGAAGAGAAGTAAGCTAGATGATGATTTGGTTAAGTTCATTCAGAATTGTTTGAATGACTAGATTTCAAGAATACTTAATGGATCAATTTCACTTTGGAAGGAGGTCTTCAGTAGAGCTAGTTCCCTAAGGATCTGTCCTCATCTTTGTGCTACCAAATATTTTTATCAATGACTTGGGTATATGTGTAGGTACTATAATTATGAAACCTGCATCAGACACAAAACCAGGGTAAATGGCTGGCACACAGGACAGATCTTGGCATGTTGGAATAGTGGTCACCATAGAATATAATGGTATTTTATTGTAATCAATGAAAAGACTCAAGCTTGAGTTAAAAAAATCCACTTCCCAGATTCAAAAAGTGGGAGACTGTAATTCATATGAAAAATATCTGGAGGTTTTGGTAGATCAGTTTCAGTTAACAGTATAATGTGATGGTCAAAACAAAAAAGAAAAGAAAATTATCTCAGCCTGAATTTGAAACGGCACGGCATCCAGAATGAAGATAGCTATGGCCCCACTATACCTTGTCCTGGTAAAACGATATTTGAAGCAGAGGGATCAAACATGAGGCCCACAGCTACACATGGCCAATAGTACTCCCAAGTGTGGCCTGATAGATTCAAATGTAATTGGGAAACATTTTTAAATGAATAAAAATGTTATAAAGCAGAGATAACATTAATATATGGCTTTCTATATCAATATGGACACTTGAGTTTTATCAAGTTGCTGTTTAGTGGCTCCTGTTTCTAATTCAGTTTCGTAGCATTGATCTAGAGTTTTGTGTGCACTTCTGTGCACCATGTTTGAGGAAGTTTGTTGATAAGCTAAAGAACATTCAGATAAAAAAGGATGACAAGAACAATAAGAGAGATGGAGACCATGCCATGGTCCAGAATTGACTAAAGGAACTAATGATGAGAAGAGTGAAGGAGAAATGATAGCTATGTTCGAGTCTTTGTTGACCATCACAGGAAAAAGAGATTAGATTTGTCCTCTTTGTCCCAGAGAGAAGAACTGGAATAATGGCTACAAGTTGAAGATTTAGGTTTGTAAAATAATCGTTCCAAAGCTAGAAGGGATAGTGGAGGTCATCTGGTCTAATCTCTGCATCTCCCAGAGAGATTAGGTGAATTGCTCAAAGTCACACAGATTAGGGAATGGAAAAATTGGAATTTGCACTAAGGTCTTTTGGTACTCCAAAGCCAATGTTTGGTCTGCTGTGCTAGATGTAAAGGAAGAATTCCTAACAATGGAGACAACCCAAAGTAGAGTCATTTATCTTCACTCGAGGTTTTCTGGCATAAGCTGGAAGCTGACTTGTTTGAAAAGTTGTGGAGTTCAAGTTCAGTTTGGACTAGTGGACTTCTGGAGTCCCTTCTCACCCTGAGAGACAGGCTTGCGCTCTCTCGTGTGCTCTCTCTCTCTCTCTCTCTCTCTCTCTCTCTCTCTTTCTCCTCTCCTCTTCTCCCTCCCCTCTCCCCTCTCCTCTGTCCTCTGTCCTCTCTTCCCTCTCCCCTCTCCCCTCTCCCCTATCCCCTCTCCCCTCTCCCCTCTCTCCTCTCCTCTCCTTTTCTCTACCTCTCTGTCTCTGTCTTTATCTCTCTCTGTCTCTCTGTCTCTCTTTCTCCTCTCCTCTTCTCCCTCCCCTCTCCCCTCTCTCCTCTCCTCTCCTTTTCTCTATCTCTCTGTCTCTGTCTCTCTATCTCTCTCTGTCTCTGTCTCTCTCTGTCTCTCTGTCTCTCTCCTGTCTCTCTCCAAAAGTATTTATTAAGCACCTGTAATGTGAATGTGCAAGGCCTTGTGCTAAATACTATGTATACCAAAAAAAAAAATGTTAGAATATCCCTTAACCTCAAGGAACTGACATGCTAATGGGGAAATAAGATGTAAATAACTAGATGCATACAAGAAATAGACAGAGGAGAGGTGAGGAAGCTCAATGGGGAAGGCATTAGCAGCTAGGGAGACCAGGAAAGGCCTTCTGCAGAAGATGGGATTGCAGTGTGGTTCTATGGCTTCATCTGAACTAGATAAAGAAGTGGAGACTCAGTGCTAGTTTGAGAGTGAGTGGTGGGGGGTAGCCAGGTGGTGCAGTGGATCGAGCACCGGCCCTGGATTCAGGAGGACCTGAGTTCAAATCTGGCCTCTGACACTTAACACTTACTAACTGTGTGACTGGGCAAGTCACTTAACCCCAATTGCCTCACCAAAATAATAAAATAATAATAACAATCATAATAATCAGTCAACTGAGAGTGAGTGGTGGTGATTGATGCTAATTTGTATTTGGGACAAGCAAGCATTTTCTTCCCCATCCATATAATAGCAGAGGTTTGGTGGGGTTATATATTGCCCCTCTCCGTTTGTACCTGAGCTCCCAAGGTAGAAGGTTGAGGGGTAGGCCTTGGGAGGTTGGGTTTGGAGCAAGGTGGGTCCAGAAAACCACAGCTAGGAATATTGATCAGAACCCTTGGTGGGGTATGGGAAGATCCTATCAAGTGCCAGAACCTCTTGATGTAATAAAGTCCCCATCCACTATCTCACACACACACACACACACACACACACACACACACACACACACACACACACACACACACGTTCTGCCTGTTATGGATGCTCTCTGGAAATCTCTGATCATCCCAAGCATCTTCCGGTAGCCTATGAGCACGAGTCAGGGATAGAATTAACTTCAGTTATTCACTCCCAAGCATCTGTGTTCATACAGAAGCATAGGAGGGGGCCTGATCGAGCTGAGTCCCAAAGCCTAGCCCAGTGTTCATTCCCCTCTGCAGATTTTGGAAAAAAAAGGAGGAAGAATTGGCTAAAGAAAATTCAGTAATGCGTGTTTTGGATGAGCCCTCAGTGAAGGCAATAATCGAGGATGTCCCTGTCAACACTTCCCAAGACATCTTCTTCTCCTTCTCACCATCTCAGGTGAATGGTTCCCCAACCCCTAGTCTCCTACTCCCCTCACCCATCTCCCTTGGGGTTACCAAGACACTCAAGAATCATGCAGTCTCTCCAGGTAGAGTCCCTCCAATTGATCTTCCCTTCTTCCACCCAGGTTATCCCTTCTGAAATCTCCTATACTCCATGAAGGGCCAGATTTGGCCCAGGGAAGGCCAGTGTCTCCCCCCTCCCCTTTGAGGACTTCTAATATATAGAACACAAATACATAGAATCTTAACATTTACAAGAAGAGAACTAAGAGACTAGCTAGTCCAAGGGCTTTTAACCTGAGGTCCACAGAGAAATTTCAGATCTGTGAAAGTGGATAGGGGGGAAAGAATGACGTCTTTATTCTCACTAACATCTAACTGAAATTTAGCATTTCTTTCAATTATTTTTTTAAATGATTCAGCCTGCCAAAAGGTCTAGGTCAGAGCCCCTGATTCTAATCCAACCCCCCTCACTTTACAGATGGAGAAACTGACTAGATAAGCTGACTTGCCCCAGGTCACCTAGTGAGTGAGGAGCCCGGTTCCTTGGACTCCAAATCCCATGGCCTTTCCAGTATATCACATTGCCCCTATACTGGGGAGAAAGGAAACATAATGAGATAGAGATGGAACAGGACTAGCATTTCTAGACCCCGTCTCATGCTCTTGAGCGTAGAGGAGCTCCTTAGAGTTCAACCCATTAGGGTTAGTTTCTCCCCCACAATATGTTCCAGTCTCTCCATGTGATTAATGAGAGAGGATGATTGGATAGGAATTGAAGGTGCCAACGAGACTGAATGGAAATGAGACGGCGGCACCCAACAGAGTCCGGCTTCCCAGAAGCCTATTTGAAAACCTGAGGACACGCACAAACTCTGTCCGAGTCATCCTGATGGTCATCAACGCTGGAGAAGGAGAAATATTCAAGGTGAGGAGTTACCTAGCACTCCACTGTATATGGGGTTGGGGTAGGGGGGGAAGTGGGATGGAGACTGAGAGACCCAGCTTCCCTCTCATTCTTTCTTCCCCTTTCTAACCCCTTCATTGTCATTGTCATTATTGAGTTGTTGCAGTTGTGTCCAATTCTTTGCAACCCCATTTGGGGTTATGGAGGCTAACCTGGGAATCAGATGGTAGTTGTAAAGTCAGTAGGCATTTAGCAAGTACCCACTATGTGCTAGGCACTGTGCTAAGCTCTGGGGATATGAAGAAAGTCCCCCCATCTACCAAAAAAATCCCTGCTCTCAAAGAGCTATAGAACAGCTGTGTACAAACAAAACATATACAGGGTAAATTGAGAGAAGGCACTAGCTTTAGTGAGAACTGGGGAAGCCTTCCTGCAGAAGGTAGGATCTTAAGCAGGGACTTGAAGGAAGCCAAGAAAAGTCAGGAGGTAGAGATGAGGAGGGAGAGAATTGCAGGCTTGAGGAACAGTCAGTGAATATGCCTGGAGTCAGGAGATGGAGTGCTTCTGTGTAAGGAGACCAGTGGCACTGGAAGGCAGGGTGTAGAGTATGTGGAAGAGTAAGATAAAACTGGAGGGGCAGCTAGGTGGCGCAGTGGATAGAGCACCGGCCCTGGATTCAGGAGGAGCTGAGTTCAAATCTGACCTCAGACACTTGACACTTACTAGCTGTGTGACCCTGGGCTAGTCACTTAACCCCAATTGCCTCACCATAAAAAAAAAAAAACACAAACACACACAAAAAAGAAAGGAAGGAAGGAAGGAAGGAAGGAAGGAAGGAAGGAAGGAAGGAAGGAAGGAAGGAAGGAAGGAAGGAAGGAAGGAAGGAAGGAAGGAAGGAAGGAAGGAAGGAAGGAAGGAAGGAAGGAAGAAAACTGGAAAGCCAGAAAAGTCCTGGGGCTTTAAAAACCAAAGAGAAGATTTTACATTTGCTCCTGGAGGTAATAGGGAAGCACTGGAATTTGTTGAAGGCAGGAGGGGCATGACATGGTCTGATTTATACTTCAGGAAGATCAAGTTGACCCCTGAGTGGAGAATAAATTAAAGAGGAGAGAGAGGAGGCAGAGTCTGAGCATATTTTAAATTTTTTAAAATTACATACTAAATAATCATTAATAAAAAAATCAAATAAGTTCACAAATATGCAGATAAGGAATAAAATCTCACAGAAAACCCTTCACAGTTAATAAAGCAGAATCCAAGGGATAGTGGGACACAAACTAACAAAACCTGCATTTGTTCTGGGTCCCTTTTCTGGTCTGTCTGAAGTTTCACTGCCCAGGACATTGATTTTTAGAGCCATAAGTAGGGCAGGACAATCAGGACTTTGCCTCAGGGTGCTGAAATTTAGACAGCTGGGATAGCATTTACACCCACTCAACAGTCGAGAGGGGGTGATCCCAGCACTTAGCAAGAGGAAGGAGTTAAAATAGGAAGCTAGCAGATGGCAGAGCATAGCCTCCCATCCCCTAGGTGCCACATGCCAGGTGAGCCCCAGTACCACCAACAGCCTCATTTCAGGGGTTTCAGTCTACATGCCAAGCAAGAGAGTTTACCTTTAAAGGTACTTTGAGAGTTTTTTCATATTGCTTCTCCTGGGTATGTGTGTTCCTATTTGATAATATGTCATTCATATCCATCTACCATTCTATCTAAACATATGTGTATTTATGCATACATACATAACACAATACGCATACACTGATAAATTAATGTGTGTATATATGTGTATACATACTTCCATACGGTGTGTATATAAAATATACACATGCATTACAGCTATATACATGTATGTGTATGCTAGTGCGCCTTGCTGAGTACATTGTATACATGTGTGTGCATATACACATGTGCGCCATCTCAGGCAAATGGTCCCCTAATCCACTCCCTTCATCCACATCTCTTGGGATTACCAGTAGTCTCAAGAATCATGCAATCTGTCCAGCTAAATAAGGTTTCCCCTGCCTGCCACCCCAAACTGATCCTCCATCCAGGTTATCCCTTCCCAAATCTCATATACATATACTCATATACTCAAATACTCATACACATAAAGAGAAATGGGGCGATATTTGCAGCAGGCAGAACCACCGGTAGACTATTGCAATAGTCCAGGTATGATGTAATGGGGGATTGTACCAGAGCGAGAACACTGTCAGAAGAGAGAAGGGGCAAATGCAAGAGAAGTTGCAGAAGTCAAATTGTCTTTTCCTTTTTCTTTTTTTTGCAGAAGTAAAATTGACAGAATTTGGCAACAGGTTGGATATGGGGGAGGGAGAGAGAGAGTGAGGAGCTGAAATTGACATCATGTTTAAATTCTTTAGGGTCTAGAGCTTGGGAAACTGGGAGTAATAGGGAATAGTAATAGGGAAGTCCGGAAAAGAAGAGGTTTTGAGGAGAAAGATGAGTTCAGTTTGGGACAAGTTGAGTATAAGATGTCTACAAGATATCCAGTTCAAAATATCCAATGAGTTCCCTATGCCAATGAAATCACAAGGGGCTGGTCCCTCCCATTATATATTACCAAATTGTTTTAAAAAATGTTCATTACAGCAATAGTGCATTCAAATGCTTTCTCCAATGGCCCCACAAACATTGCATGTTTATCTTTTTTTTTTTTTTTTGCCATTCTAGTACATATAATGTAGCTTCTTAAGGTTCTCATGATTTGTATTTCTCTGATAATAGGGCATTTGAGCATCTTTTCACGGGATTATTATCTATATTTTCTCCTAGGAAAATGGTATGTTTGTGATTCCATTAGGGAGAAGAGTTTACTAATCATATTTACATATATGTGTATATAAATAGATATATGATATACACATATAAATATATGCATATACACAATATATATACACATAAATGTATCCACAATATACACATATGCAAATATACATACAGACGTATATTTATATACACGTATATGAACATATATATTAGATCCTTATTGATCTGTCAGTCTTTTAATTACTGTCAATGTTTTTCCCCAAATCTTTTTTCTTTTTCTTTTAAATGTGATGTTTTTTGCTGTGCAAAATCATATTATCTTTGCATACTCAAGCCCATCAATTTAATCTCCAATCATTCCATCTCAGGCAAATGTGACATCACTGTTTCTTCCAGTTTTTAATTATTTGTTTATATTTAGGTTGATTATCCAATTAGAGTCTATATTGAGATGTAAATGTAAACCCATTTTTTGCCACTCAATTTTCCCAACAGTTTTTATTGAATAACAATTCAGCATTTCTGGGTTTATTCAACACCTTTACCTGCATTGGTTTCTATTTGTTTTTTCTCTTTTCTACTTCATTGATCTATTTCTTGATATTTTCCCCCAGGACCGGATAATTTTCGTAATAATTACAAGTATTTTGAAATCTGGTCATTCTAGGTCCCTTTCTTATGGTTTGTGATGATTAAAAATATGAGAGACATAGTTTCTGGGTAATTTAATCATTTTATTAATAAGCCAGCAAGTTATTAACAAAAGAAGGTTATTAATAAAAGGAAGACCAAAGACCCCTAATGCTGGTGGGGTCTCAGTTTATATACGCTTTAAACTGCAGGAGGCCATCACATAACGATCAAATCCAATTGGTTAACAAAAATCAAATCTAATTAGTTATCATGATTAGAGGTGGGTCATATTAAAATGAAGTCCAGGGATAGTGACTAAGGTCACTCAACACTTGATAACAACATCAGAGAAAGAATGTGAGATAATCCCCCATCCAAACTGATCAGAGCAAAATAGTTTCTACCTAGGTGTGGTTGTGAAGGCCAAATCTCATTGGTAAAGTCCTTCAGCTATCTAGACAAACCCAAGATTCTTTGTAAGCTTGCGTTGGGCTTGACCCAGATGAAAAGATTTGATGGAATCTCTCAAGGAAAACTGGACTTTGGAGTGGGGGGAGAAGGAGGGGAGGACCAAGAAAGAAGGGGAGGTCACTGGATCCCCCAAGATATCAATTATTAATAATTATTTTTCATAGGATCTTGATAGTCTTGCTTGTTTTTCCACATGAATGTCATCATGTTTGATTCTATGGAATAGCCTATTGCTATCATGACTGGCATTGCATTAGGTCTATAGGTTGGGTTGGGAAGTATTGGCATTTTCACTAACCATGAACAGGGAATATTGCTCCATATTTTAAGTTCTCCTCTGATTTCCATCAACAACTATCTTTACGTTGTCATTATATGTCTTACATTTGCATAAGTTATGAAAAAATATTTGATGCTTTTCATTTATCACAAAGAATATTTCTTTATTGGTTTGCTATGATTCTCAGCAGTAATATATAGGGAGGCAGATACTTTTATGTGTTTATCTTACTGTAACAATTCGAGTGAAGCCACCTTCTGGAGAGTTACTGTAGGAAAACTCTACCATGAGGAGAAGACATCGGAGGGCAAGCCATGCGGCTTTTCCTTGCCATCAGAAAGTGACGTTTGCTTGTGGGTACTATCTATCAAACTACCAGCCAATTAGCTTGGAGCTGTGTGTTCGTGTGGATGGGGGATGTTCCCAGTTTCACAGGAGGCTTCTGGGAGGAAGGAGGAAACATTGGGTCCTTTTTGTTCCTGACCTCGCCATGGCAGGTGGGATGATGGGGTCTCTTAGAAATAGTTAGATTTTTACCTTTTCCTCTCATCATTACATCCTAATGCTCTTTAATAAATACTTAAATACTTACTCTTGCTAAAACTTCTAATTTATTGGCAACCACTCATTAGATATTTTAGACAGACTAGCTAGAATTTTAGCCCCTTACATTACTACCTTCCTAAAGCTATTTATTACTTCCATTGTATTTGTTTTTGCTGTTGATGGTCATGGGATTTCTAATTCTACTATCCTTTTTTTTAAAAAAAACTGCATCATTGATTTCATTCAAAAGCACCTTGTAAAGTATTATGTAAATGTCAGTTATTATTATTATTCTATGCAGGTGAGTACCAAATCTACTTCTCCAGACCTCATCTCTCTCCTGAGCTGTATTCTCACATCACCAAATAAATGACTGTTGTCCCAAAGCAATCCCAAACTCAACATGTCCCAAACAGACCTCAATTTCTTTCTCCCTAAACTCACCACTTCTCCAGAATTCCCCATTACTGTAAGGCCTCCACCATTCTTTCAGTCAGCCAAGACTACCACCTAGGAGTAACACCTGATTCTTCAATTTAATTCATTCCTCCTATTCCATTGGTTATCAAGTCTCATCAATTAGATCTCTTCACCGTATCTTGCATCTGTCCTGTTCTCTTCATGATTACCTTAGGTCAGGTCCTTATCACCTCTCACCAAGACTAAAATCCTAATGGGTCTCCTTGCATCCAGTTTCTTTCCTCTCTAACCCACCCTTAATATAGCTGCCAAACTGATAGTCTGACCACATCACTCCCCTGCTCAAGAAGAATTCATGGCTTTCCAATGCGTTTGGAATAAAATAAAAACTCTGTTTGGCATTTAAAGAGCCAAAATTACTGACCCCATTTTGAATTGGGGTTTTAAATGTCTTTGAATGGGACTAGTCAAACCTGGCTTTACCCTACCTTTCCAGACTGATTATGCATTCCATGTCAGCACTTTTCTTCCCTTTGCTCTTATTTTTCATTTTAATTTTCCAAATGAGATTTTAAACTGTTTTTCTTCTTTTATATATGTTGTTACTACTTGTATTGTGAGTAGTATGTAAGGATTCCAGCTACCTTCAAACTTCTTATTCTGCTCAAGCGCTGGTATTTGAAGTTGGGGAATTTCTATGAAAGGTTTTCAAATTAGGTAACTCCCAGTTATCTACAAGAGGTATAGGTAGCAAAAACCCTTCCTTTTTGGGTTTTTTTTTTTCAGCCATAATATGAGGGATGAGGTATTTATTGAAACAATCTTAGAGTTGTGTGTGTTGGGGGGGGAGTCTTTTAAAAATCATATGTATTACATTTAAGAACCTTATAAAATATAAAAATCATATAAGATATTCCATTGTTATTTATCATCAGCTTAATTCTGCCTTGAGCATTCAGATTGCAGAGAGCTAGCCCAGAACTCTTTTCTCTATGCCAGTGTCCCAGGGACCTGTATGAAAAGTGGGAGGAGAAGAGGGTTATCAGGGGATACTCCCTCCTGAAGACTCAAATGGTTTCTCTCCCCCCTTCAGGGCTCAGCCACTGGCCAGAAGTTCAGCAGCTCTGTGCTAGACAATCACATAGTTGGCATTCGGGTCGGAACTGAGCCCATTAAGGATCTGCATGAACCTGTAGAGATCATCTTCTCCCACAAGCAGCAGCACCAGGTAAACTCTCAGCCCTGATGAGTAGGAGAAGGGGACAAACACATACATATATATATAGCCACACATGCATATCATGCATACATGGGCACTAATAATATACAAATATACACGCTTAAATCCAAACATACATATGGATTTATATACATGGTTGCATACCATTGCATAGTTCATATGACAGACAGACATACACGTGGATACAAACACATGCATGTGCAAATATGTAACAAACACATCCACATGTGTTCGCTCACATAGATGGAAACATATGCCTACCAATACAAATACATCCATGTGCAAAAGGAAGATCAGTATGGATCACATTAGACATACACATACACATACACATATACATATGTATACTTTTCATATGCATATAGATATTGTGTATATGTGCATATGCATATATACATACATGTATTGCAGTGTACATATGCACATGCTCATGCATATACACACAGACATAGACATAGACATAGACATAGACATAGACATAGATATACAATATGAGAATTGATTGGCTTCATGGGATTTATATTTAGAAGGACAAGCTCTCCTTTGTGATCTTGAAAGGATTGGATCATTGTGATCTTTGAGCTGGAAGGGAGACTTGAGTTAGACATGGGAGTTTTTAAAGAGACACACAAAGTCTGCAAGAGAGAAGGAAGGGAAGGGAACAAGCATTTATAAATACCTACTATGTGCCAGACACCATGATAAGCACTTTATGGGTATGATCTCATTGGATTTGGGAGGTAGCTGTTCTTGTGATCCTCATTTTAGACTGAGGCAGACAGAAGTTAAATGGCGGATTCCATCTAGCTGAGAGGAATTAGAATGGATTATACACACTCTGTAACAGCAACAGAAATGAGAGAGACTGCAAGGGCTCTGAGCTCTTGTGTTAGTATTGCAATTTGTATTGTGAAATGTATACATTATATATATATATACACATACACACACATACATACATATATATATATACATATATATACATATACATACAGGACATGGGACAGGAGATATACATATACATATATATTACAAAAGAGAAAGGCACCACCTAGATCTGGAGTCTCTTATATTGGCCCTTGGCTAAAAGTGAGCTAACTTATAAAAATGTAGCTCATTAAATCTCTAGCCTCCAAAATACAGAAGGGAACAGAAAGAAAGGATCAAGAGTTTCCACAGAACTACCCAATGGTATGTTACACATGCATGGCATTCACATACCCATACATGTGCACTTGTATCTTTGCACACATAAATGCAAGTTCATACATGAATGTATATGTACTTACACACAGGTCAATAATAAATGCATACTCACACAGATACAAACATACACATATACGCAAATACATACTTACTTCAATGTGCACTCAGATATATGTGCATGGAATATGAATATAGAGTATGTTTGTATCCAGAATTCACACACTTTCCCACACATAGCTGCACTTACACATGAATATATTCATATGCACACAACAGAAAAAATGTACAAATACGTTCAACCCATAAGCCAAAATAAATCCCTGTTTTTGCGCTTTCAGAAACTCCAGTGTGTTTTCTGGGAGGATAATAAAGGTAGGTGCCTCTCTGCCACATCACACCATCTCCTCCCAATATCCAGGATCAGATGCCTAGGATGTAAAGTAGCAAAAGAGCTTGTTCCTGGCTTCCCCTTCTGGAATCCTAATAGGTACTTTTGCAGGTACAACTACAGACTGGAAATCCACAGGTTGCTCCACAGAGCAAAGGACCAACCAGACCATCTGCCGCTGCGACCACCTGACCTTCTTTGCCCTACTGCTGGTGACATGCCTGGGCCCCTGGGGAGGGGAGTGGGGTGCCATTGTCCCATAATGGCTCAAGGTCCCTAGTTTTCCTGGTCAATGCACTCAGTGTGAACTACGTCTTTCTGATTTGGGGAGGACTTTGAGGTTTTTTGATAGTCTTGGCTGATGAAGTTTTTGGGGGGTGTGGGGGTGTCTTCACAGAAGCCAGTCCTTGATGCCACCACAGTGAAGGCTCTGATTAAAATCTCTCTTGCTGGATGTATCACTTCCCTGTTATTCCTGATTTTCACCATAATTCTCTATTTTGTCCTGAGGTATGACAGCTTCCTATTCCCACTTCCATACACACTCGAGTATGAGTGCTCTCTCTCCCTCCTTCCCTCCCTTCTCTCTCTCTCTCTCTCTCTCTCTCTCTCTCTCTCTCTCTCTCTCTCTCTCTCTCTCCCTAGTTTGAGTGAGCCTCTTGGTCCAGGAGGACGATCCTCAGGACAGAGCTTCTCTCCCAGGGCCCAAGACTCTTTTAACCTTCTAACCCCCAGTCCATCCCTTACTATCTACCAGGCATTAAGCTTTTTGGGACAGAAAATCACCTCCCATGTCTCCAAATCTTTTGTTTCCTTCAAAACTCCCTGATCCCTCCTACCTGCTAGTGTTTCCCTCCTCCCCAGAAGAATCAACCTGTAATTTATTAGTATAGATGTTAATGCACATGTGCTTTTTCCTCTGATAGAATACAGTCTCTTTGATGGCAAGGACTGTTTTCATTTTTTGTCTTTCTACCTCCAGTGCCTAGCACAGTCCCTGGCACAAGGTAGGCTTGATAACAATTAATTTATTGATATAGGAGAAACTTCAATTAAACATAAAAAATACTCATGATCGATCATGGGCTCCAAAACCCTAGAGATCACCTAGTTCAACCTCTTCATTTTATAGATGAGGAAACTGGGGTTCAAAGGTCTATGGTGATTTCCCTAAGCTCATACAAGGGCACAGGAGAGGTAGGAATGAACAAAAGCATAATTAGGCAAACAAAAGGCCTGTTCAGAGGACAGTGAGGGTGCTGCTGTAGCTAATCCCTGGAAACTCAGTCAAGGGAACTTGTCTGTTGGAGTTTACTCTCTAGTCTAGGCAGCAGGCATCCCTTTGTAAAGATGGTTGAAGAACAGAGAAGCTGAATGAGAGTAGAGGCAGCTGAAGGCACACCTCAGGATCTGTCCCTGGTCCTGACATCCCTGAAGTTCCTTTTTCCTCCATGGGTCTACCTATAACCATAAATTCTCTTTCCCTCTAAGTCCTTCCTTTTTTGTGAAGCAATTGGGGTCAAGTGACTTGCCCAGGGTCATACAGCTAGTAAGTGTCAAATGTCTGAGGCCGGATTTGAACTCAGGTACTCCTGACTCCAGGGCCGGTGCTCTATCCACTACACCACCTAACTGCCCCAGTCCTTCCTTTTTAAACCTTCCTTCTTACTTCATAAATTATTAGAGTTGGAGCTACCCTTAGAGATCATCTCATTGAAACCCCTCTCCAATTTTACAGAAGAAGTGATGGGCTAAGATTTGCCCAAGGTCACATTGGCAGTTATTGGCAAAGCCCAAATTTGAATCCAGGTCATCTGACATCCTATGTAGTACTTTTTCCACTAAACTAGGAATCTCTCCTTCCTCTCTCAATCCAATAGGGAAATGGCAAATAGACAACAGGAGCATGTGGAGTACCTCTCATCTGTCAGGCTGTGGAGTCATCACACTTAGCTAAGGGTTTTCTGGATAATCATAGGACTCAAAAAGCTAAGGATATTGTGCATGGAAACTGGAAATATTCAGGCATTCCCTTTCCCCTGCTTCCAATTTGAGGTATTTAGAGGGAGGAATAAAAGGTGAGAGGGACAACCGGGAAGGAAAAAAATAAAAAAGAAATGAATACATTTAATGGGCATCCAGGTCTAACTTTTAGAAATAAGCCTTTTCTATACCCTCCCCTGGAAGATTTTGCTGCTTTAGTGACATCGAAAGGCAACAGGCAGCACAGTGGAGCCGAAAGATCTGAAGCCCTAGGATCAAGCCCCTCTCTACCTGTGTAACTTTTTGGACAAGTTCCTTCTCTGCCCCAGGCTTCAGTTTTGTAATGTGTAAAATGAGAGGAGATGGACTCGGTAGCCCCTAAGATGCCTTCCAACTCTAAAACTTAATTCTCTTCCAATTTTATGGGCTAAGCGATTGGGAGCCCTGTCTAGCTCCTCAACCCAGAATGTGGTGTTACCTCTTCCCAGGGAGCTCCATGGACTATTCAGTTCTACTTTGCAGATGGTGCCAATCTTAAGACATTAGGAAACATTACCCCATGCCCAAAAGGTCATGAGCTGACAGCTTAAAGCAGGCATCACCCCACAGTCTAAGAAAGCCCCCTTTCAACTGCCGAGAAGATGCCCATGTGGACTTTTTTATTCTTACCATGTGGCCTTGGTAGTCTACTTCTCCTTTCTGGCCCTCAGTTTTCTTATCAATAAAATGAGAGGGTTGAACTAGATAACTTTTAAGGTCTCTTTTCCAAGTTTAACAAGCTATAAATCTACAGGGAGAGGCAGCAAGGCATAGAAAGTGAAGTAATGTAATGATTGGAATGACGCCACCTACTGGAGACTTGCTGTGGAGAGCTCCACCATGAGGAAAATGCCTCAGAGGCATTGTGGCTTTTCCTTGGCGTCAGGAAATGACACTTGCTCATGGGTGCTGTCTATCAAGTCTACCAGCCAATCAACTGGAGGAGCCTCCTATGGTCTGGGAGGAGACAGGAAGGAGGAGAGGCAGCCTGCGCAGAGAGCACTGGCCTTTTTTGGCTTCCGGACTTGATGGTGGTGGCGGCAGAGGACTTCACAGGAAATTTGAGGAAAGATAGGAATGCCAGGCTGTTAGAATTCTGTTCTCAATCTTTTTCTTTCTATTTTCCAATAAACCCTTAAAAACCTAAACTCGTTTTATCAGTGATTTTTAGTCAGTTTTCCCCAAACTGGGGGAACACATTAGAATCCACAGTTAGAATCTTAAATTACACAGTTAACAGGCATCCATTAACCACCTACCACGTGCCTGGCCCTTGGGATAGAAGCACAAAGAATGTACAATAACTTTACATCCTAATGAGGGAGACAAGTACATAATGCATGTATATACACAGACAAATGCATACATGTGGGTATACATGTATGTGGAAATATAGTTATACACATATGAGTGTGTGTAAAGAAGGTAAATACAAGGTGGTTTTGAAGAAGAGCACCAGCATTAGGAAACAGAAAATGGTCTTTTAACACCATCTCTGACACTAACTAACTGTGTGACCTTGGACACTTTAAGTCTCTGGTTCTGAATTTCTTCATCTGTAAAATGAGGGAATGAGAGCTATTCTGCCTACTTCCCAGAGCTAAGGGGGAAGAAGTTCTCTGATTGTAAAATGTACTCTGATGAAGATTGCTATTGTTTCTCTTCTCTGCTTTACATAAAGTGCTTCTTACTTTCTCTGGAGGAATTCAATAGCTTCCTTCTGATTGGTCTCCTTTTGTTCTTCCCCAATCCCTTTACCCCCTATCCTTCCCTATGCTCCCTTTCTCTGGCTCCTGTCCCTACATTCCCCTTTTAGGTTCACAAGGCAGAGGTTCAAGTCAGAAGATGCCCCCAAAATCCATGTGGCCCTTAGCATCAGCTTGGTCCTTCTGAATCTCACCTTCATCATCAGCCTGGGGAACAACTCCCCAGAGCAAGGAGCCTCCTGCCGGGCACAGGGAGGGATCTTCCATTACTTCCTGCTCTGTTGTTTCACCTGGATGGGGATAGAGGCCTTCAACCTGTACCTGCTGGCTATCAAGATCTTCAACACATACATAAGCCACTACTTCCTGAAGCTCTGTCTGGTGGGCTGGGGTAGGTGACTTAGTGTGTCTGGCACACTGGCACACTGGAGCTTGGCCTTGGTGCCAGATCTGGGAACCAAATGGAAGGAGCCCAGGAGAAATTCCATGATTCCTTTTCCTCTTCCTCTGGGGTCCAGGACTTCCCATCTTAGTGGTCTTAATCACTGGAAGCACCAGCAGCTACGGACGCTATGACATCAAGGATGGGGCTAACCATACCACCTTGGAGCTGTGAGTTGCCTCAGTTTTCTGCTGCCTCTAAATTTGGGGAAAACAGTTAGGGGAGTTAGGAAGAGGGAGACTTCTACATCAAAGGGTTACCTTCCCTTCCTTAGGACAGGAGGCACCATGCCATAAGGCTATTTATCATAGGAATTTGAATTGAATGGGGCCTCAGAGATATAATCTAATCAAACCCTAACCCTCTCATTTTTCAGATGAGAAAGCTGACTTAGTTTCCCCATCTGTACAAATGGAGAGCATCCTCTCTCTTGCCCATACTGTAATGAGATTAAAGTAGGCAAGGCCAGTTCCCAAGGTTAGTGCAGGACAAAAAATAAGTTAGTCAAGGGTGGTTTCAGGAAGCTACCTCAGCTTGAAGGGAGGAGGTGAGTGCTGTATCACAAGAGAGTGGATAACCACTTGGAGATGGGGTGGGGGGGGGATATTGTAGAGGCCATCTTTGCTCACATATGGGTTTGATATGCTCTCTGGGATCCTCATGAACTTTGAGATTCAGGGATTCTGTCATAGGTCCAAGATGAGCTGGGTGGGGTGGGAGGGGAAACCATCAGGGAAGAGGAAGGGAAAGGGAAAAAGGTTCACCCCTGTGCTGACTGCCTTGGATGTTGGCCAAGGTGCTGGATAGAGAACAGAACAGCCCTGCACATCACAGTCCATGGCATGTTTGCCGTCACCTTCCTCTTCGGTGGTGTGGTCCTAGGCCTGGTAGCTTGGAAGATTTTCCACCTCCATGGCTCCGCGGCAGGCAAGGAACAAAGCCAGACCTGGAAGGGCATTGTCACTGTGCTCGGCATCTCCTGCTTGGTGGGCGGAACGTGGGGACTGGTCCTCTTCACCCCAATTGGTTTCACTGCCATCTACACCTTCACACTACTCAACTCTCTCCAAGGTAAGAACACTCTCAGACCCTGGTCCTTCCTTAAGATGTCACATAATCTCACCTCTCTCCACCTCTCCTGGGAGGCAAGCCAAAGAGTACCTGGGAATGGAGAGAATAAAGGAGCCCCAAATAGTGGTGGTGGTGGTGGTGGTGGTAGCAGCAGCATTAGTAGCAGTCATACCAATGATATTTATATAATACTTTAGGGTTTGCAAAGTGCTTTATATAGTATCTAATTAAATCCTCATAAAAGCACTGTGAGGTAGGTGCTATTATTACCCTTATTTTACAGGTGAGGAAACTGAGGCTGAAAGTGGTTCTGTGCCCAGAGTAAAAGACAGCTAGTAATAACAATGGCTAACACTTAGACAGCATTTTAAGTTTTGCAAAGCATTCTACATACATAAATTGTTTCTTTAGAGATCCTCACAATAACCCTGGGGGGCAGGGGCTATCATTAACCCCATTTTACAGATAAGGAAACTGAGGCTGAGAAAGGTCAAGTGACTTGCCTAAGGTGACAACTTGGTAATAATTAAAATTATAATAGCTAACATTTGTATGGTGCTTTCCATTTATATAGGGTTCTATGGTAGGCAAAACACTTTATATATATATATATATATATATATACATATACATATACATATACATATACATATATACATATATATATAGTCTCATTTGAAATCCTAATAACAGTTTTGTGGGGTCAGTACTATTATTGACCCCACTTTCTGGGAGAAGAAACCAGAGCTGAGAGAGAGGCTAAGTGACTTTCCCAAGGTCACACAGTTAGTCATCAAAATGATTAACATTTATATGGTCCTTTGAGGTTTGCAAAGTATTCTAATTTGGGATCCTCCTAATAGCTTTTGGAGGTAGATACCATTATTGTACCTATTTTATAGATAAAATAACTCTCCCCATTTAATAGATGGTATGGAGAAATTAATTTACTTCCTGGAGGTCACAAAATAAATAGTGATAAAGGAGGGACTAGAGTGGAGGTCTCTTGACTCATGTCTCCATTTTTTTCCCCCAAAGAATCATGTAAAATCAACTCGTGGGTCAAGGAGGGAGGCAGGGGCCCAGTTGTCCGGACTTTCCAGCTCTGTAATGACTAGAGAGAGGAGAAAGACATGGTATTTGACATGTAATCAATGCTGATAAATTCCAACTCTTGGGCTCTGTTCCCAAGAATTGTCTGTGCTGTACACCACCACCCCCACTTCCCTAGCCCCACAATGGCTACCTACAAGGCTCAAGGTGACCTCTCCTCATTTACAGGTGTTTTCATCTTCAGCTGGTTTGCCATCCTTTACTACCCAAGTCTAAAAGGGGAGTCTTCATCCAGTACTGCCAAGACAAACCAGAGCAATTCTGCATCCCGAGAGTAGACACATCCATGCATCTTTCAACATTGGTTTCAGGAGGAACTGACACAGTTGGGTGTGGTGGTTGAGGGGAGACCCAGGGCTTGGAAGCAAATACTAACTTCATCCTAGACTTTTTTTGCAGGGCAGTCAGAGTTAAGTGACTTGCCCAGGGTCACACAGCTAGTAAGTGTCAAGTGTCTGAGGCCAGATTTGAACTCAGGTCCTCCTGAATCCAGGGCCAGTGTTTTGTCCACTGAGCCACCTAGCTGCCCCCATCCTAGACTTCTTAACTCCAGGTCACTCAAGTCCAACCCGGCCCTCCTCCAAATGGGCAAAGGAATCTGGCAACAGTGGGGTGGCCAACTTCAAAAATCATAAAGGTTGGTCTTTGGGCCTCTCTTAACCTCTACTTTTGAGACTGTGCCTGATGGTCTCATCTTATGCCCTCATTATTCTCCCCCACCACTCCAAGACCCATCAACCTTGACCAATACACAAATAGTCTTAGATCTCAGAGGAGTCTTAGTGATCATCTATAGTCTAAAGGTTCTCAGCCTTTCTTTGTGTGTTATGGACCTCTTTGGTAGTCTGGTGGAACTCTTTGTTAGAATAATGTTATTAAATGCATAG
This sequence comes from Dromiciops gliroides, assembly GCF_019393635.1. Classification (NCBI taxonomy): domain Eukaryota; kingdom Metazoa; phylum Chordata; class Mammalia; order Microbiotheria; family Microbiotheriidae; genus Dromiciops; species Dromiciops gliroides. The sequence goes on along the minus strand of NC_057862.1, from coordinate 659,340,398 downwards.
ATAAAATATTTCACAAAGGAAACCAATTATATTGAAATATAGGTGTCAAATTTTTTTGAAGTTCACAGACCCCAAAGACCTCTTCATCTAGTCTAACAGCCCCACATTTACCCTAGTATTTTACCAATAAGAAAATGGAGGCTCCAAGGTCACACAGCTAGTCAAGGGCACAACCAGGATAGAACTGAGGTATCCTGAACCCCAGTCCAGTAGTCTTTCTATCACTACACAGGAATGTCCCACATCTTCAGAATTTGCCTGTCCTGTTTCCCACAGCCATAGGACCCTGAACTTAGCTAGCTGACAAAGCAAAAAACATCTCAACCAACAATATTCTCTCTCTCTCTCTCTCTCTCTCTCTCTCTCTCTCTCTCTCTCTCTCCCTCAAAGGAATCTAATGTGAAAACCTTACTCAATGAAGCTAGCAGATAGGTGGGATATTTGGGGGATAGGGTGCAATATTCTTTAAGTCACACCCCCTAATCAGCTTCCTATTCTGTCAACCCCTAAGGCCCCCTTGAACATCATAATAGTCTGACCAGGGCACACCTAGACTAAGGATTTCCCGATTTCTTCCCTTCTCCTTCTTCCTCATGTTGGATCCATCGTGACTTTGTGGGAGCTTACATTGATTTGTGGTGGGGAGAAGGGATTAGGTGGGAGAGTTTAGAGCACCAGGCTCAAGTCCCTGGATGGCCCGGCAAGGCATGGAGCCCCCAGGGGAGTGACTCTTGGTAAGTCACTTTCCCAGGCTGAGTCTCTGTCTTGACATCCAAAGCCTTAGGTAAGGTTTCAGAACTTGACTGCCTTTTCTGAGAAGGCTCAACTTAGCCGACCTTCTCCTGGTCCCAGAGATGGTCGAAGGAAGAGAGGAGACTACTGCTGTACCCAGAAGAGTAGCTTCAATACAATACAACAAACATTTATTAAGTGCCTGCTGCGTGTAGAGCCATTGGGGGGGGTCACTGAGGGAGAACCAAATTTAGGTAAGACAAGTTTCTGTCCCAGAAGCCTTAATTAATGCCCAACTTGAGCTCAGCAAAATAAGCATGTACAAATCAAATCCTACTTTCTCTTTATTTTAGATTAACCTTCAATTGGTTCCTAACTCAGTTCCCTCCTTGGTCAAATAATCCATAATCTTTATTTATAATAGCACTTGAGGTTTTCAAAGCACTTTACACATTGACAAAATATTAGGAGACCTCCTGTTTTCCAGAGCTAAAGCCCAGCAAGCAAGCTATGCCCTGAGCTTGGAAGGACAACAATCCTTTGCGATCACACTCTGGATGATCTCACCCTCTGGGCTAGTCACATAATTTACCAGGTGTTCTCTGAGCTGGACAAGCACTGGACAAACTTGGAAAGTCCTGCAATTAATCAAACTTGTCACATGCTTGCTGCTCCCTCATTGTCAGGGCTACAACTCACTGGGAAGCCACTAGTATAAGTTCTGAGATCTCCTCACACTGCCTCCAGCCTCCCGACGAGGGGCAGACCCTGGCAGACGTGTCTATAGCTCCTCCTTGCTTGCAAGACTTTTTCCTCACTTTGAAAATAAAGCTTCTCTTTGATTCCTGACTCACCTGTCTCTGGCATGCTCTGTTTGGCTCTGACCATTCATAGGTTAGAGGCTGGTTCCATCCGGTTCATGACGTTATCTCATTTGAGCCTGACAACAACACTGGAAGGTGGGTATTATCTCCATTTAACAAAAGAGGAAGCTGAAGTTGACAGTTTCACGCCTTGCCCAGGGTCATACAGCTAATAAGCATCTACATCAGAATTTGAACTTAGGTCTTCATGATTCCGAGTCTGCTGCTCTTTCACACTGCACTGCCACACCTCTATAAACAAATACTTAACTGGATTCCTTGCTTCCACACTCTCCCCCTTCACACAGCTGCCAAAATAATCTTAAAGCACACTATTCCCTTGCTCAGGAATCATCAGTGGCTCCTATTGCCAGTAGAATAAAACAAAAATTTGTTGGCTTGACATTTAAAACCCTTCATCATAGGGGGCAGCTAGGTGGTGCAGTGGATAAAGCACCAGCCCTGGATTCAGAAGGACCTGAGTTCAAATCCAGATTCAGACGCTTGACACTTACTAGCTGTGTGACCCTGGGCAAGTCACTTAACCCCAATTGCCTCTCCCACACACACAAACCCCTTCATCATCTACCTTTGGCCTATTTTTCCAGGCTTAATTCAATTATTCCTCTTCATGTGCTCTATATTCCAGGAAAACTCAGTTCCTTGAACTTGGCCCTCTACCCCCTAACTCCCATGTCTTAGTCCATCCCCCATCTCTAGAACGTATTCCTAAATCTCTTCATTTCTGTTTCTTAGAACTCTTAGCCCTCTTCAAGATGCCTCTTCTTCCAGGCAGCCTTTTCTGATTTCCCCACATTGTTACCATTCTCTACCACTTAAACTGGTGTTGTTGTTTTTATGTCTGACTTTAAATTTTGTATCCACATGTGTACCAATTAGATATAAACTTGTTTATCACAAAAGTATTTTATTATTTTCTAGTCACGTGTAGAGATAGTTTTCAACATTTGTTTTTATAAGATTTCTAGTTCCAAATTTTTCTCCCTCCCTTCCTTGCCTCCTCCTTCACCAAGACAGCAAACAATCTGATATAGGTTATATATGTACAATCACATTAGACATATTTCTGCATTAGTCATCTTGTGAAAGAAGAATCAGAACAAAAGGGAAAAAACTCAAAAAACTTTTTTTGGAGAAAAAGTATGGTTCAATCTGCATCCAGATTCCACAGTTCTTTTTTATGGATATGGAGAGCATTTTCCATCATGAATCCTTTGGAATTATCTTGTATCATTGTATTACTGAGAAGAGTCTATCACAGTTGATCATCACTTTTCATTTTCTTTTTTTTTTTTTGTGAGGCAATTGGGGTTAAGTGACTTGCCCAGGGTCACACAGTTAGTAAGTGTTAAGTGTCTGAGGCCAGATTTGAACTCAGGTCCTCCTGACTCCAGGGCTGGTGCTCTATCCACTGTGCCACCTAGCTGCCCCCACACAATATTTTTTATACTGTGTACAATATTCTCCTGGTTCTGCTCATTTCACTCAGCATCAGTTCATGTAAGTGTTTCCAGGTTTTTCTGAAATCCACCTGCTCATCATTTCTTACAGCACAATATTATTCCATTATATTCATATACCACAACTTGTTCAGCCATTCCCCAATTAATGGGCATTCCCTTGATTTCCAATTCTTTGCCACCACAAAGAGAGATGCTATAAATATTTTTGTAATGTGGGTCCTTTTCCCCTTTTTATGACCTCTTTGGGATAAAAACCTAATAGTGGTATTGCTGGGAGAAAGGGTATGCACAGTTCTATAGCCCTTTGGATATAATTCTAAATTGCTCTCCAGAACAGTTGGATCAGTTCACAGCTCCACCAATAATGCATTAGTGTTCCAATTTTTCCACAGTTTCTTCCACTTTTATTATTTTCCTTTTTTGTCATATTAGCCAATCTGATAGGTACGACGTGGTACCTCAGAGTTGTTTTAATTTGCATTTCTCTAATCAATAGTGATTTAGAGCATTTTTTCATATGGCAATAGCTTTGATTTCTTCATCTGAACACTGCCTGTTTATATCCTTTCACCATTTCTCAATTAGGGAATGACTTGCTTTCTTTTTTTATGACTTGCATTCTTATAAATTTGATTTAGTTCCTTATATATTTTAGAAATGAAATCTTTATCAGAAACATTGGCTATAAAAATTGTTTTCCCAGCCTTCTGCTTCCCTTCTAATTTTGACTGCATTGCTTCTGTTTGTACAAAAGCCTTTTTAATTTGATGTAATCAAAATAATCCACTTTGTATTTCATAATATTCTCTATCTCTTCTTTGGTCATAAATTGTTTTCTCCATAGATCTGACAGGTAAACTATTCCTTCCTCTCCTAATTTACCTATGGTATCACCCTTTATGTCTAAATTATGTGCCCATTTTGACCTTATTTTGGTATATGGTTTAAGATGTTGGTCTATGCCTAGTTTCTGCCATCCTATCTTCCAGTTTTCCCAGCAGTTTTTGTCAAATATTGAGTTATTATCCCAGAAGCTGGAGTCTTTGGGTTTACCAAACAGTAGATTACTATAGTAATTTGCTACTATGTATCCTGTGCCTAACCTATTCCATTGATCTACCACTCTATTTCTTAGCCAGTACCAAACAGTTTTGATGACTGCTGCTTTATAGTAAAGCTTCAGATTTGGTACAGCTAGCCCACCTTCCTGTGCATTTTTTGTCATTAGTTCCCTTGATATTCTTGACCTTTTGTTCTTCCAGATGAATTTTGTTATTAACTTTTCTAGCTCTATAAAATAATTTTTAGGTAGTCTGATTGGTATTGCATTGAATAGGTAAATTAATTTAGGTAGAATTGTCATTTTTATTATTTTACCTTGGCCTATCCATGAGCATTTGAAAGTTTTCCAGTTTTTTAGATCTGCTTTTATTTGTGTGAAAAATGTTTTGTAATAATGTTCATAGAGTTCCTGGATTTGTCTTGGCAGGTAGACTCCCAACAGATAAAAACTTTTTAAGGATAAGGACTGTTTTTTTGTATTGTCTTTTTTTCAGAGCTGAAAATAGTGCCTGCCACATAGTAGACACTTAATAAAGGCTTGGATTGAATGGAAGAGATCTCTTGAGAGTAAAAAGCTTTGGTAAAATCATTTTTAATCGTATACAATGGGTTCTAGGGGGCACCATAGTGTATAGAGTGCTCTGTCTGGAATCAGGAAGACTCATCTTCCTGAGACAGATCCAGTCTCAGAAATTTACTAGCTGTGTAATCCTGGGTGAGTCACTTAACCCTGTTTGTCTCAGTTCCTCAGATGTAAAAATGTTCTGAAGAAGAAAATGGCAAACCACTCCAGTTTCTTTACCAAGAAAACCCCAAACAGGGTCACAAAGAGTCAGACATGACTGAAACAAGTCAACAACAACAAAACGGTGGATAATATTAATAATGGCAGAATACTCTGTATTTGCTAAATTATCTCCTCTGATTGTCACCACAGTTTGAGGAGGTGGCATGGATAGAACACATCATTTGCTTATGATCACAGAACTTGTTAGCAGCAGAGTTAAATCTAGAACGCAGGCCTCCATATTCCTAATACACTGTTTTCTCTACGATCTTTGTTACCTGGGAATTCTAATCCTAGGGGATGATAGGGTGTAGAAATGGAAGGAAACTTAGAAATCATCTAGCCAGTGATTCTTAAACATTTTGGTCTCAGGATCCCTTTATATTCCTAAAAATAATTGAAGACCCCAACGTACTTTTGTTTGTAAGGGTTATTATTATCTCTATTGTTGTTATTGGTCTCTTCATGATCCCATTTGGGGTTTTCTTGGCAGAGATACTGGAATACTTTGTCATTTCCTTCTCCAGCTCATTTTACAGATGAAGAAACTGAGGCAAACAGGGTTAAGTGACTTGCTCAGGGACACATAGAAGTGTTAGAGGCTGGATTTAAACTCATAAAAATGGGTCTTCCTGATTCCAAACCTAATACTCTATCCACTATACCAGCTACATTCACTGTATAAAAATTAAAATAGATAAATTATGATACATTAATTAATTAAAAATAATAAACATATTGCTTGTTGATAACTCACTTCTTTAAAAGCAATTATATTGGGGGCAGCTAGGTGGTGCCATGGAGAAAGTACCAGCCTCGGATTTAGGAGAACCTAAGTTCAAATCCAGCCTCAGACACTTAACACTTACTAGCTGTGTGACCCTGGGCAAGTCACTTAACACCCATTACCCTGCAAAAAAAAAAAAAGCAATTATATTTTCAAAACTAAAGAAAATTTAGGGAGAAGAATAGTATTGATTTACATCTCTTTGCAAATCTCTTTAAGTCTGGCTTAAGAGAAGACAGCTGGATTCTCCTATCTGTTTCAATCTATTGTAATATATTATTTTGGTTGAAGAAGATGAAGAAAATGCAGCCTCACACAGGTATGTGTTCAGAAAAGGGAAGAGTATTTTAGCAGGTAAATAATGCCTTAATTTTATTATGAAAACAATTTTGACCTTGCGGAACCCCTGAAAGGGTCTCCCAATGTCTGTGGACCACACTTTGCAAACCCTAGATCTTGTCAAACTCCTTCATTTTGCATATAAGGAACTGAGTTCCAGAGAAAACTCTGTGACTTGCCTGATCAGGCAGCTACCAAGTGGAAGAGTTGGTACGCTCTAAATCTAGGGTTCTTTCCACCATATCCCATTGCCTTCAGCTGGTCTCTTTGGTCCCTTCCAATTTTAGAGGTAATCATTTATATAGCTCTATATATCTTCCTTTCATTTGATCTTCACAAGAGATGAGGAAACTGAGGCCGAGATGTTCAGTAATATTTTGCTTCCATAGAGGTGTGCACACTTGTATTCTGAAGGAGGAGCTGGAAGTGAAATGAATGTAGTGAGAGAGTTTTGTGTCTGCTTTATTCTTTCCCATCTTCCTTCCACAACACCCCAGAAGGTTTTTTCACACTTGCTCCTCCCTGGTTTCTGCTTCAGCCCAGTGGACTGACTGTGAAAGCCACTTGAGAGGCGTGTGAAGAACTATCTCTTCTCAAATCCAGGGGTCAACTCCTCCTTGGTAACTGGCTTTGAGACAAAATGAGAACGAAAAAGGGTAAAACCTGAAGACCCCTCCTTTTCCAAGCCCTTCTGTGTGATAAAGAGGCTGGTGGTGAGAGCATAGAGTGGGCACTGGGATGGTCACATCCTGGCTAAAGATGCTGAGTTTAGCAACTACTCTGTCTGAGAGCTTGTGACACACTCTTCTATACACATCACACCCCATCTGCCCTTTGGCATTGTCTGTACCCCTACCTAGAATACCCTCCCTCCCTCACCTTTGCCTTTTGAAATCCTCATTTTCCTTCAAGATTTAGCTCCAGTATCACCTTCTACATAAAACTTCTCTTTGACCCTCCCTCACCACTCAACTACCTTATATTCATTTTGTAGATGTTATCGGCGTATTTGATATGTTCATACTGTCTCCCCATTAGAATGTAAACTCCTTGAGGGCAGGGACTGTGTCATTTTTGTCTTCATATCCACAGCCCAAATACTAAACCCTTACTAAATGCATGCTGACTGACTGTGGAAATACAGGCATACAAATACCCCCTTGGTGGGATGGTGAAGTGACCCTACCATTCTGTAAAATCACTTTGGAACTGGTCTAAGAAAGTGACTAAAATGTTTCATACCCCATGACCCAGCGATTTTTACTGCTAGGCACATACCCCGAGGAAGGCACTAACAAAACCAAAATGTTGATAGCAGCACTTTTTAATTGGGGTTTGATACAGAGGGAAACTAATGAAAAAAATGCACAGGAAGGTAGACTAACTATACCAAATCTGAAAGCTATAGTATAAAGTATTTGGTACTGGCTAAGACATAGAGTGGTGCATCAATGGAATAGGATATCAAGAGGTTTGAATTGTTTGGGGGTTTGGAGAATGGCCATTGAAAGGCAACTGAAATGGAGGTGGGTGGGTCTTGGAGGCAAACCTGGCCCCTCTAGGTGGGGTGGAAAGAAGTAAGTTGTACTTATAAAAGGGGGCAGTGGCCACTCCAACAACTATGGGCATCATGAGGATTGACCTGGTCTGCTGCTCAGAAGGCTGATGGAATGACCTGATAGGATTGTTAGGAAGTAATGAGGAGAGACTCGTTGGTGTGGAAGCCTAGGCATTTGGACTCACAGTCTGATAGAGCATGGAGGACTTAAGACATAGGTGGAGAAGATACCTACTACTCCAGTGACTTTCTGGATACCCAAAGTATTGAAGCAAGAAACAGAAAGGGGAAAAAGACTGAACCAAACAAACTAAGTCAACAATCCATCTGCATGGTGACCTCCCTTTGTTGATTTCAATATTCCATAGAAATCAACATAACACTTGGGTATGCTGAGCTAGTGTGACAATCCTGAACTGTAGAATTCCATGTAGAATTTAACAAACTGAACTCCATACCCAGAGGCATCAGTATCCTGAGGACAGCAACACTCTGTACCCTGAGAAGCTAAGTGTAGAGACAACACAATTTTCAATTTCACCGCCATCCTTTAAAACTTCAATATTTTCTCCCACTGTGTGGAGACTTGGGGGTGGTGTTGGGGGTTGGGAGGAAGGAATGGAGAGTTTGTTGACTCCCTTCAAGGTATGAAAGATATTCGGTGCCATACTTGGTGCTCAATTTCGTTCCTTGATGCTATCTATTATTCTTTTCATTAAAATGCTTTGTGGCTGGGGGGCAGCTAGATGGCGCAGTGGTATAAAGCACCGGCCCTGGATTCAGGAGTAACCCAAATTCAAATCCGGCCTCAGACACTTGACACTTACTAGCTGTGACCCTGGGCAAGTCACTTAACCCCCCTATTGCCTGCAAAAAAAAAAAAATGCTTTTTGCTTTGAACTTGTGTCACCTCCAAGATGAAGATTGCAGAGGACCATCGTCATCCACCAGGACTACCTGCATTGCCATCCTCAAATACAACCGATTCGAGAAATGTCACAAAGAACATGTCTGTGCACTTTTCACCCTGCTTCCGGGATGTCCAGATTGGAGACATTGTGACTGCGAGTGAGTGCAGGTCCCTCAGCAAGACTGTGAGGTTCAACGTGCTGAAGGTCACCAAGGCCACCAGGACCAGGAAGCAGTTCCAGAAGTTCTGAGCCCCCTTCCCCAATGGTGACGGGTGGTGGGGCATGTGCCCCAGGTCTGGCCAGCAGCTCTGCTAATCAAGGCATCTTCTCTATAAAAAACAACAACAACAACAAAAAAGAACTTGTGTCACCTGTCTTTGTCTGGCAAAGGGGATTATTGGGTAGGGGCTCACAAGCTAAGGGTTGGAACAAATGCTGTATCTTAGAGGGAGTACCTTGAACTCTGTTATAACTCTAAGGCTACTATGGAGATCCCCTCCTCTGCACCCTATTAGGGAAACAAGAATATCACAAAAGGCAACGTTGGGGTCAACAAACACTCACTGCCTTCCAAAAATAAGGTGTAAGAAGCATGAGGGTCTCTCAAACTTCTTCCTACTTGTACTCATAGACTGTGGGGGTTCCTGATGACTTATTTTTTTGTGTGAGGCAAGTGGGGTTAAGTGACTTGCCCAGGGTCATACAACTAGTAAGTGTTAAATGTCTGAGGCCAGATTTGAACTCAGGTACTCCTGATACCAGAGCTGGTGTTCTATCCACTGAGCCACCCACCTTGCTGCCCCCTAATGACTTGTTTAATTTTTTTTTAATTATAAACCTAGGGAAAGCTAGGTATATATATAGATATAGATATATACCTGGTGATGGTGAAAAAAACAACTAAAGCTAAATATGTTTGTGGGGTGGAAACAAAAAACACAGAAAAAACATGCTTTTGTTCAATGCTCTCTTCTAGGTCTGCCCCCTAATTCTAGTCCCTTTGGTCCTATTGTCCTTCCCTCTTCCTTTATTTTATGTCCAGTAGGGGTCAGAACATGCAAAGTTCTTGTCGTTTAAAGAACTCACTGTCTGCATCAGCTCATATAGGTCTTTTCATATCTCCTTATAAGTTTCATAGTCACCATTCCTATGGTGGTCCATCACATTAAGATACATTTAATTGGATTCAGCTGTCCTCCAGAAGTACTTTGAGTCTGTTTGTGATTTGGGGGAGAACAGCTGCAAAGATGGCTTCTGTTACCACTTTTGCCTCTGTCAGTCAGTAGTGATGGAATATCTAGGCGTGGTGATTCCTCCCTCAAGGGGATCTTAGGGAGGCAGAGCTTCAAAACAAAGCAACTTAGCAAGTCCAGGATCCAGAGGCTAGGTCCTGGCTGTAGTAGTCCCTGGGAAGTTAGAAACTACAACTCCCAGAAGCCTTCTCTCCCTAGCTTCCGGAAGCTGGTTCCTATGGAGACGGACTAACAAACTAGGGCAGCTGTTTAGGGGTGGAGGATGGTGCTGGTGTCCTAGGAAGTGAGGACAGTGTGGGGGTAGCAGGAGGGCTGAGCTGTGGTGGTGGGAGGGGCATATCATCAACCCAGTGATCTCCAGCCCTCGTCTCCCTGTAAGCTGATGTGGATTGAGGAATGGAGGGGAGCTGGGGTGGGAGTGGGGGACAAGGGGAATAGCTGGGGGTGGGGGATCCTGGTAGGGTGGACAAGTGGAATTGGTGAGGCTGGGGGATGGAAGGGAGATGAACCCAGCCCTCTGTAGCTCCAGTGATAGATTGGAGGGGAAGGTGGAGGGAATTGGAGAAATGTGTTAGTGATAGGGAAAGCCAACTAAGAAAAAACTGAGAAAGCCAGTAAAGTTTGTCTTTGTAGTCACCCCAGGGTGACCATTCCAGACCACTGAGGACATCTCCGCTAGCCCTGCCATGCTCCCTTCTTCTGATATGTCTTTTTGCCTGTATCTTAGCCTACTGTTGGTGTCCTTACTTCAAGTGTCTCTCCACTAAAGTCCATCCTTCATTTAGCTACCAAAATGGTTTTCCTAAAAGAGCAGACTCTCTCTCTCTCTCTCTCTCTTCTTTCTCTTTATCCTTTATCTCTTCTTTCTCTCTCTTCTCTCTCTCTCTCTTCTTTCTCTGATATCCTTTATCTTCTTCTTTCTCTCTCTTCTCTCTCTCTCTTTTCTCTCTCTGTCTCTGTCTCCCTTCTTCTCTCTCTTCTCTCTCTCTCCTCTCTCTTCTTTCTCGTTCTCCTTTATCTCTTTCTCTCTCTCTTTCTTTCTTCTTTCTCTCTCTCTGTCTCTCTCTTTTTTCTCTCTCTCTCTCTCCCATTTTTCATAGCCTGGCCACTTCCCATCTCTCCAGAATTCTCTTATACATGACCCTCCACACACTCTACAATCTCTCCACACATACCCATCAACATCTTGTTCTTCCTCACACACAAATTTCATCTAGTGACTCCATTTTTTCCTCCTTGATGTGCCTCATGCCTGGAATCCTCCCCTTCCTCACCAATGCTTCCCAGCTTTCTTCAAGACAGCTCAAATTCCATTTTCTGCAGGGAATTTTTCTAGTCCCCCTCTCTATGGCTGCCAATGCCCCCTCTCATTACACTGTATTATTATATCTTGCATGATGTGTCATTAAGGACTGGACAGTATTTCTGCCTTTCTTTGTATTCTCTGCACTTAGCACAGTGCCCCACACATAGCAATTACTTATAAATTACTCATTGGATGACTGGATGGGCCAAAGAATGGACTAGTTCACAGGACTCTGAGCCATAAGGGGCCCTAGAGATCACTTAGCTCAACACTCTCATTTTATTGATGAAAGGAGAAAGAGCAGTCATTTGATCCAGGATTTACAGCTTCCAATCCTGGGGCCTTTCCACTGGTCAAGAATTACCAACATCATCAACAGTCATTGTCAATCATTTTTATTATTATAACAAGGATTAGGGCTAGGGGCTTGACCTGAGATTTCACTCATACAGGGAACTTCCAAGTGAAGAACCACCTTCTACAAATGGAGTTGTTGACATCTGCCTCAGTAACTTAAAAGTCTTAGAGAGTTGCCCAGACCACTGAAGGTTTGTGTTTAGAGTAAGTGTTTTGCCCTGGGTTATAGGGTCAGGATGTATCAGACCTGAACCTTGAAGTTATTGACTCTATCCTGTAGTTGATGATGGTGGTGGGTGGTGATGGTAATGGTCATGATGGTTATGATAGTGATAATGGTGATTAATGATAACTCCTTTATACGGAACTTTAAGGTTTGCAAAGCACTCTATATGCTTTATCTCGTTTTTTGGCTTCTAGAGAACTTGTGTATTTTAACTGGGTCTTTCTAGGGAAGATCACTGTGGGCTTTAGAATCAGAGGACCAGGGCAGCTAGGTGGTGCAGTGGATAAAGCACCCGCCCTGGAGTCAGGAGTACCTGAGTTCAAATCTGGCCTCAGACACTTAACACTTACTAGCTGTATGACCCTGGGCAAGTCACTTAATCCCAATTGCCTCACTAAAAAAAAAAAAAGAAAGAATCAGAGGACCTAGGTTAGAATCCCACTTCTGATAATTATTACCTAGGAGACCTTGGAGAAGTCACTCAACCTCCCTGGGTGTCAGTTTCCTTATCTGTAAAATGAGTGGGTTGGCCTAAATGGATGGACTCTGCGGTCCCTTCCAGCTCTAGGCTTATGATCTTCTGACATAAAAATGGCATCCCCGAATCTATTGTCTACCTGATCAGTGCATGCCAATCAGAATCACAGATTGCTCCAACTAGGGGGGACCTTTCAGTTCATCTAGTCCAATTCCCTGGCACTGAGTTTTACAGTAAATGAAACAAAGGAAGATTCAGAGAAGATCAGTGACTTCTTCATATACCCAGCAAGGTCATGGTAGGAATTTCCAGCATTCTGAGCAACGTTTAGGGACACTTATCAAGAACAGACAATAACATCAACAAGTGTGTGTGAGGGGCGGGGGACAAAGCAGAGATTAGAGACTAATTTGTCTCTCCCAGCTTACTCAGACACCAGTAAACACTGAAGAGATTCCTATTCAGGTATGGATTGGACTAAGTGACCCCAAGATTCCTTCCAATTCTGAGAATCTGTGATTTTATAGTTGCTGATAGGATACGAGATATGTTAAATGCTTTGCTATGCCATATGATATGATATATGTGATATGACATTTATTGTGTGTGTTACATGTAACATGACATATTATGTGTTGTGATGTACTGTGTGACTGTAGCACATGACATTCTGTATTATATATTATATAATGACATGTGACATGTTGTGTGATAACACATTGTGTGTTATGTGGTGTGTCACATGTTCCATTATGATGTGTGATTGTGACATGTGACATGATATGTGATATGATGCATAATGTGTCATCTGATATATGGCAAATGATATGATGTTATATAATGTGATTGTGACACATGATATGATATTCTACATGATATTATGTGCCACACATAACACATCATTGAACAGGTTGTGTTGTGTGGGATTGTATTTTTATATGACAGGTTATGTGATGATATTGATATGATGTGTAATACATCATGTGACATGTGATATCATATAATGTGATGCATGATATAGAACATGTGGGGCATATGACATGACATGACATGACATGACATGATAAAACATTTCAGTGTTGAAGCTCTGTGCTGGCCACTATTCTGGTGATACTAAGCAACAAAGACAATTCTTTCCCTGAAGGAGCTTGGATTCCAATGGGGGAAGACAACACATATAAAAGGGAGCTACAAAGGGGGTAAGGAATCTACCCAAGTTGGGCAGCAGGGCTTAGGAATGACCAGACGAGAGGAAGTAAGAGTTCACCTGTCAGAGCTTGGGACCAAAGGCTTTCTGTGTGTGCCCAACTCTTTCTTTTTTCATAGGGAGATTCTTGGTCCTTTTCCTGTCCTCTTTAGAATAGGAAATAAAGTGAGGAGGGAACCTTTGGGTGTCAGAAGCTTTCCTTAGCGATTAGCTCAGAAATTGGCACACAGTGAGTGTTGAGCAAACATTGTTGGTTGACTGACCTATTCAATCCAATCCAACAAGCATTAATTAAGTCCTTACTGTGTGCAATGTACTGTGCTGGGGATACAGAGACAAAATAAAACAATACCTGACCTCAAAGGAGCTTCCATTTGACTGAGTGGATGGATATATAAATATCTTGAGGAGTACAGAAAGAGAATTAAGGGGTTTCAGAAAGTCTCTTCAGAAAGAAGTAGAACATGAACTGAACTCTGAAGGGGGTTCTAAGAAGCAAAAGTGAGGAAGGTGAGTGAGTGTTCCTAGGCTGAGGAACAACTTGTTCAAGGGCAGAGGGGAAGGAGATGGACTTGTTCTGAGTTGATGGCCTCTTTCCAGGCAGAACTTACTATCAAGAACTTCAGATTGGAGGGAAACTCAGAGACCCCAACTGAAGAATTCTTTGAGGGAAAGTCCCATGAGATGGCTAACGTCCAATCAGACCAGAAAAGTCTGGATAAAGTAATATCCAGTCAGTCAATAAGCATTTATTAAGTACCCACCATGTGACAGGTAGAGCAGCTAAGTGATGCCATGGAAAGAGGGCTGGGCCTGGAGTCAGGAAGACCTTAGTTCAAATCTGTCCTCAGACACTTACTAGTTCTGGGACCCTGGGCAAGTCACTTCACCCTATTTCCTTCAGTTCACTCATCAGTAAAAGGAACTAGAAAAGAAAAGGCAAACCGTTCCAGTATTTTTGCCAAGAAAACCCCAAATATAAAGAGTCATAAAGAGTAGGACACTAGGGGGCAGCTAGGTGGTGCAGTGAATGGAGCACTGGCCCTGGATTCAGGAGGACCTGAGTTCAAGTCTGGCCTCAGACACTTAACACTTATTAGGTGTGTGACCCTGAGCAAGTCACTTAACCCCAATTGCTTCAAAACAAAAACAAAACAAACAAAAAACCACAAAGAGTAGGACACTACTGAAAAGACTGAACAAAAATGTGCCAGGCATTATCCCAAGTGCTAAAGATACAGACAAGATAGCCCCTGCTTTGAGGGACTTAAAATCCAATGGGTATCCAGGGCAAGATGGATGATATAATGAATTTCATTGGCTGACTGACCTATCCAATCCAAATCCAATAAACATTTATTGAGTGTTTATTATGTGCACGGGACTTCTGATGGGTGCTATTGAGGTAAAGAGACTTCATTTTAAGATTACCCAATGTTACTAAGGTCAAGGTTCCACATGTCCAAAGAGAGAAAACGCAAAATTGTAGAATGTTACAACGGAAAACCATTTTAGAGATCATCAATTCTGACACCTTTATTTTTCAAAAGAGGAGATAGAGACCCATAGAGGAGCTTGTCCAAAGTCATAATGAGGTAGTGAGAGCACGAACCAGAAACTGGGGCTCCCATCTTCTGGTTCACAGCTCTTGACTCACCTTGTCTACCCTTCTTGTTCTCAGCAGCTAGATAGAAATTAACATGGAAGTCCTGAAGGAGAAAGTAGAAGAGGAAGAAGCAGCGGAAAGAGAAGCAGAGGCTGAGCAAGCAGCAAGGAGGGCAGCAGAGAAAGAAAGAGAAAGAGAAGATGTCACTCTCAACCGAGAAGAACTCATCGATCTGGAGCAGAAGCTGAGCGAAATTGAAGTCCACATCCCCGAAGTTCCTGTGTTAGTAGTTGGGAAGATAAGGGGACTCCTTCCTCATGAGGTCAGAGCCAGGCTGGACTAGAAGTAGGAGAAGTTGGGAAGAAGACAGGAATCCTCTCCACTGGGTAGAAAAGGGAATAGACAAACACAATGGGGAGAATCATCTTCCCCAACATTGTAGAATGAAGCAGTGGCTAAATGGGTTTAGGGATTTGGAGCCACCAGTACCCCCAAAGGACTGTCTGTAGCACTTCCTGTTGCTCCTTACTTCCCATCTTCCTCCTACCCACTGCCCTTCTGATGCCTCTTGTACCTGAGCACAGAAGGAGTTTTCTGACCACATGCATGCCCCCCACAAGTCCTGCCTTTTGCAGACAACTCCCCAAACACCCTTATCCCTGGCATAGAACTCCCATTCCCTCATGGCCCTAATCTCAGATAGATGAGAGGAATTGTCTGACAAAGAATTCACACCAAGGTCTTAATCTTTCTTTTGGCTGAACCTTTGATTTCATTCCCCGTGGGGAACTTTCTCTACCAATGAAGACTGGCACCTCCTCTCCTACTCATGTAGTCTTAGAGGCTCCTCTGAGCACTCTGAGAGTTTGTGACTTGCTTGAGGTCAACAGCCGGTATGTATTGGAGTCAGGACATCACCAAGACTTCTTGCTCCAAATTCCAATGAATCATTGATAACTTAATGAGTCTTCATTAAGCTCAGGCATATTTTTGTGAAGAGAGCCAAAAGCCTAGTTTATCAAAAGGAAAAGACTCTCTTATGGTGGGGTTGTAGACAGAGCATGAGGCTAGTGGGGCATAGGGCACTTCTTGGGGTCCCTCAGATGAAACCACAGAGTCATGACCTTACAGGTTCCCACCTAGAAGACAGGAAGGTCTAGCTGATGCTTCAGAATTTGCCTCTGTTCCTTCACTCCTTAGTCCATCTTTCTCCATCCCTGGGCTACAGGACCTTCACAAAGAGCTCCATAGACACGTCCACACTGCCAGTGACCTACAGAACCAATAATCCCAAGGAGGAACTGCTCCTCCAGGTGGCGGATAATTTTGCCCGTCAGTATAGTCACCTGTGCCCAGACCGGGAGCCGCTCTTTCTCCATCCTCTGAACGAGTGCGATGTGCCGGTAAGGACAAAGGCAGGAAAGGGGCTACAGGGTTAGAGGATCGTAGGCTTAAAGCTGGTAGCGACTTTTGCCTCAGCAGACAGCAAACCTTGGAGGGGTTTTCCCCATAAGCAAACTGATCATATGATCAAAGGATTTCAAGCTGGAATGAACCTTGGAAATCACCTATTCCAGCTCCCCTGGTTTACAGCTGAAGAAACTGAGGTCCAGGGTCAATCAATAAGCATTTTTAAAGCACTTAGTATGTGTCAGGCACAATAGTCAGTACATGGTCCCTGCCCTCAAGGTGCTCCTATTCTTGCGGGGGGGACAACACACCAATCACTATGTATATACCAAGTATAATCAGTATTGATGGAAGGCAATATCGAAGGGAAGGCACTAGTCTGGAGAGACCGATCAAGCCCTCCTGTAGAAAGTGGGATTTGCACTGAGTCTTGAAGGGGGCCAGGAGGGGGAGGGAGGGAGAGGGGGATGACCAGAGGATGGCATAGAGTTGGGAGATGGGAGCTCCAAGTGCACAAAGGTTACAGCATCAAAGTCAAGACTTCTGGCTCTAAATCCAGTGCCCTTCCATCTCTTAAATACTGTCTCCCCCAAGAGTATTTACTGTAGGACTCTGAGCAATGGAATAGGGTAGGAAGGAAAAGGAGAGGAGGTGGCTGGCTTATTCTCATTAGAAATTGAAATAAGGAAGATGTCTTCTCTTCCCATCTGACCTTTGGAGCAAATTCACCTCTTTGGACTCCCCACCCTCAGACTTATTTTCAAATAAGCCTTGGTTTTTAAAATCTACCCATTCACACATTGGATTGAACACATGCTCTGTTCCAGAAGTAATACACCAGAAACAAAGCCTCCCCTGGTCCCACAACCCCTTGTGAAAGGACAATGAATGAGTATTCATGAGAAAACATAGAATAGAAACCTATCAATCATCCCATGGGCACAAGAGCCAAAGGAGAGTGACCACAGTGTTATTGTCATAATATTCATGGGCATAACCTACTGCATCTCCTCTGCCCTAAGGGAGACTATTTTATATGCAAAACAGAAATAGTGACAAGAGTTGGGAGACAGATAGAGGGGGGAGAGAGACGAGAGGCAGAGATAGGGAGATTCAGAGAGAGGTAAAAAGACAGAGGAGGGAGGGAGGGAGGGAGGGAGAGAGAGAGAGAGAGAGAGAGAGAGAGAGAGAGAGAGAGAGAGAAATAGATGGGGGGAGAGAGGAACAGATAAACAACAGAGACAGAGAATGAGGGGTAGGAAAGGGAGGGGCAAGCCTCTTGACTTAATGAATAGCCTAAAAATCAGGAAGACCCTTAGTTCAAGCATTGCTTGACACAAAACTATAAATTTTAAAATTAGTTGTCAGTTTGCATTGGAGAATTATACAGGGCTATGGAGCTCAATTTATTGATATATGACATGAATATAGTTAAGCTTATAGACATGATAGCCAAAGCGACCAGTTTCCTTCTAAGAGATGAACCCTTCTTCACAGACAGCAACTAAATTCCTAATGCTGGTCTGCTGCCACAACCACTTTGTTTCTTTTTGAAAATTTGCAAGTTTTATTGATACCTTTTGTTTTTATATCACTTTCATTTCTGAATCCTCCTCTACTGAAAGCGCCATCACTTTTAATGAAAGAAAGAGGGAAAGAGAGAGAAAGGAAGAGAGGGAGGAAGGGAAGAAGGGAGAGAGGAAGGAAGGGAAGGAAGAAAAGGAATGAAGGAGGGAGGAAGGGAGGAAGGAAGGAAGAAAAGGAAGGAAGGAAGGAAGGAAGGAAGGAAGGAAGGAAGGAAGGAAGGAAGGAAGGAAGGAAGGAAGGAAGGAAGGAAGGAAGGAAGGAAGGAGGGAAGGAAGGAGGGAAGGAAGGAGGGAAGGAAGGAAGGAGGGAAGGAAGGAAGGAAGGAAGGAAGGAAGGAAGGAAGGAAGGAAGGAGGGAAGGAAGGAGGGAACGAAGGAGGGAAGGAAGGAGGGAAGGAAGGAAGGAGGGAAGGAAGGAAGGAAGGAAGGAAGGAAGGAAGGAAGGAAGGAAGGAAGGAAGGAAGGAAGGAAGGAAGGAAGGAAGGAAGGAAGGAAGAAGGGAAGGAGGAAGGGAGGAAAAGAGGGAGGAAAGGAGGTAATAAGGAGGGTGCAAAGGGGAATGACAAAAAAGGGAAGGGAAAGAAGGAAGATTTGACAAAACAAAGCAGATGAACTGAATCTGGCAGTATATGTTGGTCCATACACCACCACCACCCACCACCACCCAACCCCCAAACTCTGAAAAGAAGGGCATTCTCCCACCTCTTTTTCAAGGACCAACTTTCTCAATCACTATTTACAAGGCAGATGAGGGGACAGTGTCTATGGCTGGGTTTAGGCCAGTTCCATCCCATAGAGTATTAGAGCTGCAAGGGACATTAGAGATCATGCTAACAGCCAAAGCTATCCACAAGTGGCATGTATTACCGTAGGAGGTAATGGGTTTCTCCATCACTGAAGGTCTCCAAGCAGAAGCTGAATGACCTGTTTGTCAGGGATATTGATAAGGGAATTGCTGGTACAAGCTGGACTGCGTAATTCCGAGCCTAGGATACAGTGGCTTTTCTAGGACTATAGGATTTAGAGTTGAGAGGGGTCTTGTTGATCCATTAGCCCAACTGCCCCATTTTACAGTTAGGGAAACGAAGACTGAGGAAAGCTAAGTTATTTGCCATGCAGAGAAAAACCATAAATCCAAGCCTTCCATTAAATAATCCTCTCACTACACATCACTACCCTTGAGACACAATTGAGAGTGTGTATTGGACTCCTGGCTAGGGACTTAAGGTAGTTTAAGAAGGAGTGCCTCCAAATCCCAGCTCAAGCCCAACCTCTCCTTACAGAAGTTTGTGAGCACTACCATTCGCCCAACACTGATGCCCTACCCAGAGCTCTACAATTGGGATAGCTGTGCTGAATTTGTTTCTGATTTCCTCACTATGGTGCCCCTGCCATCTGCCATCAAGCTGGTAAGAACCTCACAAAGAGACTATTGGTCTCAGTACCTCCATGCTCCATGCAGGAGCATGATATGCCTAATTTACAGATGGGTAGCATTAGGGATGAGGTAGAGGGGAACAGCTGGATATAGGTCATCAGGGAGTCTTGGGCAGACCTAAGGCTACCATGGTTAGCTGAGGCAGTGTTTATACACACCAAGTGGGCTGATCAATAGCAGGTCTCTGCCTACCACCAGGAAAGAGAAGGACAGGTACTCTATTTGCCTTCATGCTTTGAGTTCTTCCCTGCCCATCCATCTGTGACTTCAGGCAGGGCTTCTGAGTAGAGAATAGAAGAAGAGTGGATCCTCTTTCAAGGTCTCCTGACCACACCCCATGCCATCTATGACTGGGCTTTGATCATCTAGCACTGACAATTAAGAAATACTTGTTGATTGACTGTTAGAAAGGTGGGAGTGAGAAACATAAGGAGGTTACCATGGGGAAGCCAAATTAGTCACCAAAAGACAGCAGGGTCATCATTCCACCCACCAAAAAGAGGCAGAACTAACCAAGCGGAGGAGTGAAGAGAGACAGATTTGGGTACAATATACAGAAATTCATTTTGTAATTGTCCACAGATGGAATTGGCTGCCTTAGGAGCTGGTGGCACAGTGGATAAAGCACTGGCCCTACATTTAGGAGGACCTGAGTTCAAATCCAGCCTCAAATACTTGACACTTACTAGCTGTGTGGCCCTAGTCAAGTCACTTTACCCTCATTGCCACACAAAACAAAACAAACCTAATGAAGAGGTAATGGGCTCCCCATCCCCAGAGGTCTTCAAGCAGAGGGAATTCCTCAGAATAAATGACTCTGAACCTATGATCTGCCTGAGACTCCAAATCTGGAGCTGCAAGGAACCTTAGCAATCATCTAGTCCAACACACCAGTTAGGTGGCAGAGTGACTAGAGTGCTAGACTTGAAGTCAGGAAGATCTAGATTCAAATTCTACCTCAGATGTTAGATAGCCGTATAACCTGAGCCAGTCACTTCCCCTTCCTCAGCCTCAGTTTCCTGATCTGTAAAAGAGGGTCAGTAAGAACAACCATTTTATAGGGTTACTATAAAGATCAAATGAGATTACATCTTTTACAGACTTGGCAAGCCTTAAAACGTTACATAAATATCATCACAGCCACCAACATCATCACCCAACCCTGTCATTTTATAGAAAAGGAAATACACCCGGCATGGCCCCATGAGCAGTGAGGATAGGGACCCAAGTCCAAATTCAGGGTCCCTTTGCCCTATACTGAATAATCTCTCCCCTTCCCCTATAAGCACAAGCTTCAGGTGGAGATTAGGGTACCAGTAGGCAGAGAAGCCAGGGGCTGCCCCATGACCAGAGGGCTCCCAAGAACCACTCCCTGACCCACTTTCTTCTGCTCGTCCCAGCCAGAATACCTGTTCTCCCCTACCTCTGTCCTCAAGTACCAGAAGGGGAACTGCTTTGACTTCAGCATCTTGCTGTGCTCCATGCTCATTGGTGCTGGCTATGATGCCTACTGCGTCAGTGGCTATGCCAGCCAGGACCTCTGCTTCATGGACCAGACTCGGGAGGTGTGTCCCCTGCTGAAGAAACCCAAGGAGGTGAGAGGGCACTGCATCGGGGGCTGAGGACCACGCCCTCGTCCCCTTACTTTTTCATAAATGAAACCGAGGACTATTATTGTTAATGACTGACTAGCGACCATCCCCATACTTCCTCATAAAGGAGGAAGGGGATGTCAGAGGCCATCCCATTTCATTAGAAGAAGAGGAAAATGGGGCAGCTAGGTGGCACAGTGGATAGAGCACCGGCCCTGGAGTCAGGAGGACCTGAGTTCAAATCTGGCCTCAGACACTTAACACTTACTAGTTGTGTGACCCTGGGCAAGTCACTTAACCCCAATTGCCTCACTAGAAAAATAATAATAATAAAAAGAAGAAGAGGAAAATGGGACAGCTAGGTGGTGTAGTGGATAAAGCATCGGCCCTGGAGTCAGGAGAACCTGAGTTCAAATCTAGCCTCAGATACTTGCCAATTTACTAGCTGTGTGACTCTGGGCAAGTCACTTAACCCCAACTTCCTCACCAAAAAAAAAGAAGAGGGAAAAAAATAGACAACAAAGATGGTACGGCACATCATGGAGGGATCTTGCCCACTGGTGGGACCATTCATTGCCCTGTGCCATCCAGGCTTTATGGCCTCTGGTCTGATGCAGATTATAGGCAGCTAGGTAATAAGACACTGGACCTAGAGTCAAGAAGACCTTAATTCAAATCTGGCCTCAAATACTTCCTAGCTATATGGACAAGTCACTTAACTTCTGTCTACCTCAGTTTCCTCAACTACCAAATGAGTATCATACTAGCTCCTACGTCTAGGTCTATTGTGAGGATTAAATGAGATTATTTACAAAGCACCCAGAACAGTGCCTGGCACATTGTAGATACTATATAAATGCTAAGTTTTATTATTCTCATTATCCTTCTTTTTGCAAAACTCTTCATGAGTTGTGAAGACATGGTCTGGGATTTTACCACTTGTCCTTATGCCTCCCCAGAGGACCTAGAATGGCTATTCATTTTTGCAGACAGTAGTAAAACTCTATACGCTTTCCTGCCTACTCCCCCACCCCTACCCCCAGGTCTTTGGTGACACCAGTGAGTGATGCATCTTGATTTTCAGTTTCCAGAGGAGAGGTAACAGGAAGCAAAGATTCTCCCATTGAGAGAATAAGAATGGGGCAGCTAGGTGGCACAATGGATAAGGCACTGGCCCTGGATTCAGGAGTTCAAATCCAGCCTCAGACACTTGACACTTACTACCTGTGTGACCTTGGGCAAGTCACTTAACCCTCATTGCCCTACAAAAAAAGAAGAAAGGAAGGAAGGAAGGAAGGAAGGAAGGAAGGAAGGAAGGAAGGAAGGAAGGAAGGAAGGAAGGAAGGAAGGAAGGAAGAAAATGAACTCATTGAGAGAAGAGAGGGTGTTTTGGCCTTTTTTTAATAAAAGTATTTTAGAAGGCAGCTAGGTGGTACAGTGGATGGGGCACTGGCCCTGGATTCAGGAGGACTGAGTTCAAATCCAGCCTCAGACACTTGACACTAGCTGTGTGACCCTGGACAAGTCACTTAACCCTCATTGCCCCACCAAAAAAAAATGTATTTTTTTTATTTTCCAGTTATATGTAGAAATAGTTTTAAACATTTGTTTATATAAGATTTCCCATTTCAAATTTTTCTACCTCCCTCCCCTCCCTCCCCAGCAGGTAATCTGATACAGGTTATATATACATAATAACATTAAACATATTTCTGCATTAATCATATTATACAAGAAGAATCAGAGCACAAAGGAAAAACCTCAAATCAGAAAACCAACAGCACCAAAAACAAAAGAAATAGTATGGTCCAGTCAGCATCCATATTCCACAGTTCCTTTTTTTTCTGGATTTGGCGAGCCTTTTCCATCATGAGTCCTTTGGAACTTTCTTGTTCCATTGGATTGGTGAGAAGAATCTAGTCTATCACAGTTGATCAACACTCAATGTTGATGATACTGTGTATAATGTTCTTCTGGTTCTGCTCATCTCACTCATCATCAGTTCATGCAAGTCCTTCCAGGTTTCTCTGAACTACACCTGCTCATTGTTTCTTGCAGCACAGTAGAATTCCATTACATTAATATACCACAACTTGTTTAGCCATTCCCCAATTGATGGACATCCTTTCAATTTCCAATTCCTTGCCACCACAAAAAGAGCAGCTATAAATGTTTTTGTACATATGGGTCCTTTTCCCTTTTTTGTGATCTCTTTGGGAAAAAAGACCCAAGAGTAGTATTGCTGGGTCAAAGGGTATGCACAGCTTTATAGACCTTTGGGCATAATTCCAAATTGCTCTCCAGAATGGTTGGATCAGTTCACAGCTCCACCAACAATGCATTAGTGTTCTAATTTTTCCCCAGCTCCAACATTTATTATTATCCTTTATTGTCATATTAGCCAATCTGATAGGTGTCAGGTGGTACCTCAGAGTTGTTTTAATTTGCATCTCTCTAATCAATAGTGATTTAGAGCATTTTTTCATATGGCTATAGATAGCTTTGATTTCTTCATCAGAAAATTGCCTGTTCAGAACCTTTGACCATTTCTCAATTGGGGAATGACTTGGATTCATATAAATTTGATTTAGTTCCCTATAGATTTTAGAAATGAGGCCTTTATCAGAAGTACTGGCCATAAAAATTGGTGTTGTTTTCCCCATTTTAAAAATGAGGGAACTGAGGCACAGAAATGTTAAAAAAAAAAAAAGGCTCATCTAAGATGACATAGTAAATTAATGGAAAGGCTACATATTTTAGGGCACAGAGCAACATAAGCATGAGGAAAGACAACTTCTTGCAAAGGTTTTCTGATGTCCTTCAGTGCCTACGGTACTGAGTTAGGGGAGTGTAGGGTTGGAAGAGATTCAGGTCCTTGCACCCATCTCATCCTAAGCAGCTAGGTGGCACTAAGCATACGTAGCAGTGGTATGACCCTGACCCTGGGAATGTCTCTGAAATGCTATCTGCCTCTTAGTAAAATGGAGATGATAGGGGGCAGCTAGGTGGCGCAGTGGATAGAGCACCTGCCCTGGAGTCAGGAGTACCTGAGTTCAAATCCGGCCTCAGACACTTAACACTTACTAGCTGTGTGACCCTGGGCAAGTCACTTAACCCCCATTGCCTCACTTTAAAAAAATGGAGATGATAATAGCACCCACCTCCCAGGAATTTTTGTGAGGATGAGTTAACATGTGAAGCACTTTGTAAACCTTAAAGGACTATATAAATGCTAAGATTTACTTTCCCCATCATCATTATTATTTCGTATTGGGCTCCAGGTTGTTGCAGAAAAAGAGAAGGTTGTGCCCAAAAGTACACAATCAAACCCCCAAGGGACCTGCGCAGCAAGTTTGAGCTTGCACAGGTAGCCAAGAAGGAGGCGGAAATTACGGCTGCAGAGGAGAAGAAACGGAAGGAAGAAGAAGAACGGCTCTTGGTGGGTCCCATGAGCTCCACAGGTGTGGTGCTTCCCGGGCACACTGATCAGGACACCTCAAGGAGGTGGTTATGCAGACAGGGAAAGGGGGTAACTTTTTGAGGTCACTCACCGGAGGAGTCTGGATCTGAATTCAGAGCTCTACCTTCTGGGTTGTTGGGGTTTTTTTCCTCTGAGTTTTAACTGCCTCTCTATCCACCTTCTCCCTTCCATCTACTAGAGAAATATGTTGTAAGTTGTCCTGGGTCTTTTGCTAGATAGGAAGGAATAATCTTCCAGACTACTGGGTAGTTTTCAAGGAATTGGCTCACAGGTGTTTCCTACCCATAAGAAAAGCCTAGGGGCAGCTACGTGGCACAGTGGATAAAGCCCTGGCCCTGGATTCAGGAGTACCTGAGTTCAAATCCAGCCTCAGACACTTGACACTTACTAGTTGTGTGACCCTGGGCAAGTCACTTAACCCCCATTGCCCAACAAAAAAAAAAAAAAGAAAAAAAAGCCTACCTTATTCTTATTGGCCACCAGATCCGTGTCTGACATGGGTAAGGGTGCCTAACATCCCTTGCACCCAGGTTGTCCCCTTCCTAGGCCCATAACACCAGCCACATTGTTGCTGACAGCTCCTCTCCTTTCAGGCACTTGATAAACCACCTCCAGACCCAATGCACGGTCTTCGGATCCATGCGTGGGTCCTTGTCCTGTGTGGAAGACGTGAGGTACCTGAGAGCTTCTTCATTGACCCATTCACTGCCCACAGCTACAGCACCCAAGATGAACATTTCCTTGGGATTGAAAGCATCTGGAATCATAAGAATTATTGGGTCAACATGCAGGATTGCTGGAATGGTTGCAAGGTACCACCCTAGGAGGGATAATAGGCATCCTTGCTGAAGACAAGCAAAAAACATAGGGAGTACATGATCTACTGGGGAAACTGGGAGTTATCTAAGGGGACAAAACATGCCTTTTCCGATGCCTAGACCTTAAGGTACAGAGAGATCTTTTAGTATATCCACCTGCCTTCAGGCAAAACTATATACCCAGAAAATCCTAAATCAAGGGAGGATAGATTAAATCTAACCAAATCCAAACAGGAGATAACATGACCTCCTTTAAATAAATAATAAATAAGATATTAAAATTTTTAAAAACATAACCTCCTTTTAACACCCATTTAAGCTTCTTGCCACATCTTTTCATCAAGGGACGTCTCTTAAATTGCAATTTTGTCCCATCTCTGTGTGATCTTTTCCAGGTAGATAGGGCAAACTGGCCACTACATTCTTTAAAAAAAACCATTCTGGCATTATTGTTAAGTTTTCCCCTAAGCTTAAATGACGACTAATTATTATATTTGAAAAGGTGATACCCAGTTAGAGTTAAGGTTTAAAAAACCATAAATACCAGGGGCAGCTAGGTGGCACAGTGGATAAAGCACTGGTCCTGGATTCAGGAGGACCTAAGTTCAAAGCTGGCCTCAGACACTTAACACTTACCAGCCATGTGACCCTGGGCAAGTCTCTTAACCCCCATTGCCTCTCAAAAAAACAAAAAATTATAAATACCTAGGTAAAATCAGATACTTTCTTCACTAATATTTAACTATCTTCAGCCATTGCTTAATCTGAACCTGACTATTCCCTCAAGCTTCAGGATATTGATACCTTCTAAATCACCTTTTTAAAAAGTTAAAAGCCAGGGGTGGCTAGGTGGCACAGTGGATAGAGCACCAGCCCTGGAGTCAGGGGGACCTGAGTTCAGATCCGGCCTCAGACACTTAACACTTACTAGCTGTGTGACCTTGGGCAAGTCACTTAACCCCAATTGCCTCACACACACAAAAAAAGAATGTGTAAATCAATGACAAAACAAAAAAAAAAAGTTAAAAGCCTCTTTTAGGAAAATAGGTATAGATATAGAGATATAGAAATAGATATAAATATTGATATATGTATATGATATATCCTATGAGGAAATCCATGTTTAGATTGAGCAATGGTCAAAAATAATTTAAAGTTAGTGAGAAGTATATCTAATTTTATCCAGATATTTATTTTAAAATTTTATTTTATTTGCAGTTTCCAATTCTCTGGCTTCCCTCCTCCTTCCCCAGCCATTGAGAAGGCAAGAAAAATGAAACCCATTATGAATATGTATAGTCATGCAAAATAAATATCTGCATTAGCTATGTTTCAAATACATTGCCTATGGATCAAAGAAAGAGGGAAAGGACACATATGCACAAACATATTTATATCAACTCTTTTTGTGGTGGCAAAGAATTGGAAACTGTTAGGGAACAGCTGAATAAGCTATGAAAACTTAGTTACTGTCATCAACACAATGATCCACCATAATTGCAAAGGACTCAAGTGAAACATACTGTCTACCTTCAGTAAGAAAGCTGGTAGAGCTAGAGTACAGATTGAAGCAGATTTTTTCCTCTTCCTTTTTTTTTCTTGTTATTTTTCTAGCTCTATAAAGTAATTCTTTGGTAGTTTGGTTGGCATGGCATGAAATAAGTAAATTAATTTAGGTGGTATTGTCATTTTTTTAGATTGACTTGACCTATCCATAGTCAATTCATGTTTCTCAAGTTATTTAGATTTGCCTCCATTTGTACAAAGAGTATTTTGTAATTGGATTCCTATGGTTCTTATGTGTGTCTTGGCAAAGAGAGACTCCTAAATATTTTATGTTGTCTGTAGTTATTTTAAATGGAATTTTTCTTTTTATCTCTTCCTGTTGAGTGTTGTTGGTAATATACAGAAATGCTGATGATCTACATAGGTTTATTTTATACACTACAATTTAGTTGTTAATTGTTTCAATTAGTTTTTAGTCGACTCTAAGTTTCACTAAGTAAACTATCATATTGTCATGGGGGAAATTGGTGGTGTGGGGGTCCTTATGTATTCCTCTTTAAAGAAATACACACAAATCCAATTACATACAAATCCTCTTGCACACAAATACAATTAGAATAAAATAATATTTTTATTTAAGCACTAGAGAAAGGAAACCTTGAGATGGGTCTCCAGGGGAGATAGTTCCAGAGATGTGGTTCTCTGATATACTTACCTCTCCGAACAGGAGAAAGACTTTTATAAATGGCAGATGGGGTGATCAGCTGACAATGGAAAGTTCCCTTTGGGGGTGGGAAAAGCTTGAGTGAAGGCTTGATTGAGAGGACTTCTGGAGTTATCTCTGCCCCCCTTGGCACCACTCAGGCAACAGTCATGCCTAATAGGATTATCTTCCTGAGGGTTGGGGGAGACTGGTCTGTGGGTCTGTCCTTTGGTTTAGCTTCTCAAGGAGAAGGTTCTTTGACTTTCCTCAGTAAACTTCTGAGGTACTTCAAGCCCATAACAATATCATCTTCAAAAAGTACATTTCCAGGGGCAACGAGGTGGTGAAGTGGATAAAGCATCAGCCCTGGATTCAGGAAGACCTAAATTCAAATGCAGCTTCAGACACTTGACATTTACTAGCTGTGTGAGCCTGGGCAAGTCACTTAACCCTAATTGCCCTGCAAAACAACAACAACAACAACAACAAAACAAAAAAGTGCATTTCCATATTATTTGCCTTTAATTTTTTATCTTATTATTATACCTAGCATTTCTTTTTTAAAATAGTATTTTATTTTATTTTTTCCCAATTACATGTAGAGTTTTCAACATTCATTTTTGTAAGATTTTGAGTTCGATCTGCATTCAGACTGTACCAGTTCTTTTTCTGGAGGTGGGCAGTATTTTTCATCATGAGACCTTTGAGATTATCTGTCTTGGATCTTTGTTTACTGAGAAGAGCCAAGTCTATCACACAATATTGCTGTCTCTGTATAAAGTTCTCCTGGTTCTGCTCACTTCCCTCAGCATCACTTTATGTAAGTCTTTCCAGATTTTTCTAAAATCTGCCTGCTCATCATTTCTTATAGCACAGTAGTATTCCATTACATTCATATACCACAACTTGTTCAGCCATTCCCCAATTGATGGGCAATCCCTCAATTTCCAGTTCTTTGCCACCACAAGGAGAGCTGCTATAAATGTTTTTTGTACAAATAGATCCTTCCCCTTTTTGTTTTTCTTAATATTGAACCAGTACTGCATTCCTAGGATAAATCCAAGCTGGCTGTAGTGCATGATCTTTGTGATATATTGCTATATCTCCTTGCTAGTATTTTATTTAAAATTTTTGGATTAATATTAATTAGGGAAATTGAAGGGGTTTTTTTGATCTCCCTGATTTATGTATCAAAACCATATTTGTGTCATGGAAGAATTTAGTAGGACTCCTTTACCTATTTTTTTTTCAAATGGTTTTTGTAGTGGAATTGTTCATTAAATGTGGTAGAATTCACTTGTAAATCCATCTAGTCCTGGGTTTTGTTTGTTTGTTTTTTTTTCTTAGGGAATTAATTTATAGCTTTTTCAGGTTTTTTTTGTAATATAGGGATGTTGAAGTATCCTATTCCTGTTCTGTTAATATGAGCAATTTATATTGTTGTAAATACTCATCCATTTCATTTAGATTGTCAGTTTTATTGGCATATAGTTAGGCAAAATAGCTTCCAATCATTGGTTTTGTTTCATCTTCACTGGTTGTAAATTCATTTTTCTTTTTTTATATGGTAATTTGGTTTTCCTTTTTTTTTCATTAGTCAAATTAGCCAATGGTTTGTCTACTTTATTGTTCCCCCCCCCAAAAAAAAATCAGCTCCTAGTTTTATTTACTAGTTTAATGGATTTTTTTACTTTAAATTTGTTAATCTCTCCTTTGGTTTTACAGAATTCCTATTTTGGTGTTTAATTGAGGATTTTTAATTTGTTGTTTTTCTGGGTTTGTTTGGGTTTTTTTTAGTTGTATGATTAATTCATTAATCTGCTCTTTCTCTCTTCTGCTGATGTAAGTACTTAGAGATATAAATTTTCCTCCCAAGTACTATTCTGGCTGCATCCCACAAATTTTGGTATATTTTCTCATTGTTGTCTTTATTTTTAATGAAATTATTGTTTCTATGATTTGTTTGTTGTCTCATCCATTCATTATTTTGTGAGGCAATTGGGGTTAAGTGACTTGCCCAGGGTCACACAGCTAGGAAGTGTTAAGTGTCTGAGGCCAGATATGAACTCAGGTCCTCCTGAATCCAGGGCTGGTGCTTTATCCACTGTGCCACCTAGCTGCCCCCTGTCCATTCTTTAGGATTAAATTATTTCATTTCCAATCAATGTTTAATCTATGCTTCAAAGGACCTTTATTAAATGTAATTTTCATTGTATCATGGTCAGAAAATGATGCATTTAATGTGTTTTTTCTGCATTTATTTGTGAATGTTTTATGCCTTAATACATGATCAATTTTGGTAAAGGTGCCATATACAGCTGAGAAATAGGTACACACTCTACTATTCCCATTCAGTTTTTGTTTGGGGAATTCAGCAGTGAATTCTTTTCATTTCTACTTTGCCCTCTTGTTCTAAGATATCTAGACATTTTTTCCTATAATTTCTTAAAATATGATGTCTAGGTTTTCATGGCTTTCAGTAATTCTTAAATTATCTCTCCTCAATCTATTTTTCAGGTCAATTGTTTTTCCTGTGCGATACTTCATACTTTGTTTTTCCTGTGAGATACTTTGACTTTGTTTTATTATTTCTTGATGTTTCATGGTGACATTAGCTTTTGCTTGACCAATTTTAATTTTTAAGGAGTATTTTCTTCAATGAAGTTTTATGCCTCTTTTACCATTTGGCCAACTCTGATTTTTTTGGGGGGGCAAGGAAATGACAGTTAAGTGAACTTGCCCAGGATCACACAGCTAATATGTGTCAAGTGTCTAAGGCCAGATTTGAAACTCAGGTCCTCCTGAATCCAGGGCCAGTGCTTTATCACTGTGCCACCCAGCTGTTCCCAATTCTGATTTTTAAGGAGTTAATTTCTTCAATAATTTTTGTGCCTCTTTTACCAAGCAGTTTATTATCTTTTCAAAACTTTCATGCATAGCTTACATTTCTTTTCCAATTTTTTCCTCTACTACTCTTATATGGGTTTTTAAATCTTTTTTTTTCTTTTTTAAAAAATCTCTTTCCTTCACTCTTGTAAGAATACTAGAAGATTGGTCATATGTCCAATCTGCATTTTCTTTGAGGTTTTCCTTGTAGATGTTCTTAAGTCATTGCCTTTTTTCTGATCTTGTGCTTCCTGACCTAGTATTCAGTCTTAGCCCCTAAGCACTTGGATGTTCCTTGCTGCTGCTGCTGCCACCACTGCCACAATCACAGGCAGCTGCCACTTCTGCCTGTTGCACTGCTGCTGCAGCCCTGTTTTGTTTTGGTTTTGACCAGTCCCCACCCCAGTGTCCACAGACCTCCATCTTCCTGACTTGCTCTGGGCTAGAAAAATAACTCACTTTGACTTTTTAATTGGCTTTCCCAAATCAGAAATTGATCTGGCATGTTTTCTAGGTTGTTTTGGAGGAGATGTGGTGGGTGAGTGAGGCAAACATGTTTCTTCTTATTCCACCATCTTGACTTAACCTCCTAGCTAGGTGTTGCTAGTTCTTTAAATCTTACTCTAAATTGAATACCACATTTTAAAATATAATAATTAATATATATGCACACAGAACTCTAATTGCAGCATTTTAGAGCTTCAGAATAGCTTGAAACCAAAAACCTTTATGGGCAGTTTTTTCTAGAGCCTTTAAGCTCTTGCTAATAGGAGTAACCTTTAACATTCTGCTATTTCAGAGTAAATGTCTTATTTGATCATCAAAACCCCTGGTTAACACTTTTACTCCTCTATTCCTCAAAACAAAGCTTTGGTCTGCATAAAGCCCATACAATGGGAACCTCCCTTCACACCTCCCCCGACTCTCTCTCTCTCTCTCTCTCTCTCTCTGTCCTCTCCAATCTCTCTTCCTCTCTTTCTCCTCTCCATCTCACTCTCTGAATCCCTCCTTTCTCTGTCTCCCTCTCTCTTCTTTCTTTTTCCTCTCTGTCTCTCCTGGTTGTCTATGTCTGTGTGTGTTTCTCTCTCTGTGTCTCTCTGTCTTCTTCTTTCTTTCTTCCCTGTCTCCAAGTCTAGTGTGCTGTGCACTGCACCACCCAGTTGTCTCTATTAAACAAAGTCTTCTCCTCATAAAAGGAACAGGGCAGAATAGCAGGGACTGTTGTTCTCTACTCAGATCCTCAGTTTTGCCAACTGCAATTTGATGGAGAGTTGGATGATCTGACCTGAGTGCCCTTTCTAGTTCTGCTATTTGATGTCCAGTTATCTCCTAATAATGTTGTCTCCTTTCTGCACTGCCTTGATTGTCCACATAGTTACTCTGGGTAGCTCTGAGCATGCTCAGAGCAGTACATGTTCTGCCAAAATTGGTTTAAATATAAATATATATATATGTTAAGTAACCTTTTCATGTTCTATTTAATATATTTTAAAGAATTAAGTCCTAACAGTTTGAGGTTAGTCGACACTCAGGATGTTTTTTCCTCCTTAGGATCTCACCTTTGACCTAGGGGATCCTGTGCGGTGGGAATTCTTGCTCTTGGGGACTGAGAAGCCTTACCTATCCCTGCATGAAGCAGAGGAAGAAGAGTACCTCGCAGAAGAAGATGATGTTGAAAATCTGGTAAGCAGGTGTGTGGGTATAGGTGTATATGTTAACTGTGTACATCCTCACTGTAGTCAAAGGAGGTGGCCACCAATGGAGTGTTGGTTCAAGTAAGACAAGCCTGAACCAACATTCCTCAACCTGAGTCTGGGGAACAAAATTATGGCTAAAGAGGACTATAAATAGAAATAATAGATCCTCAGAGATAGAAGAAAATCATTTTACTTATAGAGAAACTGAGTCCCAGAGAGGAGAAATAAAGAACTTGCCTATAATTATTACCTATAGGTAATAAGTGTAGCAGATATGGGACTAGAATCCTGAGCCTCCTTGGTACCAGTCATGCTCTTTTCATTATACCATGTGAAATTTAGGGTAGATAAAGCTCAGAAGGTCGGAGATGGAGATGAGCCCTTTTATACAAATATCACCTACTCTGTTCATTCCAGTAGTCCCTCAGCAGCCCAGTTAGTAAGGCTCCTTCAGTGGCTAACACAGTAAACACTTAATAAATGTTTGATTAATAAATGTTGATTCCATTTAATTGTTTCATTACAATAATACCATATAAGTTTTCATTATCATGCATGTGTTTTATGTCTCTCTTGTCCTTACTCTCTCCTCTTTTTCATATATCATGGTCTCATCCTTTTTTCTCTTACGATCGAATTACTTCTTCTCTATATGCCCATAGTGCTCCTTACAAGACTTACATCAAGTGTGATTTCAGAGCATTACCAACTTCATATAGGGTTTGAAGTCAGAAGATTTGGATTTGAATGCCAGCTCTGGAGAGAGAGAGAGAGAGAGAGATGATAGACAGACACACAGATAGATACATACATATATACATAGATTCATACATAGACAGTTACATAGATATATACATACATATATACATAGACAAACAGGCATATATACATATAATGAAAGATATATCCATGGACAGTTACATAGATACATACATACATATAAATATAGACAGATACATGCATGCATACATACATACATATATGCATAGAAAGAATCTACATAGTTATGTAGATATTACATACATATATACATAGACAAACAGTTGATAGAAAGAAAGAAAGAGAGAAAGAAAGAAAGAAGGAAGGAAGGAAAGAGAAAAAGATCTAGACAGAGAAAAACTGGCATATTAAAAGATAGAAAAATAGCTAGAGCATTTATTATATGCTTATTGTGTGCGGGTTCTTTTTTTCTAAGCCTTCAAGACCCTTACATTTTAATGATGGAAGGGACAAAACATAAGGCGGAGCTAAAAAACAATGAGTGGGGCTTCTACTTCTTTTTTTTTTAAGTGTCTGAGGCCGGATTTGAACTCAGGTACTCCTGACTCCAAGGCTGGTGCTCTATCCACTGCGCCACCTAGCTGCCCTGGAGCTTCTACTTCTAACAAACACCAAATGGCGGAAAACGCTGGTGCTGCAGGAGGAGCTGGAGGCCCCGGGGGGCCCCAGAGTCGGAGGCATAGGGGGCTTCCACGGTGGCTCCAGCAGTGGGAACCGAGGTCAAGGTCGGGGCTGCGGCCATGGGGCCCAAGGAGAAAAGGCCGAGGATAAGGAGTGGGTTCCTGTCACCAAGCTGGGCCGCCTCGTCAAGGACATGAAGATCAAGTCTTTGGAGGAGATCTATCTTTTCTCCCTTCCTATTAAGGAATCTGAGATCATAGATTTCTTCCTGGGGTCTTCATTGAAGGATGCGGTTCTGAAGATCATGCCTGTTCAGAAACAAACTAGAGCTGGACAACGTACCAGGTTCAAGGCTTTTGTGGCCATTGGCGACTACAATGGCCATGTTGGCTTGGGTGTCAGGTGTTCCAAGGAAGTAGCCACAGCTATTCATGGTGCTATCATTCTGTCCATCGTTCCGGTGAGACGTGGCTACTGGGGGAACAAGATTGGCAAGCCTCACACAGTGCCCTGTCACTGGGCACTGTGCACCGGTTTTGTTGTGCCTGATCCCCGCCCCTCAAGGGACTGGCATTGTCTCAGCTCCTGCGCCTAAGAAGCGCCTGATGGTGGCTGGAAGTAATGACTGCCACACTTCTGCAAGGGGCTGTACTGCCACTCTGGGCAACTTTGCTAAAGCTACTTTCCATGTCATCTCCAAAACATACAGCTCCCTAACCCCAGACCTGTGTTTACTAAGTCTCCCTATCAGGAATTCACTGACCATCTTGTGAAGACTCACACTCAGGTGTCTGTCCAGAGGTCCCAGGCAGCTGCTGTGGCAACCACATAAGATGTTTTTTTATAAACAATGAATAAACTGAACTATGCCTGCTCAAAACAAACAATACAAAACAAAATAAAACAAAACCAAAACAAAAGCAAACAAACAAACAAAAAAAACAATGACTGGGGAGGATGGAAGAAGGTTCTTCAGGTCCAGGAAATTCATTCTTGATCATGGAGAAGTCACCTAGGCACTCCAAGTTTCTGTTTCTTCATAAAATGAGAGGGGTTGTATTAACTGATATCCCAGGTCCCTTCTCTAAATCTCTTGAGTTTCAAATCTACTAATATAGTCCACAAGTTTGGGGCTACTAATTTTAGGTCAAGGCCGCCCCCTGCTGGCTGTAAGGTGTTATGCCTATGAAACCATTCATAGTCCATGGCCATCCGCTGCATTCCAGGCCTTCTGGGCTTTGACAACTCTGGAAGAGAAAGTGAACAACTCTGAGTCACTTAAATCCAATTCACCTGCAAGTCAGAACATCACCCCATGTCTTTGGTCCTCCTTGAAAATGAAGGACAAACAACAACATTGTAATTCATCCAATTAGAACAAGGAAACAAAGTCGATAGGGTTAGCTTTGTAGTCAGGAAATCCTGGATTCAAGTTCTGCAGTTTCCCTTCGTGAATCAGGCTCCCCACTTCCCTGAAATCACAAGTCTAGACCATCCCCCACAACTCCCAAAAAATCTTAACTTCATCAGGTGGAAAACTGAGCCAGGTGTGAATGGAATGACTGAAGCTCATCCTCCTGGTGGGAGATACGACTTGGGACAGATGCCCATGTACCAGAACCATAGATTTAGGACTTTAGAACTATTCTGGACCAACTCTCTCACTTAACAGAACAGAAAATCAAGGCCTTGACAAGTTAAGTGACTTAGAATCATAAATTTAGAACTCAAAAGACTTTAGACCAATCCCCTCATTTTACAGGTGAAGAAACTGAGGCTCAGGTTGTGAGTCAGGAACCTAATAAAAATAGCTGCCACTTGTCTAGTCTTTTTAGGGTTAGTTCTTGCACACTTAGTGGGAAGGGGGGGGGAAATCAGCTGCAACATAACAAAGACATGGATAGGGGCAGCTAGGTGGCGCAGTGGATAGAGCACCGGCCCTGGAGTCAGGAGTACCTGAGTTCAAATCTGGCCTCAGAAACTTAACACTTACTAGCTGTGTGACCCTGAGCAAGTCACTTAACCCCAATTGCCTCACTTAAAAAAAAAAAGACATGGATAAAATATAGGGTGGCCTCTCTAGCTGTGATCTTGGGCAAGTGACTTCACTTCCAAATGAACTCTGAGGACCCTTCCAGAGCTATATCTATGGTTCCTCTCTGAGCCTCAGTTTCTTCCTCTGTTAGACAAAAGGATTGGACTAGATAAGGGGTCCTCAATAATTTTTGTGTCATAAAACTTTTGAGAGTCTATTGAAGTATATGGAGCTATTCTAGAATACAGAGAGGGAAGGGAGGAAGAGGGAGAGAGAATAATATCTTTGCCCTTAGTCTCTCTATCTTTGACTAAAAAAGGATCTGCTGGGTCTGACCACCCAGAAAGAAGTCAACTCTTCTTCTACTTCTCATGTTCTAATATGCATTAAAATACATAGAAGTACAATGAAAACTATATTAAAATATAATTATCAAAAATATGTTAAAGGGCAGCTAGGTGATACAGTGGGTAGAGCACTGGCCCTGGATTCAGGAGGACCTGAGTTCAAATCTGGCCTCAGACACTTGACACTTACTAACTGTGTGACCCTGGGCAAGTCACTTAACCCCAATTGCCTCACCAAATATACATATATATATATATATATATATATACATATGTTCACAGACTTAAGAACCCTTAGATTAGATGATTTCTGAGATCCCTTCCTGCTCTGAATCCATCTTCCTTTGTTCCTAAGTTATTTCTCCTCTTTGCCATTTATTTGGGTTCCTCATGTGCAAGTGGAGCAGACTGAACTAGATGGTCCCTAAGGCCCCTTGCCCCTCTGAGTTTTCTGAGCCCAAACAATCCACCCAACTTGAAGGCCACCCTGGCTGAAATAACTTTCTTTTTCTGTAGGACAAAGAAGAAGATGAAAAGAACTTTGATATGCCCTGTTCTTGGGTGGAACAGATTAGCATAGCACCAAAAGGTATTTGATTTCTCAGTGACTGGCTGGTTTTACCTCCTCCGGCAAGTCTAGTTGCCTGGACTCCAACTAGTGTTAGAGGGACCATGGGGTCTCCGTGGTTGCTAGGGTGATGTTCTGTTTCAGTTCTGTCCCAGGCTCCTATCTTAAATCCAAAGTAGGTTTCCCTTCCATGTTTGCTGTCCCACCTGAAGGCAATTCTTCCCCTGTCATGCTTGCCTATGGAGGAAATTGAGGACAATAATTTGCTTATCACCATCAAGAATAATAGTCACATCCTTGCTCCAAGTATATCTGACACTGGAATCATCCAGAAAAATGCCAGCAGGCCCCCTGGAACTTTTCTAGAAACCCAGGCAAGCTTGTGCTAAGTGGAAGATGCTTTTCTAAATAGGGAGTCGTGGAGTAACCTTTTACTGTTGCCAAATTTCGCGACCCCCACATTCAGTCACATGACCCCATATGGAGTCTCAACCCACATTTTTAAGAAGCTTTGGTTTAAAGAACAGCAAATACATGTAGAAAATGTAAAGGGGATAAGGTGTGAGTATCCTGGAGAGGTAGGAAGGGAGCAGACTTGAAAGAACATTAAATGAACATTAAAGAATATTAAATATTCCCCAGGGTTTATTGAGCAGGAGGGATATGAGATGGTCAGCTGACCATCCAAGAGACTTAAAACTGAGGACATCAAAATCAAAGTTTTTTTTTTCACTAGGCAATAGTAAATAGTGTTATAAAAAAGTATTGGGTGGGGAGGAAACAGGGCTTGGAGGAGATACAAGACCTTCTTACTATGATCAATAATATAAGGAGTTGTATTAACTCCGTTTCGTATACAAGTACAAGGATACAGAAGGTCAGATGGCAGCAGGTGACTTTATTAAGATCTTTGAATTCTAGGATAAAGCCAATAGCACTTTCCATGGGTTCCTAGTTGGCTGAACAAGGTGGTTTCATCAAGCACCCTTCCTGCTCATTTTTCCCTTGTTTAACATCTGGGTTCTTTTCCCAATTTCTTAATTCCTAGAATCTCCTCTTGGCCCCAGGGAGTTTGACTCTGGTTGAGGAGGAGTACAAGGCCAGCCCAACTTCCACTAAGCTAACTGAAGGTGTCTTGCTTTGTCCTCCACCCAGATTTTGAGACCCGCTGTCCCGAAGGGAGGAAGGTGATCCAGTACAAGCAGGCCAAACTGGAGAAATGGACTCCATACCTGAACGGGAACGGGCTGGTATCTCGCCTCACCGTCTATGAGAATGTGGATTGTAAGGAGTGGGGATGGTGGGGAGGGGCAGGGAACTACCCTCGAATCATAGGACAAACCCCGTGTTCAAGGAGAAGTGAGGCCAGGGACAATGAGACCAGGGAACCTAAGCCTCTGGGAGGCAAGTAGACTCTGGAAATGCTAGGATACAGTCCAAAGAATAAGGAAGCAAACAATTCCATAAGCATTTATTAAGCACCTACTATGTGCCAGGCTCTGGGTTAAGCACTGGAGATGCAAATAAAAGCAAGAAAAATATTCCCTGACCTGAGCTCATGGGGGAGAAAAGATGGATGGATGGATGGACTGATAGATTAATGGATGGATGGACTGATGGATTAATGGATGAATGGATGGATGGATGGATGGATGGACTGATAGATTAATGGATGGATGGACTGATGGATTAATGGATGGATGGATGGATGGATGGATGGATGGATGGATGGATGGATGGATGGATGGATGGATGGATGAATGGATGAATGGATGGATAGATGGATGGATGGATAGATGGATGGACTGATGGACAGACAGACTTATGATATACATATGTCTCCCAGGCTATCTGCTTATGACCAGAACCCCCTTGGTACTGATCCAATGACACTGGCCTCCTTGCTATTCCTTAGACAATAACATTCCATCTCCCAAATCTGGACATTTTCACTGTCCATCCCCCCGTTCTTGGAATGTTCTCCTGCCTCCTGGCTTCCCCGGTTTCCTCCAAGTCTCAGCTAAAGTCCCACCCTCCACAAAAGACCTTTCCCAATCCCCTTTAATGCTGGTGTCTTCCTTCTGTTGACTGTCTCCAATTTATCTTGTTCAGTTTGCTTATAGATAACTATTCCCTTGTTGTCTCCTCCAGTAGACTGAGCTCCTTGAAGGCAGGGACTTTTGCCTTTTGCCTTTTCCTTTATCCCCAGAGCTTAGCACGGTGCCTGGTACATATATTCAATGTTATTTGATTGACTGACTAACTGTCTGGATCTCAGATTTCATAAGGAGACTCGTTTTCTGAATACTTGAGGACTGGAAGATGTATTAACAAAAGAAATAGTCTAGAATCCAGAGTACCTGTCTTCTATCCATGTCTCTGTCACTAACAGATTATGTGACCTGGTGCAAATCCCTTAACCCTGGGTCTGTCTTGACTCCAGGTACAATGTTCTTTCCATGCTTATAAACATACATAGATATATACATACACACAAACATGTATATACTTATATGCAAATATTTGTAAAAATCTACATATATATAGGCAGTTAGGTGGCACAGTGGATAGAGTGCTGGCCCCAGAGTCGGGAAGACTTGAGTTCAAAT
Organism: Dromiciops gliroides; assembly: GCF_019393635.1. NCBI lineage: Eukaryota > Metazoa > Chordata > Mammalia > Microbiotheria > Microbiotheriidae > Dromiciops > Dromiciops gliroides. The sequence continues at coordinate 659,301,365 of NC_057862.1, read as the reverse complement.
CTGGCCTTAGACACTTACTAGCTGTGTGACCCAGGGCAAATCATTTAACTCTATTTGCCTCAGTTTCCTCCTCTGCAGAAATGAACTGGAAAAGGAAAAAGCATACCACTCTAGTATCTCTATCAGGAAAACCCAAAAATGGGGTCATGAAGGGTTGGACAGACATAACTGACAAAACAGACAATATGTGTTAATATCCACATAAACATAGATGTGTAGAAATTTGCAAAACATAGGGATAGAGATGAAAACCAGACCTGTGATTTCATTGGTGTAGGGACCTTCCAATGAGATCAAAACCTTCTCCACAATTTATAATCTTAGAGAATTGTCTAGAACACTAAGAAATTAAAGGGCTTGCCAAGAGTCACGTGGTCTGTATGAACCCAGATATTCCTGGCTATGAGGCCAGCTCTCTATCCAAAGCTTATACAAATAAAATGCAAGGTAACCTTGGAAGAGAAAGCACTAGTATATGGGGGAAGGGCAGACAGGAGTGGCCAAGGAAGGCCTCCTCTACTCAGTAGCACTTGAACTGAGTCTCAAAGAAAAACCCGGGACTCCACAACATGAAGGCGGAAAGGGAGATGGGCATGTCCAGGCATGGGGAACAGCCAGTGCAGAAGCCCAGACACAGGAGATAGGCCAACATTATGTTTAGAAATACAAAATAGTCCAGTATAGATGCACCACGTGGAGGGGAGCAATATGTACAAAGACTAGAAAATATAAAAAGCAACCAAACTGTGAAGAACTTTAAATGCCAAACAGAGAAGTTGGCATCCAACCCTAAAGTTAACAAGGAACTACTGAAGTTTATTGAGTAGAGGTATGTGTGGGGGCAGGGAGAAAAGCAACAGGCTGGACCTAACTTTACGATAATAATTTTGGCAACTGAGTGAAGTGGAGAAAGAATTAAATCAAGGAAATATTGTGATAACGCAGCAGAAATCTTGATAAGGGCCTGAACTTAACTGGTGACTCTATGAGTAGAGAGAAGAGATGGATGGATAGAAAGATAGATAGATAGATAGATATATAGATAGATAGATAGATAGATAGATAGATAGATAGATAGATAGATGGATGGATGGATGGATGGATGGATGGATGGATGGATGGATGGATGGATGGATGGATAGATAGATGATAGATAGATAGATAGATAGATAGATAGATAGATAGATAGATAGATAGATAGATGGATGGATAGATAGACAGATAGATAGATAGATGATAGATAACAGGGATGGATGGGTGAATGGATGGATGGATAGATAGGTGAATTTGTATATGGGTGGATTTACAAATGGATGGATAGACAGGCAGACAGAAACTGATAGGCAGGCAGAGAGAGAGAGAGAGAGAGAGAGAGAGAGAGAAATACAAGTGACCTTGAAAAGACAGAAATAACACGGTTTTACGATTGATTGACTATGTTGGCCAAGTGAGAGTGAGTCCAAGATGAAGAGCTGACACTGGGTGACTAGAAAGATGATGATATTCTCAACAGTAAAAGAGAAGTTTGAAAGAGGAACAGTTTGGGAAGGGGAAGAATAAGCTCTGTTTTGGACAGGTTATGTGCCTATATGATATCCAGTTTGAGAGGTCCAAAATGCAGTTTGTGATTCAGGACAGGATCTAAAGAGAGGGTCTCAAGCTGAATATACACATCTGGAAGTCATTTTTATAGACATGGCAATTAAATCTATGGGAGCTGATCAGGTCACCAAATTAGAAAGTATGGAGAGAAAAGAGAAGCAGACCCAGTTCAGAGTCTTGGGAAACACCCACATTTAGGGGACGTCACATGTAAGATGACCCAACAAAGAGCACTGAGAAGAAGCAGTCAAACAGGTAGGAGGAGAGCATTGGATCTAGAATCAAAAGAAACCCGAATTTGAATCCCACCTTTGACATTTACTAGCTCTGTGATCCTGAACAAGTCTTTTACACTCTCTAAGCCTGGATTTCTTTATCTGTAAAATGGAAATAACAAAAACAATAACTATGGTACCTACCTCTTCATTAAAGTTATTATAAGATTTAAATGAGATAATATACGTGCTGCTTCTAAATCATATGTCACCTATTACTATTATCCTCTCTGATCAGGTCGCAAAGTTGTGGAGGTGAAAGAGTGGTACAAAAACCGGGAAGACTTGTTAGAGATGAGACAAGTAGATAAAGTCTTGAATTGGACCACCGAATACTTCAAGCCAGGGCATTTCCTGGCCCTGAGAGGTACACAACTCTGTTCAACCACATCAGAGCCGTTAGAAGCTCAAGGCTTATAGGGTACTCAAAGGTCATCTCGTTTCTTTAAAATCTTCCTAACCAGGGGCAGCTAGGTGGTGCAGTGGATAAAGCACCGGCCCTGGATTCAGGAGTACCTGAGTTCAAATCCGGCCTCAGACACTTAACACTTACTAGCTGTGTGACCCTGGGCAAGTCACTTAACCCCAATTGCCTTACCGAAGGAAAAAAAAAATCTTCCTAACCAGGGATCCAAGGACCCTCAAAGAGCAGTTATCAAATAGGGACACAGTGAAAGAGGCAAAAATAAAGAAAGATGGAATATTTACCTTCATGACCTTGGACAAGTCTGTTCCTCTCTCTCTGGGCCTCAGTTTCTTCATTTGTTGAACCAAATGCCCACTACTCTGGTCTTTTCTGACTCTAAAATAGCATGATATTTGTTCCTTACATGACAAGGTCTTGAGTGCCTTCTTACCATCCTAGTAGACTTATTCTAAATATGACCCAGTTTTTTAATATCCTTTCTAAAATACATTATCTAGAACCAGATATGGTATTCTAGATGTGGTCAAGCCAAGACAGAACAGAGTGGAACTTTCCATACAGAGATTGCATTCTCCACTAATTTGTTGTTGTTGTTGGGTCATTTCAGTCATGTCTGACTCTTCATGACCCAATTTTGGGATTTTCTTGGCAAAGATACTGGAGCAGTTTGCCATTTCCTTCTCCAGATCATGTTTTTACAGATGAGGAAAGTGAGGCAAACAAGGCTAAGTGACTTGCCCAGGGTCATGCAGCTAGTAAGTGTCTAAAGTCGGATTTGAACTCATGAAGATGAGTATTCCTGATTCCAAGCCCAGTGCACTATCCACTGTGCCACTTAGCTTCCCAATCTCCATTAATACATATACTCTATTAAATATTATATACATGTATATAGCATAAAATATATACTCCATTAATGCATCCTGACCTCTCATTAGCTCTTTTGGCTGCTGCCACATCATACTGCTTATTCATTTTGAACTTGCTTTCTACTAAGACCCCCAAGTCTTTTGCACTTTGGACTGCTAAGACAGGTCTTATCCATTCTGTAGCCTTGTCACAGTCTTAAGAATCTCTACCATGACCTGAGAAGCAGGAGCTCTTTCCTCTGACCCATGAATCAAATCTGATCCTGGGGACCTGACCCAGCAGGTTCATTGCTGAGAGGACACCGGGGACTATTGTGTTCCTGTTGTATCACTTTGACTCTCTCTAGAACCATCCCTAAATATACTCATGATAAAACTCATGTCTAAGTATCTCCAAATGGGGGTAGCACAGTTCCCATCTCCCATATAGGCATTAGAGATTGTTAATGTATATTGGAAGTAGGGTGGTCTTTATTACACTCTATGGAAAATGCATAATATGCAAAGGACACAGAAGCAATACAGAAACACAGAAAGTACTCAAATGGCCCATTAGACTCCATCTGAAGGGTAAACACTCTTTGGAGGATACTAAACAAAAAATTCCCTTGCCAATGACTGTGTTGCTATGCAACTCATAGCAATGGAAAGACGAGGTAGCAGCATAGCTATGGCTCCTGTTAACTAACCATGGGGGTCATGCTAACAATCCTCTTCCTTCTTCTCTGGTGTAGAAACTTCTCCTTCTAGAAGACCAGTACTCTAGCTTCTCAACTCAGGATTTCTCCAACTTGGGATTATTAATCCATATGACCATTCCTCAAATCCCCCCTCCTCTACACAAGAGTTTGGGGCTCACAAAATTGTCCATTAACCACCTCCTTGCTCAAAACAGACCCAGACAAGTCTACTTCTGCCATGTATTTCTGCTGCAAGTCCTAATTAATTGCCCTGGCAGTGGAAGTGTAAGGATGGAGAGGAGAGTAATCCCTTACTATTTGTCCTCCCACCCCCAGCTCTTCCTCTGCCTTTAGCTCTACTCCACAAGACCATGTCAGAGGATAATGCAAAGAGGGAGTCTTGGAGGAGGCACTGCCAACTCATTTTATACAAAACAAGAAAGGAGATATGGCACTTCTATATGAGTCGAACCCCCCTGATTCCCACGTGCCAAACATATGGGAAGCAGCCTCTGTTCCTGGGGACCAAATAGAAGAGTTCCCTGTGTTCTCTCCATAAGCATCAATGAAACAAGGCTCTCCTCCATGGGGAGATGCCTTTCAGATGCCTCCAAGCAAAGCACCATGCCTTATAATTTCATCACGTGGGTCAGCAGAATTCGTGATCAACCCCCTTTCCATATCTGTAGCTCCCAATATCCTAATTCTGAGGTTGGTGCACACCCCATGTAGATTTGGGTAGCTCCCTCTATCTTTAAAGAATTCCCAGGTATCTGAGTTCTGAATCTGGTGCAATTGATGACTCAGAGCCCAAGGTTAATAATAATGTATTTGAATCCTTCCTCCTGCTCCCCACCCCTAAGAAGTTTCCACGGTAGTTAAAAAGAAGCTGTCAGGGGCAGCTAGATGGCGCAGCAGATAGAGCACCAGCCCTGGAGTCAGGAGTACCTGAGTTCAAGTCTGACCTCAGACACTTAACACACTTACTGGCTGTGTGACCCTGGGCAAGTCACTTAACCCCAATTGCCTCACTAAAAAAAAAAAAAAAAGAAGAAGAAGAAGCTGTCAAATATTTTTAAAAACCATAAAAGCCACCAGCAATAAGGTTAAATGCTGTCTGCAACAAGATTCCCCAGAATCTCAGGAACCCCCTACCAAAGTTCAAAACCCTGCCTTGATACTCTTCCAGTCCAATGGGTCACAGCTGACCTCCACATCAATCCCTGGGTGGGAGATGGGGGCAGGGGAGGTAGAGGCAAAGTTAATTTAAACAGCCCCAGATCTGCATCAGAACTTTTTCATTCTCCAGTCCCGTTTTGTTGTGTGGGAGTGAAAGGAGTTAACTCAGACTCCCCCTGGTCCACCAGGATATCCTGGCCCCTAGCACTAGGTCTTCCAAGCAAAGGTCCTAGGAAGAAGTGAACCACTATCTGAGCAGGGAGGCCTCTGACAGTAACCGTGACATCTCAATTCTTCCCCTCTTAGTGCATATCTACAAGAGCATGGTGCCAGAGACAGAGCGCACAATGGAATTCTACCATACAGCCAGAGTGGATGGCCTCGTGAAGAGATCCGAGACCCCGCGGTCTATGACTGAGTACTATGAAGGGAGGCCAGATTTCCTTGTCTACCGACATGTTGATTACGGTCCCCGCCTGAAGAAATTTAGCATCAACAGTGCGGATTCAAACCCTCGGCCCATGTTGGTAGGAGCTTCCTTTAGGCCTGTAGCATGCTGTTTTCCCTTGCCTTTGAGCCTATCGCATTGTTAATTGTGTTAGCGATGATGATGATCGTTATAATGACCCTGATATTGATGATTTTAACACAGTGTAGCATGATAGAGGGCTTTGGAAGACCTAAGTTAGAGTCTTGGTTCTGCCACATGCTAGCAACCTTGGGCAAAAAGTCAAACTTTCTGAGTCTCAGCAAAATTGCTTGCATTAACTACCTGAGGTTCTAGATTTAAAATCAGAAGGGACCTTAAAAGTTATCTAGTCCGGGGCAGCTAGATGGCACAGTGGATAGAAGCACTGGCCCTGGAGTCAGGAGTACCTGAGTTCAAATCCGGCCTCAGACACTTAACACTTACTAGCTGTGTGACCCTGGGCAAGTCACTTAACCCCAATTGCCTCACTAAAAAAAAAAAAAAAAAAAAAAAAAAAGTTATCTAGTCCAACCTCCTTTGTTTTAAAGATGAGGAATCAAGACCCAAAGAGGAGAGGTGATTTGCCCAAGGTGACACAGCTAGTGTATAGCAGGCTTAAAATCACAGTCCCCCAACTCCAGAGTTATCTTTCTTTCCATTATTTTACCCTACCTTCATTCCCTCCTATTGTACATCTAGTCAAATTCCCATTGTATGTCTACTCATGGACAGCTGGGGCATCTGAGGGGGTGGGGTGCCATAGTGCATAGAGCACCAGATCTGGATCAGAAGGATGTGAGTTCAAATCTGACTTCAGACACTTATTAGCTTTGTGACCCTGGGCAAGTCACTTAACTCTGTTTACCTCAATTCCTCATCTGTAAAATGAGCTGAAAAATGGAATGGCAAACCACTCCAGTATCTTTGCCAAGAAAAACCCCAAACAGGGTCATGAAGAGTCAAACAATACTGAAATTGAATAACAATAGTTAAGCTAATGTTTATATAGTCAGTCTCAAAACTGTGCTTACTCCCCCCTTTTCTTTTCTGCAATTTTGCTCCCATCATTGCAGAAGCCACATGAAACTGAGCAAGCCATTTTAATTTTTTCTTTGTTTGATGGTCTTTCAAAGTCAAATATCATCACCAAGTGACTAGCCTCCTGGTGAAGAATGTTTTTTCTAGGATGGTTCTTGGAAAGTAGACTGCATAGGACTGTTGTGATGAAGGTGCTTTATAAGATGCTATAGGACAACTAGGTGGCACTGGCCCTGGATTCAGGAGGACCTGAGTTCAAATCCAGCCTCAGACACTTGACACTAGCTATGTGACCCTGGGCAAGTCACTTAACCCTCATTGCCCCACAAAAAAAAAAAAATATATATATATATATACATATATATATATATATATATACATAAATCTTCATAATAGATCCCAGAAAATGGGGTGCCAATCATTATTATTAATATTATTAAGTGTAAATTAAAATATGGTTCCTGACACTTGCCCTCGTCAGGCACTCACATCAACATTTGAAGTGGACCAGATTGAAGGGACTACAGTGGTCTGGGCAAAGACTAGGATTTTCTACCACCAACTGCCATTCTGATCCCTTAACCCACAATGACCCAAGCCATCTCTCCTTGACTTCTGGTACCTTTTTGTTGTTCAGTTGTTTCAGTTATGTACAACTCTTTGTGATGCCATTTGGGGTTTTCTTGGCAAAGATACTAGAATTGTTTGCATTTCCTTCTTCAGCTAGTACCTACCTTGACACTATCAGTTTCTTCTCTACACCTTTGACAAAATGAAAGAAGAGGAAAATGGGGGTGAGAGAAAGTCCAAGGAAAATAAAAGCAATGTGTCTTTTAAGTAGCTGATTAGATTTTGACACACACCCCCTACTAAAGGGCTCTCCCTAAATTTTTCCTCTTTCCAAAAACTCCAGCTCTCATCTTCCAAGCATCACACCAAATTTCTTGAAAGGATGCAGAGAAATAAGCAACAATTGTTCCAGCTACTATCCTTTCCACGATTTCCCACACTCTAGTTTCTTCCCCTAGAAAATCACAGAACGATTCAACCGAAACCTTGAAAAGCTGGCAGATGATGATGTAGCTGAGCGCATATTTGTGGTCTCTGATGAGCGGATTCAACTTCGGTACCACTGCAGGGATGATTACATCACCACCTCAAAGCGGGAGTTCTTAAAAAGGAATGATGTGGACAACAAAGGGAACAAGATCATCATGACTCCAGACATGTGTATTTCTTATGAGGTAGGGAAATAGGCAGACAGATGGGCAGGTAGGTCAGGTAAGCAAGTAGACCATACCTTCCTTCTCTGGTGATTCTGTCTGGGCTAGCTCCTAAGTATAAACAGAATCTTGAAGTTCAGACCTGGCCAGTTCATTCTGTCTTCTTCTTGGGGATGAGAGCAGGCATGATATACCCTTTTTTCTCTTTCAGAGTAAAGCCCTACAGAATCACAACCAAGAAATATTCACAGTGCCTCAACCTCTTGTCCAGCTTCTTTCCTGAGGAGCTCAAGGGCTATCATGTAAATTATGTCACCCACCTTAATTTTAACCCAGCAAGAGACCACTTAGATAAGCCATCCAGGCACCTCCACCTTAATGGGCATGCATTTCAATCACAGGAGTAGTGAGGAGATGAAAGCACAGATGCCTCCCTTAAATCATCCCAGGAATTCCCACCTGGTGGAGCTACCATTTGCGTCATCCTATACATCAGCACTGAGAATGAGGGCTGGGACAGAAGACACCAACGTCACATGAGAGCAAGAGTGACATAACTCAGAGCTATCCTAGGCTGACCTGAGCCTAGAATCTTCATAGCTTTCTCATCACCACTACTAGAATTCCAGGTAGACCCCGGGAGCCACACCAAGAAGTTGCTCTTCCAGTGCGAGATGCAGATGCGACTTAAAGAATGAAGAAGCGGATGTCCAAACACCAAGTGTGGGGAATCTGAAAAGGAGGTATCATGGGTCAAACCTAATTGGGAGGGAGCGAGGGGGGGGAGGGGGGGAGGCATGGGCCTTCATCCGGGGGGGGCTCATGGGGCGTTAAGGTATATACATAAAGAACTTCAGAATATTAGGGTCTAAAATCGGTCATAGTTGCTCATCCTTAATTTTTTTTTCCAAAAAGGACCACATGACATCATAGATGATATCTTGGCTTCCTCATTAATTAGGATTTAAGCGAGGCAGAGCTGTGGACCTCTAGGAGAATGGCTTTCTGGGGAAGCCTATGGACCCCTTTTCAGATTTATGTTTTTGTTGCCTATATTCCAAATGTAGGGGAAAGCTAAATTTCATTCAGATGTGAAAATAAAGATGTCATTTCCCCCCCTAGTTCACAGACCACTGAAATCTCTTCGTGGATCTCAGGTTAAGAACTTAAAAGAAACCTCAACACAAAGAATGTCAGAGAATATGCTAGAAGGAACCTTTGAATGTAGAATGTCAGAGCTCAATACCATAAGACTTAGAACTGGAAAGAGAATGTAAAGAACACTGAAACACAAAATATTAGAACGGGAAATGACTTTAGAAATCACCTGATCCAGCCAACCCATTTCTGTTACAGATGAGGAAACAGACCACAAGAGATGAAGTGATTTGTTCAATTTTACCTAGAAAGTAGTGACAAGGTCAGGACTAGAATCCAAGACTCCTGAACCTCCATCTAGTATTTTACCATGACACCTTATCATCTCTCCAGCTCTCCATCAGTTGTCCTAACCTTCTATTCTTCTCTGCTCCCTTGCTCGTCAACAGCTTGTACCATTGAAAATGCCCCCCTCGGGGAAGCTAGGTGGCACAGTGGATAGAGCACCAGCCCTGGAGTCAGGAGGACCTGAGTTCAAATCCAGCCTCCAGATAATTGACACTGACTAGCTGTGTGACCCTGGGCAAGTCACTTAACCCCAATTGCCTCACAAAAAAAATGCCCCCCTCATAGCACCTTCTACTCAATCTCTGTCTCTCCTTTGACTAAATTAATTCATGTACTTGAACCAGCTTCTCTCCTCTTTTCTGCTAAACTGTGCCTCTAAATTACTCCCCCTCCCAAAGACCTCTACTTTCGGAAGTTTTTCAGGGTTAACTGAAATGGCCACTTCTCAAAAAAAAGAAAAGAAAAAGAAAAAGACTCCACATAACTCTGAGTTCACTAAACCAAAAGGGCCCCAGAGGAACATACCATGAAGCATACCTACCTCCTCTCAGCAGAGAGGTGGGAAGATTACTTAGGCAGAATGCTGCATACATGTCAAATGTATTTCTGCTTAACCATTTTTTTTCTGAATTACACTGGAGAGCTCAGTTCCTCCCATGGAGGTAGAAAGGGGAACATTTCCAGAAATGTAAAAAACCAAAGTATCAGATTTATTTTTTAAAAAAACCCTCTTAGATACCTGAAAGATGCTTGAGTAATCCATTGATGAAATTGTAGAAAACTCCTACATAGAATGATGGTGCTTTCTTCTATGGAGATGACACATGATTTATAAAGAGTCACTTTCATATAAAATTGCCTGGTGGCATTATGGGAGAGTTGTTTATATAGGGAATAGACTCTCCCTCTACCACTCTTTACCTTTCCAGGTGTGCTAGCACCTGAAATGTGACCCGTCTATCTATCTGGTCTCTATAACGAGAAGCTCTATGGTTACGATTAGGGCTATCATGGATGATGAGTCATACGTGACAAACCACCGCAACCTTAACAATTACAGAGGAAGCCACATCCCATAATACCAAGCTGTTTTTACAACCAAAGGGCAACCAGGGTAGGTTGTGACATGGTGCCCAGATGTGGTCTCCCTCTTCAACTCCCCATAAAGCCTAGGCATATAGAGGAGCCAGACCACTGATCTGAATGTCTCAGTAGGTTTTATGTTTCCAAAAAGGTCCTAGAGATTCTGAAGATCGGGAGGAGGAGAAGATACTCATAACCTGACCATCTCCATCTATGACACCAAGAGGAATGAGAAGAGCAAGGAGCAACCGTGAAGCCCTGGAGGGTGGCAGGTTGAGGGTAGGCAGGGTGCCTTCGACCCCCCCCTCCCCAATAGAATGATCAATTGCCTTCATCAGTCACTCGTTCATTCAATGGAATTGGTATTTCAGGAGTGACCAGGGACTGTAAACCCCCAGGCTTCCTTTCCAAATGTCCCTGAGGTCTATGCACCTAGCCATGGACATG